>NC_142127.1:48197045-48500075 GCF_024610735.1 Ursus americanus
GGCAGGCACCTAACTGAGTGAGCCACCCAGGTGCCCCCCCATTGGATTCTTTTGATCTTGATTCTAGGTCTTTCATCCATGGGCTGAGAAATCCTCTTCTTAAGCTTTACAACCATACATGTAAATTCAAATATTGCCTATATAATAATATGCTTTCCTAAGACTTCTTACATATGAAATTATTTTTTTGTCTAATAAATCTTCTGATCAGAAGTTCTCCATACAGGGGCGCCTGGGTGGCACAGCGGTTGAGCGTCTGCCTTCGGCTCAGGGCGTGATCCCGGCGTTCTGGGATCGAGCCCCACATCAGGCTCCTCCCCTATGAGCCTGCTTCTTCCTCTCCCACTCCCCCTGCTTGTGTTCCCTCTCTCGCTGGCTGTCTCTATCTCTGTCGAATAAATAAATAAAATCTTTAAAAAAAAAAAAGTTCTCCATACAAAAGAGTGCATATTACATTATATTTGACTTCCTGATCTGATATAGTATACTGCCATGTGTATGGCAGTATAAGCACTTAAGCAGTGCTTAAGATGTATTTTGATAATAATGACTTAAAAGCTGATTGTCACACAGTAACTTACTTGGATGATCTGAACATCATTTATTTTTATTGGAGGGTATTTTTCCCATAAGTTAGAAAGTATTATGACTTGGAATACTTCTCTGTTGTTATACTCTGTAAATCTTTTACTCAAGCGTATATTGAATTTAGGAAGCTTTAGGCTGAATTCTATATTTTCAGAAACTTTAATATGTCACATTGATCATAAGCAGCAAAATTATGGTAATATTTTCTCGAGTCTTCTGCATTTTGAGTTCAAGTGAACTCTGCCTATTTAAAAACTACTCTGATTAAATTAATTTTAAAAATATAATGTGTTGCTGTTTTGAATTTAGTGGGATATTGATTGTTGTGAATTATATGTAAACTGTAGGTCATCATATTTGGCAAGTGATCATCCTGTTGGTTAATTAGGCAAGGGTGGGATAAATCACATGATTTAAAGAGTGCAGTTGTAGAGTCAGGACTGTTTTTGTAGTTTAGAATTGGGACATGATAACACTACATGGCCGAATGATATGACAGAAAGCAGAGGAGTAATTTAAAGATAATGCAAAGAATCGATTATCTAGAAGGCAAGTTCCAAGGTCAAAAACTCCAACATTACCAAAATAAATTCTGTCAACTAGACAGCAGGTATTTATTGCTCAGATTTTTGTTATGCAAAGGGAAACATATAAAATACAATAGTTTCCAACATTTTGGAATTTACTGTCTAGGTGAAGAGAGTATAATAACCCATGAGAAACAATAGACTAAGTATCATCAAATAACAAATTCTGTAGTTCAGACAATTAGTGCTTATCAGATTGTCAGGATAAACATATATCCTGTAATGTTTACTCAAGTCTTATATTTTACTATTTAAAAAGTATAGTTAATGAGTAAAATAAATGACATCATAGCAACGTTATTACTTTAGCCCAGTTTATACTTTACTGTAATTTGCAACAACCTCTAATATCTCAGTAAATATAAAAAGAGGCTTATTTCTTTATGTGTAAAAAACTCATTGACAGGGGTACCTGGGTGGCTCAGTACGTTAAGCATCTGACTCTTGATTTCAGCTTAGGTCATGATCTCAGCTTGTGAGATCAAGCCCCGTGTGGAGCCCCGTGCTGGGCTTAGAGCCTACTTAAGATTCTCTCTCTCCCTTTCCCTCTGCCCCCCCCCCCCGCGCATGCATTCTCTCTCTCTCTCTCTTAAAAAAACAAAAAAAACAAAAAAACCTTATTGACATAAATTTGAATTTATAAATAGCCATAATTTTTCTTTTCTTATAAAAAGTATAGCATCGTTAAGCTTAATTAATTTGTAAACTGTTATTTAATGTAAGTATCTGTACAATCTTTAATAAACATATTGTCCTATATTATTTTTACATTAAATTGTTTTAACAAATCCTATTCAAGGAATTTGAGGGAAATTGTAAAAGAAAAAATTTGTGGTTCATGTTTTCTTCTATTTCATGCATGTATGATTTTGCCATTATAATGAGTGTATGTATATATTGCTTTTATTGTCTTTTTTCAAATCTTATTACGAACATTTGTTCATACAGCTCAAATTTGTCATATTCACTGCCTATAAAATATTCTTTTGAGTTGATATGGCATAATTTAGGTAACTCCTTCACTTTTGTTGGTCTATTTCTAGTTTTTCATTATTACAGTGCTGCAATGAATGTCTTGGGTGTGTAGTTATTTTTTTCTTTTAGATTATTTCCCTAGGAAGAATTTCCAGGAGTGGAAACTACTGGGTCAAAAGATATGATTTATATATGTCCATTTACACATACGTTATATAATTTACATCTGTCTTTTAAAGAAGTATTGGAGGGGCGCCTGGGTGTCTCAGTCAGTTATGCGTCTGCCTTAGGCTCAGGTCATGATCTCAGAGTCCTGGGATCAAGCCCCAGGTTGGGCTCCCTGCTCAGCATGGAGCCTGCTTCTCCCTCTGCTCCTACCCCCATTCCTGCTCTGTCTATCAGATAATTAAATAAAATCTTTTTAAAAATTTTTAAAGAAATAAAGAAGTATTGAAATAGTTTTACACATACCCAATTTCATCGTGAATCCAGAGGTGTACCGTTGTTATACACAGATTTTGAGGAATTGAAGTTTGCATTTGTGAAAAAATGTCACAGTTATACCTCTACTTATTAAAAAGTGTTCTTTCCAATGTAATTTTTTTCTGTAATTTTCAGTGACTGATGAAACTAATTTTTAATTTTTTCCCAGAATACATGTGATGCAGAAAAGTCTTATGAAGTGTTACTGAGCTTTGTGATAAGTGAACTATCTAAAGGAAAGTTATACCATGAAGAAGGAACTCAGGAATGTGCAATGGTATGCTCCAGATGTAGTGGTTATCTGTTAAAAATTTACATATTGTTGCCATTATGAATATAACTTTTAAGCTTTATCTATTATAGAATTAATTGTTCAGATTCTCTTTTTTAACTTTAGGTTAGCCCTATTGCTTGGTCTCCTGAATCCATGGAAAAATACTTACAGGACTTCTGCTTACCTTTCCTCAGAATCACCAGCCTTCTTCAGCACCACCTTTTTGGGGAAGATTTACCTAGCTGCCAGGTATAACTTGGGGTAGAGAAAAGGAAGTCTTGTTTTTACAATTAATTACTTTTTAAAAATATACTGACACATAGTATAATACTTAATCTATATACAGAACTGTCATGCAAATATGTTAGTCTAACTCAAAGGAATAAATATTTAGAACATTTACTATTAATGTTATTTTTTTGTATTTGCTAGTGCACTTACTTTTATGATATTACTAATACTTGATATTTGAGCAACTTTGTATGAGATCAGTGATAGTAAATGTCCAATACTTGATCAGTATCGTAGTATTCATATTGATATATTTATCATTATTCTTATCATATTGATATATTAATCACTGATCATCATCAGCTTTTACTATCCTTTTAAAAGTCATGTTGGTCAGAAAGCTGGTTGTCCGAAGACATGATGGCATTTATATAATTTTAGAACAGGAAAATGTTCAATTTGTAGACAGTTATGTTAAAAATTTGGATACATGAATTATCACTGGTTTAATCTGTTTTATAAAACTAGATTGATGTGAGTAGGCAAGAAAGTAACAGAATAGGGGACTAGAAGGTAAGTAAGCCAGACTGCTTATAGGATTATAATCCTGACATTATCTGTCATCTGTTTCCAGGGAATTTGATATGGGAATTAAGATGTTTATCATATATGTGGTCTTTGAAGCCTGCCATCTATCAGAATTAAGCAATTGATTGTTCTTTCTCTCTTACATAATTGACCATTGCATTAAATAGTTTAGATTCTTTGGTTTTTTTTAAGTGATTCAAGATAAACTCACATTTATCCTCAAAACATTTAAAGTTTATGGATATTGAATAAATTAAAAATGTTCATCCATTAGATATTTTCTTTCATAGTTACTTATTTTTAAATTTCAACTTAAAAGTGTTTCCGTTGGCATAGAGTAGTTCCCCCTTATCTGCAGGGGATATGTTCTAAGACCCCCAGTGGATGCCTGAAACCAGTACTTGTACCGAACCCTATATATACTAGTTTTTTTTTTTTCTATACATGGATACCTATGATAAAGTTTAATTTATAAATTAGGCACAGTAGGAGATTAACAATAATAATGGAACATTTATAACAATATACTATAATAAAAGTTATGTGAATACAGTCTCTGTCTTAAAATATCTTACTGTATTGTACTCACCCTTCTTGTGATGATGTGAGATGGTAAAATGCCTACATGATGAGATGAAATGATGTGTAGGCATATGATGTAGAGTTAAACTACTATTGACCTGACCATATGTCAGAAGATTGATGATCTGTTTCTAAACTACAGTTGACCACCAGTAACTGAAACCACAGAAGGCAAAACTGTCATAAGTGGGGGGGACTACTGTATGAGCATCCTCAAGCATGGAGAAGGTTAATAGAAAAAAATCTACTACTTCCTTCATTAACTTTTCTTCCTTCATATTTAAATGCCATAGGCTGTGATTCTTCATGTGCTGATTACCTTACAGTTTATTTTGTCATTTGTTTTTATTGGAAGGTATTTTTCTCCCATAAGCTGGAAATTATCTGGAAGCAGAAGCTCTTGAACTAGGCATTGAAAGCTGGCTGGGGGTTGGCTGTGATGCTTGTAGTAGCGCACCAGGCATATGCTTAGAACAAGGAGGAAATGCATCAATTAGGAAGCACAAAAAGGAACAATGCTACATAGTGTTAGAAATAGATTAAGGTGCAGTTGTAGCAGATCTTGAATTTCACATGAAGGAATTTGGACCGTTGAAAGATTTGAGACAAAAATGTGACATGATTCAAATTATATTTTAGGATAAAATCTCATTCTAATATAAGACAGATTTGGAAGTGTGAGGAATGGAAACTGGGAACAGAAAAGCTAGTTGGAGAGAATAGGGAGAAATTAGAGATTTCAGAGATGGAATAGTCAGGATTTTAGTTGAACATGTGGGACTTAAGGGAGAAGAGTCATACTGTACTTGGGTTTTGGACCCGAGAGACTTGAACCTTTCTGGTACAATTAACAGGAGGAGGAAATATACAGCAAGTTTGTGGGGCCCAAATGAAAGTATTTTGCCCGTGTTCAAGTTGAGTGATTGGCTGGATATGGATATATTCAACTGAAGGAGAAAAGTTAGGTTACAACTTTAGATAGAAGTTTGCTCTCTTTTTGTTTAGATTTTTATCATCTGTGTAAGCTAACTTTTGTAGATTCCACTTTTTGTATGTTACTTTCATTTAATTTTTCTGGTTAGCTATATCTGGACATTTATTCTCATAAATAATTTTATAATCCATTTGTAAGGTTTCTTCTAAAATCCTGTAAGACGTTAGATGAGAATTGCTTTGAACATGTAGTTTTAAGGCATTGAGCATCGTTTATATGTCCATTCATTCAGGTCTTGTTTTAATACTTTTAACAGAACTTAAAAATTGTCATTTTGAAGTCTGGAACATTCTTTATAAAGAGGCTTTATGGTTTTGGTTTCTATCTAAATGATGTCTTATTTGTATGACAAACTGATTACTCCTTGCTGGTGTGGAATACTACTGATTTTGGTGTGTTCTTGTGACTGGCCCCTTGCTGAATTCTCTTATTGATGCTAATAGTTTGCCTGTGGATTCTTTTAGGTATTTTATGTAATTATGATCATATCATCTGAGAATAAGGACAATATTGTCCCTTTCCTTCAAATGTTTATTTTTCTATTCTTGTCTTAATACCCGTCCAGTTAGAATTTTGAGCAGTGGAAGTAACAGGCAGCATCCTTTTTTTCCTGCCGTATCCCAAAGAGAATTCTTCTAAAGTTTCCTATGCATGTCTTTTTGTTCGTTTGTTTTTTAAATTGTAAATGGAATCATTTAAAATTGTATTTTCTGATATGTTGCTAAAATGTAGAAATCCAATCAGTTTTTGAACATTAATCATCTACATTTAGCCACCTTGCTAATAAATTCAGTAATTATTTCTAATAGCCAGGAGATGCTTGAGTTTAACAATATATTTAAAAAAATTTTTTTAACATTTTGGTAAGCATGGAATTCATCAAGAGTGATATGTAGTTTATGTTCCAACACAACGTTCTGCTTTCCACAGTAATCTATTAGACCTTCCTAATTTAGTTAAATGTTTTAATCTAACACTATTTCTACCACCATAATAGGGCTAATTATTGTAATCTGTATAGTTCTCTTATATTTTCTCCTACTTAAATGTATCCTTTCATATTTATCCTTTTACTCTGGAATTCTTATGCAGGGACTTCAGGTAATTTTTGAATTCCATAGCATTGTTTGTAAGATGTTTGTGTATGTGTAGTTTTCTTGGAATAAAATGGTTAACAGACTCTTACAGGAGACTATGATTACAACCACCGCCCCCCAAATTTGAAAACCAGTGTTCTAATATATCTCCTTTAATTCTTTTTTCTTTCTTCTGTCAACAGTAGTTTTGCCATGAATAATTATAATGATAACTAGCATTTATTATATATTGACATGTGCTAGCACTGTTTTAAGTGCTTTGCATTACATTCTTTTAAGTTTCCCAACAACTATGAGGTAGCTGTTATAATCCTCACTTTACAGACAAGGAAGCAGAAACAGAGATGAGTAACTTACCCAAGATTCACAGCTAGTATTTTAAGCAGGTAGAATTTGAACACATTTAGTCTGGATGCCAAATCTGCACTATTAACCTCTGAGCTGTGGTGCTGCTTGCTACACAAAACATTTTTTGAGGAGTACAGGTAATTTTCTTCTAGTATTAAGTCTGTAAAAACCACTATAATATTGCATATTATACTCTCTTTGAATGTCAGTCTAGTTATGAATACCCCACCTATAGATGTCTCTTACAGTACAATAATAGGGTGATCAATTTATTGATAGCTGAATAGACATACTAAGTAGCAAAATAATTGAAAACATCTCAAGTGTCGATCAGTAAGAAACTGGCTAAATAAATTGTAGTTTATTCATAAAATGGAATACTCTGCAGCAAAGAATAGAACATTTTCTATGCACTAATATGGAAAAATCTCAAAAATATATTAAGTAACCAAAGGCAAGGCATGCTTGTATTAAATACAGATAGGGGAGAAAGAGTAGTATTTATATTTGCTTATATATATAATCCCCATCACCTCTTTGACCACCCCCCCACTTCCCTTCTGGTAGCCATCAGTTTGTTTTCCATCGTTAAGAGTCTGTTTCTTGGTTTGCATCCCCATCCTCGCGATCATTTGTTTTGTTTCTTAAATGAGTGAAATCATATGATATTTGTCTTTCTCTGACTGGCTTATTAATAGTCTCTAGCTCCACCCATGGCCTTGCACGTGGCAAGATTTCATTCTTTTTATGGCTGAGTAATATTCCATTATATATATAAACATACATACAGACCACATCTTCTTTATCCATTCATCAGTCATTGGACACTTGGGCTGTTGCCATAATTTGGCTATTATAAATAATGCTGCTATAGACATTGGGGTACATGTATCCCTTCGAATCAGTGTTTTTGTATGTTTTGGGTAAATATCCAGTAGTACAATTACTGGATCATAGGGTAGTTCTATTTTTAACTTTTTGAGACACCTCCATACTGTTTTCCAGAGTGGCTGCACCAGTTTGCATTCCCACCAGCAATACAAGAGGTTTCCTTTTTCTCCACATCCATACCAACACTCGTTTCTTGTGTTTTTGACATTAGCCATTCTGGCAGGTGTGAGGTGATATCTCATTGTAGTTTTGATTTGCATTTCCCTGATGATAAGTGATATTGGGCATCTTTTCATGTGTCTGTTGGCCATCTGGATGTCTTCTTTGGGAAAATGTCTATTCATGTATTCTGTGCATTTTTTAATTGAATTATTTGTTTTTTAGGTGTTGAGTAGTATAAATTCTTTATAGATTTTGGACATTGACCCTTTTTCAGATATGTCATTTGCAAGTATCTTCTCCCATTCCATGAGTTGCCTTGTAGTTTTGTTGTTTCCTTCGCTTGTTAATTTTTGCTATTGTTTCCCTTGTCTCGGGAGACATATCTAGAAAGAAGTTGCTATTGTTGATGTCAAAGAAGTTACTGCCTGTGTTCACCACTAGGATTTTTATAGTTTCAGGTCTCACAGTTAGGTCTTTAATCCATTTTGAATTTATTTTTGTAGATGGTGTAAGAAAGTGGTCCAGTTTCATTCTTTTGCATGTTGCTGTCCAGTTTTCTCAACACCATTTGTTGAAAAGACTTGTCTTTTTTCCATTGGATATTCCTTTCTGCTTTGTCAAATTTTAATTGACCATATAGTTGTGGGTTCATTTCTGGGTTTTCTGTTCTGTTCTATTGATCTGTGTGTCTATTTTTGTGCCAGTACCATACTGTTTTAATCACTACAGCTTTGTAATATAGCTTGAAAATCCAGAATTTGATGCCTCCGGTTTTGCTTTTCTTTTTCAAGGTTGCTTTGGTATTTGGGGTCTTTTGTGGTTCCATACAAATTTTAGGATTGTTTGTTTTAGCTCTGTGAAAAATGCTATTGGTATTTTGATAGGGATTGTATTAAATGTGTAGATTGCTATGGGTAGTGTAGACATTTTAACGATATTTATTCTTCCAATGCATGAGCATGGAATGTCTTTCCATTTCTTCGTGTCATTTTCTATGAGAGAAATTTCTGTTTTACCCCTCTCCCTACCCACTCAGTCACCATCAGGTGCTATCAGTTTCCTCTATATTATTCCAGATATACCAAAAAATACATGTGTAGAGGTGTGTACTATTTCTTTAGCCCCTTTTTAACATATTGTTCTACAGCTTGCATTTTTTTCACTTAAGAGTGTATCTTAGAGATCATTTCATATTCAGTGTATGAAGACCTTCTTCATTCTGTTTTACAGATTCAGAATATTTCATTGTATGATGTACCAGGATGTATTTAATCAGTCCTTTATTAATAAACATTTGGGTTATTTCTAATCCCTTGCTATTTATAAACAATACAACAATGAATAATAGCACATGCAAGTTATTTTGCATGTTTTCAATTGTATTTGTAGGATAAATTCTTAGAAGTGGTTTGTTCTGTCAGTCCTTACATACATTTGTAGTTTTGATAGTTATTACCAAATGCCTTTCACTGAAGTTATATCAATTACATTAATAGTAATGTATGAGAGTTTCCCTAATCACGTGTCTATGTAGTGTGTTCTCAAACTATTTGATCTTTGCCTCTAGATCTTTTGACTAAGTAAAATATATCTCAGTGTAGTTTTAATTAGCATTTCTCCTAAGGTTGAGTGTATCCATATTTAGGAGCCATTTTATTTCTTTTTACTACAAGTTGCTTTTTATATAATGTTTCTTTTGAAAATAATTAGAAAATGAAAACAAGTAAAAAGATAACTTACTATCTGATCTTGAAAAAAAGTATCTCATGACTTTTCTTTGTTTAGAAGAGTCTGCCACTCTATTTTATCTAAGTCAAGTGAGAAGCTTTTATTTTTCTTTAATAAATTTTTCCTCAGCTAGGGTTTCTCTCATTTTAGTGACCCACATTTGGACGCAACATCTGCTGCATAAAAATAAGCCAAGAAATCCTGAAGTAGTCTGTGAATGCCAGGAGAAAAAAAAAGTTCATTTATGTAGTTCTTTGTTAATTTTTATTCATTGTTGGATTTCCTATCATAAAGATGAAAAACATTGCTATTTTTCTACCATTGGCAGTTCCCTTTTTCTCAAGTTATTTTTGTGCCTTATATTAGAAATAAATGCCCTTTCTCAATATAGCAGGAAGATAGAACAGTTAAAAATATATATGCACAAAACAACAAAGCCCCAAATTACATAAACAGAAATTGACAGAATTGAAAGAAGAAATAGACAAATCCACAATTATAGCTGGAGACGCCAAGTCCTTTCTTACTAGTCAATAACAAGGAGACAGTATAAATGAAATCTGAACAATACTATCAATCAACTTGGTGTCATTAACAACTATAGAATACTTCACCAAACAATAGCAGAATGGATACTTTTTTACAAGTGCACATGAATATTCACCAGAATATACCATATGTCAAGCCATAATGCAAGTATTGATACATTTAGAAGAGTTGAAATCATACAGCATATTTTCTGACCACATAAGAATTAAAATCAATAACAAAAAAATATGGAAACCCCCAATGTGTGGGAATTAAGCTACATACTTTTGAATAACGTATATCAAAGCAGAAATCCCAAGGAAATTAAAAAATACTTAAACTGAGTGAAAATGAAAGCACAGCATAGCAAAAAAAAACACAGGATGTCACTAAAATAATTCTTGGAGAGATATAGCTTCAAATGCTTATATTTAAAAAGAAGAAAGTTCTCAAGTCATTCATCTAAATTTCTATTTTCTGAAGCTATAAATAGGGCAAATTAGACCCAAAGCAAGTAAAAGAAAGGAAATTACAAAAATCAGAGCAGAAATCCATGAAGTAGTAATGGAGAAATAGTAGAGAATATCAAAGTCTGTTTTTTTGCAAAGACCAGTAAAATGGATAAAACCTAAATGTTAGGACCTCAGCTGAGCTGGAGGAGAGAACTGAGCTGGTAGGTGTCAGAGTAGCTGATTAAAGCAACAAGCCAAAAGTGAGAGAGTTAATAAGTCTCCAATCACTTATTGTGGTGATATAAGCAAGAGGCTAAAACCAGAGAAAATGCCAGTTCCTCCTGTTCCATTTACCCTCATGGAATGAAATGACACACCAGTTGTGGATAAGGTGGATCAGCACAAATGTGGGGATCTGTTGAGGCAGCCCCCAAACAAAAGGCTTTGGCAATTTTATGGACTCTGAGGTAGAGAAAAGTCAGGGGCAGAGGAGGGATAAGAGTAGAAGAGTAGAAGAGACCCCTTCCCAAGGCCTCAGATAAAGAAGCCTAGGAGTAAAGGTACCAGAGCTAAGAATGTAAATATGTGAAAGAATGTGACTGGGGGAGGGGAGGGGTCTGAGACCTTGACTGTAAATTCCTTCAGAGACCACAATGCATTGGCTGTGTGCATTGGCTATGTATTGAGTCTGATGTAGGGAGGGCGGTTTTGACCTACAAAGCCTGTGAAGTAAAACCTTTGTAAATTGCTGTAGTTAGGCCTGAAAAAAATCACATGTAAATTTTTAACCAGGAGCCAGACTCTTCACTAGATTGATAAGAAAAAAAGAAGGTACAAATTATCAATATCAGGAATGAAGGAAGAAGCATCCCTACAGAAACATGAGAGATTATTATGAATAATATTTGCCAACAAATTTGATCATGTAGATGCAATGGATAAATTCTTTGAAAAATACAAATTACTAAAACTGACTCAAGAAGAAATAGAAAGTCTTGACTAGATCTGTGTCAAGTAAGAAAGTTGATTTAGCTTATTAAACTTCTATGATTATTATCCTTCAAAAAAGAGAAGTCAACAACTTTATACTAGCAAAGATAACATCATGGTGAATTCTATGAAATATTTAAGGAAGAAATTGTGTTGACACATACAAAATTTCAGAAAACAGAGGAAGAAGGAACAGTCCAAACTCATTTTATTAGGCCAGTTTTATCCTGATACCCAAACCAGGCATCATGAGAAAACTACAAACCCAGATCTTTCATGAACAAAGAAGCCAAAGCCTTAACAAAATATTAGCAATAGAAAAGGATAATACACTATGGCCAAATGGGTTTATCCTAGGAATGCATAGTTGGTTCAACAATAAAAATCGTTTAATTTAATTCACAATATTAATAAAGTTGATTTTTTAAAAGCATATGATCATCTCAGTAGTCAAAAAATGCTTGAAAAATTCAACACCCATTCATGGTAAAAACATTTAAAAAAAACAAGGAACAGAAAGGAATTTTCTCAACCCAATAAAGGGCATGTATGAAAAACCCATAGCTAACATCATAATTAATAGTGAAAGATAGAAAGCTTGCTCTCTAAGATCAGGGACAAGACAAGGATGGCTGCCCTCATCACTTCTTTTTGCATTGAATGAGAAATTCTAGAAGAGCAGTTAGGCAAGAAAAACAAATAAAAGACATCTAGATTGCAAAGGAAGAGGTAAAATAATTTGTTTGCAAATTACATGATCTTATATGTGGAAAATTATAAGGAATCTCCAAAAAACTATTAGAGCTAATAAATGAGTTCAGCAGGTTTGTAGGATACATGATCTATGTACAAAAATCTTTTATTTCTTTGTATAGGCAATGAGCAATCTGAAAATGAAATTTAAAAAGTAATTCCATTTAGAGTAAGGTGATGAAAATATTCTGTTACTTGTGATGGTTGCACAATTTTGTGAATATACTAAACTGTACATGTTAAGGTGACTTTTATGGTACACGAATTATATCTCAATTTAAAAAATATATTGAGAAAGGACTTGTATCCAGAATATGTCAAGAACTCTTATAATTCAGTAATTAAGAAAACAAAACCAAAAAAACCAAAGCGGGTATAAAATTTGAACAGGCACTTCTCATAAGAATATATATGAATGACTTACAAGTACATGAAAATACGTTCACCATTATTGTTGATTAGAAGAGTACAAATTAATGTCACAAGTGATGAGGATTTGGAGTACCTGGAACTCAAATTGCTGGTGGTAATGCAAAGTGGTATAGTCAAATTTGAAAAAAGTTTGGCAAATTCTTTAAAAAGCTGAGCATGCATTTACTATGACCCAATAGTTCTAGGTATCTACCAAAAGAAATGAGAACATATGTTCACGTAAAGATTTACATAAATGTTTAAAACAGCTTAATTTGTAGTAGTCAAAAACTGTGTACAACCAAGAATTCATCAGTAAGTGAATACATGAACAAAATGTGGTATATCCATATGGTGGAATACTCCTCAGCAGTAAAAAGAAATGGACTGCTGATACAATAACATGAATGAATCTCAAAATATATGCTAAGTAAAAGGAGGCCAGGCACAAAAGATAATAAACACACACACACTCTGTTTGATTCTATTTATATGAAAATTTTTAAAAATCTGAAATATAATGACAGAAAGCAGGATTAGTGGTTGCTTGGGGCCAGGAGTAGGGGCTGGAATTGATTGCATACAGGCAAAAGCAAAATTTTTGGAGGGGATGGAATTGTTCTAAAGTTTTATTGTAGTAGTGGTTACCTGACTACATATTTTCCAAGATTCATCAAACTACACTTAAAGTGGGCGAATTTTATGGTATATACTACACCTCAATAAAGTTTTTAAAGATACCTCCTTTATGTAGCTAGAAAAATGGGAGATGTATAGCCTCATTTCTAGAGATTATAAAAATGAACATCTTTTTCAGCCTGCATATCATTTTGCTTTTTTATCTTTATTTTTTCTTTGTAGCACATTTTAGAGTTTTATACTTAATCTACATAATTAGTTTTGCAAACAGATGTTTGTTGAATGTCTACTATGTGCCAAGCACTGGGAGGACAGAGCCCCTACCCGAGGGACTACTCCCACAGTCTTACAGGAAATGCTGATTTGTTTTCAAATTAATTAATAGAAAATATAAACACACGAACAGAAGTGTTTACAAAGCATGGAAGGATTAACTTTATCTGAATGGAGCTGAGTAATCTAAGGTATCTTTAAGTTTGGTCAGGAAAGAATTCCCTGGGGAGCTGAAATTTGAAGGATGATAGGCATTGATCCAATGGACAGGGGAAAGTGATCATATTAGCCCCTAAATAGTCTTTTAGTTAAATAAAGAAGGATTGGGGAGTATGCTTTGCTGTTTATAAGACTAACAAACTCCTTTAAAATTCAGGATACCAGTCCTTAACTCACTGATTTCTTTGGTTCTGTTATTACTGAATAGAACTTCAGCTTAGCTGACACTTAGATCTCTCAAGTTTTTAAAAACTCCACCGTCTTTTAAAAACTGACTTTGTTTCACACTCATTCAGGGTCCAGGCAAATTGTTTTGTACTGCATCTTGTGAATTCCGTGTTTTTACTGTTCTTCATCCACACTGACAGCCTATGTCTTTTTAACCAAAAGTTACTTTCCCTTTGCCCCCAAAACATTTACTTTCGTAAAGTAGCTAGGTTCTATAGACTGTATTCATCAGAAATGTGACAACACTATTTAAAAAATAAATATGTAGAAGAAGCAGATGCTATGGCACTTAAGATTTAAATTTCAAAGAGAAATACTATGGGATATTTGGATAAAAAGCTAGGAAACTGTTCTCTCTTCTTTGCCCCTTCTACTCCCTTTACTTTGCTTTACTGGACTCAGTTAAGAAAATTTTCTTACTGTCCAAAAGTAATTGATGAGGATGACATTTAAAATATCTATAATGGGAACTGTTCTTTATGAAATGCCTTGAGAATTTTCTATTTCATGTCTAAAAGGAAGAAGAAGAATTTTCAGTTCTTTCCAGCTGCCTGGGACTTCTGCCAACATTTTACCAAACAGAACATCCATTCATCAGTGCCTCCTGTCTGGATTGGCCAGTTCCAGCATTTGATATTATATCTCAGTGGTGTTTTGAGATAAATTCATTCACTGAAAGACATGCAGAACAAGGAAAGGTATGTAAAAAGAGTAGTATTACCCACTTGACATAGTGGTGATATGCTAATAGGGTAAGAGAATAATGAAGAATTAAAAATTTCAGGTCATCTGTTCTTGGCAGCATTTATTAAACTAATTATGTTGAATAAATGGTTTCCTTATATAATATTTATGATTCTAAAAGCAAAAATATTTCAGTTAACAAAGCTAAGTTATTAATATGCTATTTTAAGTTCATTTTAGGTCATCAGGTTGTTATTGAATGTCTTAAATAATCATAGCACTAGTCTTGAAAGATACAAAGGAATTTTAAGATAGTAAGGTACTTGTAAGCTTATTGGGAAGAGAACTGTCACATAAAAATCAGAGATTTGGAGTAGCAGATTTAAAAGGCCGTGTCTTTAACTTTAAAATTTGTTGGGCCTCTCCTGCCAGCTTGGCTGGTGAAAGGTTTTGTGTTGAAGATAAGTGAACCGGAAAGGTAAAGTGGGGGCAGTGGGAGGTGGCTATGAATGTCATGGTTTGATGCTCAGACTTTCCTCTACAAGTGGAACTACAGTTTTTGAGAAATGGAATAGTATGATGAAAGTAGTGTTTTAGGGAGGTAATTTGGATAGCTTTTTAGTAGGTAAATTGAAGTAAGGAGAGAGGGAAACCTGAGATTATGTAGGTGGTGAAGGAAATCTGGTCTATTATTCTGATTGTAGAAATTAGACAATATAACCAATGCAAGAGACATTTGAGAAAAATATATAGGACTTAATGACCAGATGTATTTGACTTTAAGATCTGAACACAAAGCATTAAAAGAATAGTAACTAGTAGGCATAGTTCTGATAGAAATCTGATCGTGCTTAAAACTCCATTGATGGTGCCCCATTGGCTATGGAGGAAGATAGGAAGTCTTTGCATGGCATTCAGGGGTTTTCACCACCTTGCTTGTCTTTCTAACTTCATCCAAACCACTCCCTTGCTACCACTTGCTCAAACCACAGAAGAATGTTTCTTAAGTGTGCTATATGTTTTTAAACATCTGTGTTATTGCTTATTGCTGTTACTTTTATCTAAAGCAATTTTCCTACTCCTGTTGAATTAATCACTCATCAAGGCTTTGCTAAGATAAATGTACCTCTTCTGTAAAGCTTTGTCTGATAATCTTTCTTCTCCAGTTCTAATCCCCTCCCTCTGTTGTGCTGTATGACAGTACTTTTGCCATGCTCCCTAACAGTTACCATATTTATCACCTTTGTTTAATATGTCTGAATGGGGGCTCCAAAAGCAAAAATTTTTCCTTATTTATCTTTGAATTCCTAGTTCCTAGAAATTACCTGTTATGGACTAGTTTCCTAATAAATATTTGTGGAACAGTTAGCTGGTGAGATGATATCATTGGTAGAAATAGAACTGGTGAAAGAAGAGCCATATTTCAGGAAAAAATGAGAATTTTAATTTTAACATCAGGAGACAATAAAAAATTAGTATTTTATTTTCAAAAGATTTATTTATTTGAGAGAGACAGAGAGAGCTAGCATGAGCAGGGGGGGGGGGAAGAGGGAGCTGGAGAAGCAAAATCCCCGCTGAGCAAGGAGCCCAATACGGGGCTCCGTCCCAGGACCCTGAGATCATGACCTGAGCCAAAGGCAGATGCTTAACTGACTGATTTTAGATAGAGGTGTCAGACTAGACTAGACATTGAGTGAATAAAAAAGGCAAAGTAAGCATAAATAATAAATGTCTCTGCTTTTGTTCATTTCTGTTTTTTATTGAAATCCTTGAGATAATATCATTTTATACTCCCCCTTTTTTAAAGGAAAGACAATTTCAAGACATTAGTTGAACCTTGTATATTATGTATAAAAATCTTTTTCCTATCTAGTAATTTCTTTATTTTCAGATTATATCCAGAATCTGAAGTTATATACTGATATCTAAAAACCTATAATGAATGACTAGGGGTAAGAGATGGATACAATTGTAGAACCAGGACAGGAGGAAGTGATGAGTGTACTTTAAATTTTTGGTCTTCATAGGAGTCATGGGTTAAACAATAGATAAAAATTAACTCATTTGATAGTATAATAGCAAGCTTACATGTTAGATATATTATTATTGGTATGGATATTGATGGAAAATAAGAATTTTTCATTTAAAAATAATCTTTTTGTAAAATTGAGTGGTAATGATTTGTTTTAGAGCCAGAATAGTGCCATTTATTTATTTCTACTTGTGCAGAATTTTTACCAGTTATTTGAATGCACTCCCATCTGACCTGCATCCCTACTCTTGTCCCTGTTCCATTCTGTTCTGTCTCTAGTCCTCACTCTGACCCAGGCCAACTAGATTTTCTTTACCTGGAATTTTAAATTTGAAAAAGATGTAAAGAGTGATTGGAGCTGAATAGTCCAACACAAGTACCCTTGAAAGATAGTCTGAATTACTACTTCTAATTTTTTGTATCAGCTAAGGTCCTTTGGTCACAGACAGTTTGATTGCAACAGACAGTTTTGGTGTGTTTTCTCTGAAGTGCTACCACTGGATAACCCCACGTGAACCACTTTCCTTCCTTCTATTTGGTGCTCAAGATTCGGATTCCTGGGAGAAAGGATCTGATTGGCCTAATTTGCGTCCTTTGTACACCCTTGTGATGGGGCAGGATCTTGTGATAGGGCAACCCTATCAGACCTGTATGGAACAAGAAAAGAGGTTATTTTCCAAAAGTACTTGTAATACTGTTAATCATGTAAGAAGGCAGATAAGGTTGATAGACAAGTTGAAAAACAAATAACAAACGCTGGTGGCGCACTGTCTTCATATCTTACCTGTTGGCACATAGACGTCCTTATTCTCATTCACAGAGTTTCACTTCTTCCCCTGTTCAAAATGATGCAACCATTCCATTTATAATCACAAATGCATCTATCACTTTCCCAAATGTGTAACCTGAAGTCACGTCCAATAATTACATCATCAGACATCTCTGAAATCAGAGGCTCTGAGAGATGTCCATTCCGTCTGTGATTTCTTGTACTTACACCCTGGTGGCCTGGAAAATTTTAATTAGCAGCTCCTCACTGTGAATTCCATAGTTAAGTGAAAGAAAAAGACAGTGGAAAATATTGCAAGAAGATATGCCATCATAGGCAAGAACATTTGTAAGTAGTCATAAAGCTGTAGCTAATATATAGTCGAATATATGACTTTCTTCTTGCACCTTCTTTGACCAGAACCTCAACAGGTTGTATTTATTTGACCAAGAATGTGAATCAGACTTTATTCTGAGAGGTCTGAGCTTCTGGTGATTGGTTCTGTCTTGCTTATATTAAGGCCAGAATAGTTTACCTTTCAAGCTTGGGATACAGCAAATAGTGGGGCTGGGGGAATCGCTAAGTGCAAAACATTCTGCTGCTAATTGTATAGCAGTATTGCTGTTCTTCTTGATAGTCAGGGTCAGTCCCTCCAGACAATGCTGTGAGCCATTCCTTTCTTCTCCTAGTGACGTGGGGAACCTAAAATGGCCAGATGACGCTTAGTTTCTAATTCAGTGGAACTATTATCATATCCTCTGATGGAGGATAGTACACGACTTCCTTAGGGTGGTCCTAAAACCACAGAAGAATTCAGAATAGCAGAAAACAGAAATAAAAAACTGAATTCTTAGGTGTAATCATGAGACATACCAAAATCACCTTGCACTCCCTGGTTTCCAAACTGATGCATTTCACCTGTGAGAAAGTGATCACCCACAATATTCTGGTTGTTGCTTTAGAGCATGTGCTTCATTCTGGAGGAGCGTATACCTCATTTAATCGTCATTTTCTCCCAGCTGGTACCATCTAAAAATTTATTAGCAAAGTAGTTCACCATTTAAAAGATGAGCGGTTTTGTCAGATGTTGGAATATATGTTAGAATCAGTTCATTCCATAGACATCCACCTTTGCCTCACATTTCTCTTTACGAAGAAAATTCTTTAAGACCATGTGGTGTGAGCTACTGGGTAATTTACAACCTAATCTAGATAGGTACCAAGTTCAGTGAGGACAAATTGCTGTTCCTTCCACTGATGGAAGAGTGCAATGTAATCAACCCATTACAGAATATGCAGTCTTTGCAGGCTGAGTTTGGGCACTGAATACAGGCAAATAGCATATTTTAAGCACATATGTTGTCTTTATCCTTGCTTCCATGGCCACTTTATCCATGAAGTTATTGATAAGTGCCAGGCTGACTATTTAAGCACTGCATCTGTTTAGATAGATTATGGTTGTAGGTAATGTAAAATGATCACCATTTGAATTGCCTGCCATCTATACAGTTCCTTGAGATAATAGATTTATACTACATTTTATCTATTCTAAGTGTTAATGGAGAGGCGTCTAGAAAAAAATTAGTGCTATTACCAGTGTTTCTGTACAACTGCAAATAATGAATTAAGTATACTCTGCAGGGAAACTTAACTGATTTGGCATTTTTTTCACACTTATAGCAGAAAATTTATGAAAAGAGTTGCAGCCCTAGCACTTATGGATACAAAAGGCCTTAACAGCTTGTGGTATGAGAAGGTTTTACATCTTCTAAGAAGGAGATTCTAAATTATAAAGTGTTGAGTTAGAAATAATGAGTTATAGCTATAAGAAATTAAGTTTCTTTCTTACCTTAAGAAAAGCCAATAAATTGTTTATCTGAGAAAGATCAAAACTTGATTTTTAGGGGCGCGTGGGTGGCACAGCGGTTAAGCGTCTGCCTTTGGCTCAGGGCGTGATCCCGGCGTTATGGGATCGAGCCCCACATCAGGCTCCTCCGCTAGGAGCCTGCTTCTTCCTCTCCCACTCCCCCTGCTTGTGTTCCCTCTCTCACTGGCTGTCTCTATCCTGTCGAATAAATAAAGAAAATCTTAAAAAAAAAAAAAACAACTTGATTTTTAAAAAGTTTAGCTGTTTAAAATTTTGCATTAAGCATATTTAAAAACAAATACATCTAGATATATTTTCCATGCATTCTTAGTTATGTTTAATATTTTTCTTTTAAAGTAATGACAAGTTTAAATGTTTTACGGTGCTTAATCTAAAAACTGACATCATATATTAATTGTAAACTGCATTAAAATAGAGATTGGTAATTGTTGAAGTACTACTTTAGTCATTTATAAAATAGAAATGGGAAGAGTTTTAATAAAGAAAATAAGCCACATACTTAGAAACAGATGTTTTTTTCCTTAAAAAAAAGGCATTTAAAATACAAGCATTTTGTGTTAGTGACTTAAATACATAGGACTAATGAATATTTTTGGATAATATTTTAGGCCTTGCTTATCCAAGAGTCAAGATGGAAATTACCACACCTGCTCCAGTTGCCTGAGAATTATAACACCATTTTTCAGTACTATCACAGAAAAACCTGTAGTGTCTGCACTAAGGTTCCTAAAGATCCTGCTGTTTGCCTCGTTTGTGGTACATTTGTATGCCTGAAAGGACTTTGCTGCAAGCAACAAAGTTATTGTGAATGTGTATTGGTAAGCAGTAGTAAATAATATAAAATTTATGAAAACTCAAACTTATCACATGGAAATGTGGTACGTGTGGTTAAGTCAGCTCTTCCTATTAACTATTTTTTTAATTAAAAACATAGTACACAAGGATTTCCTTCTTGTTCTTTTGTTAATCTAGTAGAATGGTTTAAAAAAAAAAGAAAAACCCAAACATCTGAGGCTTTATGTAAGTGAGTAGAACTTTTCTTAAGTACAATTCCAGTTCCTCCCACTGCCCACATTGCTCTTTAATGGCAGGGGCTTTTACATGTTGGGCAGTGAAACAGCAGTCATACCTGCTATTGTGGATGCCAGCCTCTGAATTAGGTTTATGTTGGCTCTTAATTGCTTTCCTAGATAATCCTTACCCAAATTCCTCCTAATGTATTATTAATCAAATGTTAAGAATGAAATTATAAGTTTAACTTAGATGAAATCTTATTAAAAATTTAAGAAATATTTTGGTATTATTTAGAAGACCTCTAACTAAGGCATTCTTGATTTTCTTATAAAGTCCATTTGATTATGAAGATCACTGATATATTTTTAATTATTTAGCATTCTCAGAACTGTGGCGCTGGGACAGGGATTTTCCTTTTGATCAACGCATCGGTGATCATCATCATTCGAGGGCACCGCTTCTGCCTCTGGGGTTCTGTATATTTGGATGCTCATGGAGAAGAAGATCGGGATCTTAGGTTAGATACGCATGGGTGTATTTGAATGTGTTGTTGAAGTTTCATCAATAGGAACAACGCGCCATTCCTGGCTTTGTAATTATAACAATAATTTTTTTATATTAAATTCTGATAGTCATTAAGTTAGAGCTATTTCTAGTTTTTGAGATACTTTCCACATCCACATGCTAAGGAAATATGAAACCAAACTATGTGAGATTTTAACCATGAAGAATCTTTTTTTTTTTTAAATGTGTGTGAAATCTTCACTGTATTGTATAACTTTTAATGCCTTTTTTTCCTTTTTATTCTAGGCGAGGCAAACCTCTCTACATTTGTAAGGAAAGATACAAAGTTCTTGAGCAACAGTGGATTTCTCATACTTTTGATCACATCAATAAAAGATGGGGTCCACATTACAATGGGCTGTGACTCAGCACCTCAGCATTGCATTATGTCATTTTCATTAAGAATTTATCAACAATAAGCTTTACCTTAATTTTGGGGGATTAACGCTTTTGCTGAAGGAGAAAAAGAAAACATATAAAGCCTTTCCAAAATTAGGTGCTTGGTAATCACATTAATGGTATAATAAAAATTTTTTTAAGTATCTGGAGAACATAACAACAAATTAAATCATTCTTTAGTAGTCCTTTTTTTTTCTTAAGTCCACAATTAATAAGAAGCACAACTTGTTGACAAAATCATTTAAAAACGATTCTCCCAGCAACGCATATCAGCTATTCATTGATACTTAGAGTGGGTGTGATTTATTTAAAGTTTTACTGCTTCTTTATATCTGTGTGTTTTAATTTGCATCTGCTAAACACAATGCATCCTTTCCCTCTGCCATTCCTGTGTTGATTTGAGATTTTTGCTGTATGTAATTAGAAAAAAAATGTAAAACATGATTTATGTGAAATATTGTATAGTAAAAGTTGGTCTAATAGTAGGACTTTAAATTTTTTTCTTATCGTGAGGAATCTGTTAAAAGTTTAAGGCTTTGCTGAAAACTTAATTCATTCTCAGGAATTTCATAAATATTCTCCCCAGGTAAATAATTGAAATAGTTGTAAAATAAGTAGATAGCTGCTGTTAATATAATACAGTACATTTTGGGGGACGTGTGTGGTTGGGGAAGGGAGTCCTTAAAAATCAAAATTTGCCATTTTAGTTGGATGAATTACTTGAGGTATTAAGAAATAGATTTTACTATAAAATCAGAAGTTTTAAGAGCATACACGTGGCAGATTTTGATTTTGTGCATGCCTACCTTTTATTACCAACCAAGTTTTTGTTTAAATGATTGAATTGGAAATGCTCAGACTTACCCACAAATGAAGCTTAGTTTTGGAACTTTCCCGTCAGCTCAAGAGGCTCATCTATATTGTATTTATGCAGCATAATCACTGCTATTTCTGCTTAGTTTCCTAAAAGGAAAAAAGAGGCTCAGTGGTGATGACCCTCATGAATGAGCCGTGCATCTGCATTCTTCTTAGAAGCTGCTGCGAAAAGCAAATTTATGTTTGTTGGGTTTTTTTAATCAGTAAGAATGGGAATGATTGAGCTAAAACCCACTCTATAAATAGAGAAGGAAGATTACAGAAAAGCATGTTATATATTGCTAACAAGATTTCCAAATGATTTAGTAATTTGATTATTTAATATATAGTGTTATCAAGCAGTTCCTGGTACTTTGGACTTCCATGGCTTGTTATATAAAATTACATTTTTACATGTAAAAATAAACTAAAAAACATCTAATGATAAAATACAAAAATAAAGTCAGATCTATGTTCTAAAAATTATTGAAAGACATGACATTACAGAATGTGAAAATGGACATTAAATGATGGCCTTGCATTAAAATAGAGCAGAACAGTACGTATTCAAATGTGTTCAAAACGTCAAAAAATTACCTATAGCTCTACAATAAAATACATGGAAATAGCTTGCTATTTTTATATACATTTCCAAAATATTAAGATAACTTTCTGAAAGACGAGACTGATTCTGTTTAACTAAATAGTTGTCCTTTCCAACACATTGCTACTTTTTTAAATACTGTATCATAAGTTCAGCCTGTCATATTTTTTGCATTGGTCATTCTGAATACCAGACCATTTGTAAGTGTGGTTGAAGAGCAAAATGCTAATTTAAATCTCTAGTAAATACTGTTACAGGATTCATGAACTTGAATAATTCTACAGTTTGAAACTCTGATGCTATATATACATGGTATAATGTATTCAGACTTTGATTATTACATATTTAAAATGGAATGTTTTATGATTGTGCATATGGATGTGAAGTGAAAATATTAGCCTTAACATTAAAATTTGGGTATTTGATAGTGTTTATTTTGATATTGGTGAATTAGTCACCAGTAAATTTTTAAAAAGCACTTGGTTGAAAATTGTACTTGAATTACATACATGCATGCTGCTAAACTAGAACTTTAATTTTTTTCCCCATAACTTTTATAAGTCCCATTTATAAACCCACTTTTAAAAATAACAGGTCCAAGCTAGAGTGATGTGTGTATATTATTCAAAAAAAATGTACTGGTGTGATACCTTGTATGAATGATCATTTAAATACAGTACATTACTGTAGAGGCTAAATCAATCTTTATAATTAAGCAGAGATTACAAAACTAGGAATAATCAACATTGTAAGATATGTTAATAAAAACCTACTGTCATTTGGTTTGTGAAAGGTCCTTAAAATGTTTAATTCTTACATGTTTTTCTTTTTTTTAAAGGTATTGACAATAATATATGTAAGTGAGCACAGCAGAAAAGATCAAAGCATAACATAACTAATAGTTGCTCTGAGGTGGAGTTAAATATAAAGGGTTTGTTTTTCCTTATGCCTTTTATTTACAGAGGTAGTTCCTGTTCTATTCTTCTCTTAAAACGAATGCAAAGCTTTTTGCTAAGTGTGTGTGTTTTTGAAAGTTGGAGAGAAGGAAATGGGTATGCAGGTCTGAGGAACACTGCTGTGGTCCTTTGTGCTTTCTGAAAATTCCAGCTAGACTTCAGAAATCTAAAGGGCTTTATGATAATGTTTGTTTTGAATGGTCTGTGGTTTTGTTGGAATTGACAGTGTTCGCCCCTATCCCTCCATCCTGAAGCTCACAAGCAGTCATCAGCTAGGAATCCATTTGTGTTCACAAACCTTTTTTTCCATTTTATGTATTTTGGTATTTGTTGATTTCTGTGACTTAGAAAAGATGCTGATTGAAAGCACTGAGGGCTTGGAGGTGACAACAGTGCGAGAGAATATATGAACCAAGAGTCTGTACCATCTCCAGGATTGTAATGGCTGACTCTCAAGTTCCTGTTGTTGGCTTATTTTTGTGGTCCTGTTGAACAACAAAAAGCGCAACATGATTTTAACCATGATTTTAATCAAATTACCAAGACAAGATACAGTCACTGGGGGTTATTCCCAACATGTGATGGTTGGTGGGAGGGCAGAAGACTTGTGACCGTCTCAGTCCCATTCACAGCACATAGTTCTTTTGCTTTATGATCTGGCTGGATGAGATGGAGTAGGCAGAAGGATGGCAACATGATCACTTCTTGATCTGTGACACTTCAGGCTCCCTTGACGATAATGAAGCACATCGAATACGGAAGAGCTCACCATCCTAGGGTGCTGTAATCAAGTAGCAGTGGAGTGAATGTGACTCCAGAAGATGCAACGCAATGAAAAGGTGTGATGGGACCTTATGTAGAGCTGCAGCGTAAGAGGTAGCAATAACAAAATTAATGTGGCAGAGCCCAAGAGCAAGCCAGAGAAGTAGGGAAGAGCACAGATAAAGGCTTCAGCTTGAGGGGAAGGAAAAGGGACAAGAGAAAGGAAAGAAAGTCTAGAGCAAAGGAAGAGGACTCATATCTGAGTCCCTCTTATGTTGGTGACAGAGGAGCAGGACCGTCTGTGGAGGGTGAGCAGGCCTCGTATATCTGGGAGTTTTGAGTTAAGTGGTAGGGTTTAGACATATGGTAGGAGAGATTAGGCTAGAAATAAGGAGAAGCACCACAGAAGTCAGTGAAAGCACAATGGGGTTAGAAGCCGTAACATTTCAGTGGAGCCAATTAGAAACATTCTGTGACTTTATAGAGACCCTAAGCTCAGTAGTCCAGGACCCAAAGGGTAGAAATTAGACTGCTAAATTAATTCATAATTTGGGGATTAGAGAGGCGGGCGCAATATCAGGTGGTAAGAGAATTAGGAGTACTGATTGAAATGAGTGTGGGGTCCATGTTGGGTAGATTGTGGGCTGCAGGATTGGAGTTCATGATGAGACTTAAAGAGCAGATGTAATGCAAGTTTGCAAAGTTTTCATTTGGAATTAGGACAAATTGCTTTTCTGTTGAAGCACTTGAATTCATTCAGTAAATATTTATTGAGCTCCTCTTAAGCGCCAAGCAGTGATGAATACTGGAAGTACAATGGGAAAGAAGCCAGATAGTCCCTTCTCTCATATAGCTTTCTGTGTGATTAATGTTACAAATGGTGTGTGTGTTAAGGGGCTGGGGGTGGTGGGGCTGCCTGGGAGGAGAATGGAGTGTAAGTTACTGTTGAAGGAATCACTAAGCCATGTCTACGGCCATACCACCCTGAACATGCCTGATCTCATCTGAAGGAATCTCTAAGCCAGACTTGGAAAGTATGAGGAGGCTTCCAGGGGATAGAGATGTCTATGAAGATTCCCAAATACTGTGTAGGAGATACCTGGGTGAAAGTGGAGGTGTGGGGAGTAATGTCTCAGGCAGGTATAGGGAATACCATTGGCAAAGACCCAAGGTTGAGAGAGAACTTGTAGTTACAGACCTGAAGGGGAATTGTTTTGACTCTAACGTAGGTGCTTTTGAGAGATAAATAAAATCTAAATTACAAAGGGATTTTATAAGCCTTCTAAGGGTTTTAGACTTTGTTCAGAGAGCATGGGAAGCCATTTTAGGACTTTAGACAGGAGAGTGACATAATCAGATTTTCGTCTTAGAAAAATCAATCTGGCTGCACTACACCATGGTTGGGTTAGCTGGGTGAATCGTAGTAGAGACAGAAGCGAACAGTATCAGAAGAGACTTGACAGAAGTAAGTAGGGTGAGGGAGAGCACGGAGTATTTTTTAAGTGCCTACTATGTTCCGAACACTAAGCTAAATGTCGAGGATATCACATTGAACAAGGCAGGTAAGGTTAGTATTTGCTTACCATCTCGTGGAAAACAACACTAAATATGTAATTACAAGTAAGTAGATGTTATCAGCAAGTTAGGCAGAGGGTTGTGGGAACCAGGGGACTCATGTATTTTGGAGTTCACAGAAGCCTACGTGGAGGAAGTGATGTTTAAGCTGAGACCTGAATAAAGGGTAGATAAGACCTAAGTGAAGGAAGAAATGGAGGGGGGGGACTCTAAAGGCCCTGAAAATATATGCAGCACATAGGCTCTGAAATTAGCATGGGCAGGGCACACTCAACAAACTGAAAGAAATGAAGTACAGCTGAAGCATTGAAAGCAGAAGGTAGGGGAGTATGTAGCAAGAGGTGATGCAGGAAAGGTAGGCAGGAGTCTAATTACGGCCTCCTGAGCCATGTTATGGATTTTGGTCTTCATCCTAAGGGCGGTCGGAAGTCATTGTAAGAGATTAGGGCAGACTGCAATATTAAAAAGAGTACTATGGCCTTGATTTAGAGCAGAGGTCAGCAAGCATTTTCTATAAAGGGCCAGTTGGTTTCTGTCACAACTATTTAATTCTGCCGCTGCAAGGCAAACAGCATCCATTGATCTGCGTAAGTGTGAATTGATGTGGCTGTGTTCTAATAAAACTACTTATAAAAACAGGCTGCGGGCCATAGTTTGCCAAGCTTAGTATTAGTGATGTGGTAGAGGCAGAAGCCAAAGTTTAGCTTCTGGAGGTGAGAAAGTAGAAAGCTGACAATGAAGTGGAGGAGTAGAACACAATTTTCTGAGTCTCCCTATCGTGGCCAGGTCATATCCCTCTGCAGGACACCTGGCTGTGTTTGTATCAAAACCCCCTTTCAAGTAGTTTTTGCTATTATTCAGATGGTTTGTTTTACCATCTGAGTCTAGGGCTTGAAGTCAGCAGACCTGGGTTTGAATGACCTCACTCCACCTCAGTATATTAGTTAGGAACGTGCCCTGTTTCAGACAAAAAACCTGACTAAGCAATGGCTTGAAGAAGGGTTTATTTCAAGCAAAAGAAAGGTAGGCAGACCAGGAAGGGGAGGCTGCACAAGGAAATCGTCGTGGATGTAGACCCCTACTGTTTACCTTTTCTATATTGTTATGTTATAGTTTTCATCCTCATGGCCACAGGACAGCTGTTAATCTCCAGGCTGCTATGCGGATGAAAAGCAAGATGGCTGCTAACCTTGTTTTCCAGGCAGGAGAAAAGGCCAAAGGCTTCTTCCTAAGGTGTTGTCCATTGTTCAGCAAGAGAAGGCTTCTCCCAGTGCACTTTTACATACATCTCATTATCAGTACTGTCACATGGCCACTATTAAATGCAAAGAAATCTGAGAAGGTAAGTGTTTTAGCTTTTGAGCCTCTATGCTAAAGGAATACAGGGCAGATAAAAGGGATTGCGAGTGACTTCCAGATAGCTAATTCAATGCCTGCCGCACGTTGGTTTCTCATCTGCGCAATAGAGACAAGAGCTAATATGACTAAATGAACATAGACACTTCAGGCTTCTATTATTATCAGATTACGTGATGTAGACTACCTTAAATATTGATTGCTGTGTAACAAATTACCCTGAAATTAATGCAGTAAAACAATATTCATTACTTCACAGTTTCTGTGGTTTGGGAATCGCAGAGTAGTTTAGCTGGGTGATTCTACCTCAGAGCCCCTTACAGGACTGCAGTTAAGGTATCAGCCAGGGCAGCAGTCATCCAAGGCTTGACTGGAGCTAGTGGGTCTGCTTCCAAACTCACTCCTGTGGCTGTTGACTAGAGACTCAGTTTCTTGCCACGTGGAACTCTTCACAGGGCTGCTAACAACACAGCAGCTGACTTTACCTAAAGCAAAAAATCCAAAAGAGGGAGGAGAGACTGAGAACATAAAAAAGCATGCCCAAGATGAAAGCCCCAGTGTCTTTTATGACCCAAGCTTGAAAGTGGCATATGATCACTTCCACCACACATACCAACCCTAGTGCAACGTGAGAGGGATTTGTACAAGAGTGTGTAAGAATCAGGAGGTGGGGATCTTTAGGGGCCGACCCTACTGAAGAAAACTTTAAAAGCTAAAGAGTGGACAAAAGTTGAAGAAGCAATAGTATTTGTGTAGTCTCAAAGTATGCCCCTCAAGATGGTTAGTAGCCACAAAGGTAAGATAGTAACTTTATAGTAGAGGAATCTAGTAGATACCACTTTAATGAAGTGATTAGAGTTACCAGGAATAAAGCTTAATGACTTCAGGAATCCTTAATATGATTTACTGAGAAATATATATTATGCAATAACACTGCAAAAAATACATAACTTTTATGCCAATCATGTGAAAACATCAGACAAACCCAACTAAAGGACATTCTACAAAATAACTTACCAGTACTCTTGAAAGTGTCAAGGTGAAAGATGAGGAAAAACTGAAAAATTGTTACAAGACTGGAAGGGCTAAGGGAGAAACAACTAAATGCAATGTGGAATCTTGGACAACAAGATCTTGACACCAAAAACAATGAGAAAACTAGTGAAATTCAAATAGGGTCTGGAGTTTAATAGTATTAAATTAATGTTAATTTCTGATTTTGATAATTTTTCTATGGTTATCTGAGTTGTTACCATTACAAGAAACATGGTGAGGAATATATAGGAACTGTGCACTATTCATACAACTTCTGCAAGTCTAAAGTTTGTTCAAAATGTAAAGTTTTGAAAAAGGCATAGACTAAGAGAATTTCCCTCAAATAAAAGAAGACTTGAGTTCATATTGAAAGAGCCTACAGAGTACCAGAAAAATTGACCCTTAATCAAAACTAAGACACACCCTAGAAACATTATTAGACTATAAAGATTAAAGTTCTCAGGGCCTACAGACACAAAAAGATCAAACTGAGAAGGACAAGATAATTATACTGTGTCACACTTCACATGTAACATGCAAAGCAGACTCAAAAACCTCAAGGAAAGAAAGAACCCAGTCATTTTAAGGTCGGGTTGTCCTGTGAAGTACCAAGACCATGGAGAAGCAGTTTTAAGCATCCAAATATGAGTGTTTTTTGAGAAAATCTAAAAGTTTTATCTAACCACAAGTTGACTGGGAAGACTTCAGCAAAAAGACCCATAGAGTAGGGGCGCTTGGGTGGCTCAGTCATTTAAGCGTCAGACTCTTAATTTGGGCTCAGGTCATGATCTCAGGGTCCTGGAATCGAGCCCTGCTTCGGGCTCCCTGCTCAGCAGGGAGTCTGCTTGTCTCCCTCTCCCTCTGCCCCTACCCCCACTTTAATGCTCCCTCTCTTTCAAATAAATAAATCTTAAAAAAAAAAAAAAAAAAGAAAAGAAAAAAAAAGACTGATAGAGTGAAGGGAGTAATTCCAGCTCCAAAAAAAAGTTTTGATTATAGACTGCTAATGCTTTTCAGTGACTAGCAGAAAGAAAGAACATCCTCTCTGGAAGGTATCATCCAAATTATTTCTGAAAATATTTCAAATAAAGTGAAGGGACATGATGAGACAATATATATAAGCCAGAATCAATAGAAAAATAATAGTAATGGGCCACAGGGACTCTAGACACTAAAATTGTGATTTTTTTTTAATTTGAAAAAGAACCAATTAGAAATTCTGGTACTGAAAAAATTAAGAATGGAGTTGTTTAATATCATTTGAGACACATCTAAAGGAAGACTTGGTAGACTGGCTTAAAAGTCAGAAGAGTTTAAAAGAAAGTGGATAAGAGAGGTAAAAGTCTTCATAGAGGACATTGTGAAAACTTCAAACACACTTGGAGTTCCAGAAAGATAGGGGAGAAAGGCTGTGTCAGAGACAGTATTGAAAGAGATAATAACTGAGGATTTTCTGCAATTGATGAAAGACATTGAGCCATAAATTCAAGAAATCAGTAGAACCCAAGTAGGATAAATAGAAAGGAATCCATATCGAGACACATCATAGTGATACTGGAAAAAAAAAAAGAAAGAAAGAAAAATCTTAAAAGCCTCTCACTGGAAAAAGAATGAACTACTTTCAAAAGATTTCTGATTTCTCGAGGTGCTGAATGGCTCAGTTGGTGAAGTGTCTGGCTTCTGCTCAGGTCATGATCCCAGGGTCCTGGGATTGAGCCCTGCATCGGGCTCCCTGCTCAGTGGGGAGCCTGCTTCTCCCTCTCCTGCTCTCCCTGCCTGTGTTCTCTCTCTCTCTCTTTGTCAGATAAATAAAAAATTTCTGATTTCTCAATAGAATATTGGAAATAAGCAGGCAGTAGGAAAAAAATCTTCAAAGCATTGAAAGAAAATGACTCTCAACCAAGGTTTCTCTACACAACAAAAATATTCTTTAAGAATGAAGGCAAAATAAAGACATTAAAATAAAAACTGAGAGAATTTAAGAGCAACAGATCCTCCCTAACGAAGGAAAATCCCCCCAAAAGTTCTTCAGACAAAGGGAAAATAACCCTGGTGGATGATTAAATTTCAGTAAGAAACAAAAAAAAAAACAAAAATTGTGGTAAATACGTAAGTATAGCTAAATGAACATATTGTATAAAGTGATTATGATAATACATTATATGGAATTTCAATATGTATGAATGTGAGTGTTTGGCAACAATAGAATGTAAGCTACAGGGATAAATGAAATGTTTCAAATTTCTTACATTGTCTCAGAAAAGGGTAAAGGTAATATTTGCTTAGAAGAAAATGGTTATATATCTTTGTTTCCTTGGAATAGGCAGTAGTTTCTTAGGTATGACACCTAAAGCACAAACAATCCATTACCCCTCAAAAAAAAAAAAAAAAAAAAAGATAAATTGGACTCCATCCATATAAAAAACTTCTCTTTTAAAGAACACTATCAAGAAAGTGCAAACTCACAGAATGGGAGAAAAACATTTGTTAATCATGTGTATGATAAGGCTTAATATGTCAAATATATAAAGAACTCTTACAATTCAACAACCAAAAGAAAACCCAATTAAAAAATGGACAAAGAGGGGTGCCTGGGTGGCACAGTCGTTAAGTGTCTGCCTTCGGCTCAGGGCGAGATCCCGGCGTTCCGGGATCGAGTCCCACATCGGCTCCTCTGCTGGGAGCCTGCTTCTTCCTCTCCCACTCCCCTGCTGTGTTCCCTCTCTCACTGGCTGTCTCTCTGTCACATAAATAAATAAAATCTTTAAAAAAAAAAAAAAAAAAAAGGACAAAGCACCTGAACAAACTTTTTCCAAAGAAGATACACAAGCGGCAAATAAGCACTATTAATAAGATGCTCAGCGTCTTTAGCCATTAGGGAAATGTAAATCAAAACCACAGTACGATATTACTGCATGACTCCTAGGATGGCTGTAGTCAGAACAACGGACAATAACAAGTGCTGACAATGTGGAAAGATTGGAGCCCTCATACTTTGCAGATGGGAATGTAAAGTAATGTTGCTGTGTTTGACAGTTCCTCAAAAAATTGAACATAGTTACCACATGACCCAGCAGTTACACTCTGAATTATATACCTAAGAGAACAAAAAATATATGTTCATACAAAAACTAAAACACAAATATTTACAGAAGCATTATCCACAATAGTCAAAAATGTTACCAACCAATGAATGGATAAACAAAAGGTGCTATATCCATACAATGGAGTATTATTCAAGCACAAAAGGAGTGGAGCACTAATGCATGTTACAGCGTGGATGGGCCTTGAAAGCATGCTAAGGGAAAGAAGCCATAGTCTGCACACAAAAGCTGAGATATCCAGGATAGACGAATCCCTAGAGACAGAGAGTAGATTAGAGATTGCCAAGGTCCTGGGGGAAGAGGAAACAGGGAATGGCTGCTAACAGTAAAAGGGTTTCTTCTGGGGAAGATGAAAATATTCTGGAATTAGATAGTAGTGATGGTTGTACAGCTTTGTGAATATAATAAAAGCCACTGAACAGTACACTTTAAAAAGATGAATTGTGGAGCACCTGGGTAGCTCAGCTGGTTAAGCGTCTGACTCGATTTTGGCCGGCTCAGGTCATGATCTCCGGGTCTCGAGTTGGAGCCCCACATCAACCTCCGTCTACTTGAGATTCTTTCTCCCTCCCTTTGCCCCTCCCCCACTCTCCTAAATAAACAAACAAATAAATAAATAAATAAATAAATAAATAAAAAGATGAATTTTATAGTATGTGAATTACATCTTGATAAAATCAAGGGACAGTCATGTACTCTTAAGGTATTAATATTCATTACTGTTTCTCTAGCCTTCATTTTGCCATGTAATATGGTGGGAAAAAGTATAAGCATTAGAGACAGGCAGATCTGGATTCAAATCCAGCCCAGCACTCACAAGACATGTGGTCCTGGGAAAACCAATTTTGCTGAAATCACTTTCCTGTTTGGGAGATAATACGTCCCTGCTAGGTTGTGGATAGGTGTGATGTGTAGAAAGGTTCTTGTAAAGATCCAGAGCAGCTGGGTCCTCCAAAACAATGAACCCAAACCAAAAAATATGTGAAAAAGATGTGATAGACTGCTGACAATCTCTACAATAAGCTTCTGAAATATTTAGGTCTTTTTATAAACACATGCTATTTACATAATGAAAAAAAGCAGTAGTCTGAACTTGGGAGACCTAGAGATTCTTCAAAAGAAAAATAAAGGGACTGACTTTGGCTCAAGTTCCTTAAGGACCAGGAGGCTTGCTTAATTTACCTCTGTGGCTTTTTACTTCATCTAATATATGGAGATACTCAATACTTTTTGGTAAGTGAAATACAAGATTAATATTATACCTTGGAAAGTAAATTTCTAGGGTAATTTAAGAAATCTTTCATATAGAATAAGAAAGAGAGTAAAACTTCCAAACTAATGTGGGAGTGGAGAATGGGATAATAAAAACCAATCAAAAATAACCTAAGGGACGCCTGGGTGGCTCAGTCAGTTAAGTGTCTGCCTTCAGCTCAGGTCATGATCCCAGGGTCCTGGGATTGAGCCCCGTATCAGGCTCCCTGCTCAGGAGGGAGCCTGCTTCTCCCTCTCCGTCTGCTGTTCCCCTACTTGTGCTCTCTCACTCACTTCTGTCAAATAAATAAAATCTTTTAAAAAAAGCAATGAGCCACCCCAGGAGTTTGAGCAAGGGAGTGATGTTCTCTGAGTTTTGAGGGAAAGAACAATGCTGCACTGTGAAGGAGAATGAAATTATTTTGCTGGTGCACGTGAGAAATAATCAGGATCCGAGGGAAATGCAGGCAAAACCAGGGACCCACAAAAAGGTGCTCAAAAGCCCAGTCTATTGGAGGCTGGAGGTGAGGGATATGAGAGAATTAAAGGTCACTGAGGCTTCTAGACGAGGTGACTGAGAGGGTAATGATTCTCGTTACCACAAGAGGGAGCACAGTGGAGGAAAAGTTTCATTAGGAAAGTGGAGTGGAGTTCTTGGTGGTAGCGCCATGCACGTGGAGCTACCTCGGAGCGAGTGGTCTGGAGCTAGACTCGCAAGCTGGGTAGTTTTCCATGGGGCCATGAGGATAAGACACAGTAAGAGCGGGTAGAGGACAGAGTCCTGGGAACACCTCCATTTAGAAGTATATGTGGGGTATGGTTACCTGGGCTAGCTGGTGGTACTTGCTAGATTAGGCAGGCCAGCGTCTGACTGAGGGATTTGAGGACTGGGTGCAACTCTTAGTGAAAGAGAAGCCAAAGAACGAGTGACCGGGCCAGGCTGGGGAGATGCGAGGCAGGAGATGAAGGTGGTGCCTACCGTCTAGGGGCCGTGTAGCTGGAACAATTTTAATCTCTTTCTACTTAAGGGTTTGTCTCTCAGTGGGAGGTCCCCAACCAAGAATTCCTAACACACTGGGGAGTCTGGCTTTAGGGACAGTTCATGCATAGTCTTCTTCCGTTTACTATCTCCACACACGCCTCCCTGAACGTGCTGCCAGACCCCAGGCTTTTAATTCACTCCTTCCTACTTATTGTTACCTTCCTTACAAGCAAACTGCACTATGAAGGGTAGCAACAGGGAGATTTTTGTGGGATGGGATGGTTCTGTATTTGATTGCGGTGGTGGTTATACAAATTCACACATGATAAAATGGCAGAAACTCACCCATATTTTACCAATGTTAGTTTCTTAGTTTTGGTGTAATACTATGGTTTTATAAGATGTAAGCATTGGGAGAACTGGGTGAAGGATATAGGCTTGTCTCTGTACTATCTTTACAACTTCCTGAAAATCTGTAATTATTTTAAAATAAAGTTTTTTGTTTTTTAAAAGCAGATGATTCTGTATAGTCAATCTCTCTCTGATATCTTTGTTTCTGACCAGTTGACTAACAACAAATTTGGGGCCTTTCTTAATACCCTTTTAATTGGTTTTATCAAATTCGAAGTTTGTTTTTTTCCCCTTGGTTTCAGTTCTACTTGCTCCTAGATCTAACTGTCTGGCTTACAATTCAAATACTACTCTGTCGCCACCATTATACATATTTTACTACTTTGAAAAGGATAGAAAGATATACTATAAATAAGCTATAACTGCATATGTTCACATATATAGGTTTACAGGATACAGCTTCATCAATCAAGGTGTTTAACAATGACCAGATGGGCTTTTTTTTTTTTTTAACTCACCATCAACATGTTTACATAGGCTGTATATCCTTGTATTATTCTGTCCAAAAGACCCTGAAGGATACAATCTTCCCCATTTTACCAACAAGCAAACTAAAACAGTAACAGAAATAATTGCCCTGAGACGATTCAACAGGTGAATGCTCAGGCCAAAGATGGAAGTAAATCTCTCAACTCTTTGAACTGTAACCGTTTACTTAATTAGCCACTTAAAAAAAAAAAAAGTGCTTACCACAAGCAGCAAAAGAAAATCAGGCAGATGCCTAAAAGACATATCAAACATTTCTATCTTCCATGCTCTGTGGAAATTGATGACAGGAAGTAAGATAGAGGAATTTTATGTATTTATTTATTTTAAAGCATCATGTATGTACTGAGGGCCTTAAATTCAAGACCCTGTGCTGCTTGTTCCTAGCAATACAAAGGATTAAAATGCCTGTGTGCTCAAGGGGGTTATTCTGTAGCTGGCGAAACATTAATTCACCTGTAAAAAGTAATTAACATCGCAATTATAGTATGAACCACAATTGGCTAGTATAATAAGAAAATTAAAAATATAATATAGTGAAAAAAATTTATAAAAACTTCCTAGGGTTGGAGACACTGATATTATTGAGGAGTATGGACCATGGCAAAGGGGAAAGGGAAGACGAGATGCAAGAGAAGGTGGGCAATTTGGGGACTGGTGTTCTCAATCTGCTAAAAGGAATAGAAGGAAACTGTTAAGAGCATAGACTTTTCTTCTGCTTACTTTGGTTTAATTTACTCTTCTTTTCCCAGTTTCTAAAGATGGAAACGTAGATCATTAATTGTAAAACTTTCTTATTTTCTTTTCTTTTTCTAAAAAATTTATTTATTTATTTTAGGGAGAGAGAGCAAGCGTGGCGAGGGAGAGGGAGTGAGAGAGAAAAATCTCAAGCAGACTCCCTGATGATTGTGGAGCCTGATGCGGGGCTTGATCTCAGGATCCTGAGATCATGATCTGAGCTGAAACCAAGAGTCGGTCACTTAACTGTGCCACCCAGGTGCCCCAAAGAACTTTCTTCTTTTCTAACAGAGGCATCCAATGCTATAAATTTCCCTTGAAGCTCTACTTCCATTGCATCTCACAAATTTTGATAAGTTGTGTTTTCATTTTCATTTAGTTCAAAACATTTTAAAATTCCTCTTGAGATTTCTTTGACCCATGTGTGATTTAGAAGTGTGTTGTTTAATCTCCAATTTTGGGGGGATTTTTCCAGTTATCTTTGCATTATTGATTTCTGGTCTAATTCTCTGCAGTCTGAGAGCAAACATTGTATGATTTCTGTTCTTTTAAGTTTGTTAAGGTGTGTTTTATAGCCCAGAATGTGGTTGTCTTGGTGAATGTTACATGTGAGCTTGAGACAAATGTGTATTCTGCTGTTGTTGGATGAAGTAGACTGTATATGTCCATTATATTCTCCAGCCGATTGATGGTGTGTTCAGTGCAGCTGTGTTCTTACTGATTTTCTGCCTGCTGCATCTGCCATTTCTGAGACGGGGGTGTGGAAGTCTCCAGCCACGATTGTGAATTCATCTATTCTTCCTTGCAGTTCTATCACTTTTGCCTCACACAAGTTGATACTCTGTTGTTAGGCACATACACATGAAGAATTGTGATGCCTTGTTGGAGAATTAAACCCTTTATCGTTATACATGCTCTTCTTTATCCCTGATAATTTCTTTATTTCAGAGTTGGCTCTGTCTGAAATTAGCTACTCCTACTTTTTTTGATTAGTGTTAGCATGGTACATTTTCTCCATTCATTTAATCTATTTGTGCTTTTATATTTAAAGTGGGTGTCTTGTAGACAACATCATGTTTTTTGATTCACTCAATCTCTTTTAATTGCTGCATTTAGATCATTGATAATTTAAAGTGATTATTGATATAGCTGGATTAATATCTACCATATTTATTACTGTTTTCTCTTAGTTGGACTTGATCTTTGTTCCTATTTTTGTCTTCTACTTTTCCCCTGACTTTTTTTGGTTTTAACTGAACATTTTATATAATTCCATTTTCTCTCCTTTCTTAGCATACAATTCTTCTCCTCCTTTCCCTCCCCTTCCTCCAAGTCTTTCTCCTCCTCCTTCTTCTTCTTACTTTTTAAAATGATTGCCCTAGAGTTTGTGACATACATTTACAATAAATTCAAGTCCACTTTCTAATAATAGTATACAATTCATGGGTGGTGTGAGTACCTTATAATAGCAAAATAATCCTAGTTCCTTCCTCCCATCCCTTGTACCATTGCGGTCCTTCATTTCACTTAGATGTAGGTATACAAAAACATATATATGTATATAAATACACACATAAAACATATATATAAGACTACATAATCCAACATATTGTTGCTGTTATTATTTTGAAGAAACCATTATCTGTTAGATCAATTAAGAAAAACAAAATGTTCTGGGGCACCTGGGTGGGTCAGTTGGTTAAGTGTCTGCCTTTGGTTCAGGTCATGATCCTGGGTTCCTGGGATGGAGCCCCCCATCGGGCTCCTTGCTCAGCAAGGAGTCTGCCTCTTCCTCTTTCTCTGCAGCTCCCCCTGCTTGTGCTCTCTCCCTCTCTCTCTCTCTGTGTCAAATAAATAAATAAAAAATTTTATATAAAAAAAGACCTGCTACTTTTAAAATAAATAAATAAAATGTTTAATTTAACCTTTACTTATTCCTTCTTTGATGTTCTCCCTTTCTTTAAGTAGACCCAAATTTCTGACCTATATTATTTTCCTTCTCTCTACAGAACTTCTAACATTTCTTGCAAGGCAGTTCTCCTGGGCAACAAATTCCCTCCATTTTTCTTTGTCTGAGAAAGTATTTCTCCTCACTTTTGAAGGATAATTTCACAGAGTACAGAATTCTAAGTTAGTGGGGATTTTTCTTTCAACTTTAAATATTTCACTTCACTCTTTCCTTGCTTGAATGACTTCTGAGGAGAATTCAGATGTAATTCTTATCTTTGTTCCTCTTTAGATGGTTGTTTTTCCCTCTGGTTTTTTTCTCTTCGATCTTCTGTAGTTGGAAGATGATGAGTCTAGGTGTAGTTACTGTTGTTAGTTAACCTGCCTGGTGTTCTTGAGCTTACTAGATCCATGGTTTGCTGTCCGATACTAATTTGGAAAAATTCTCGGTCATTACTGATGCAAATATCTTTTCTGTTCCTTTCTTTCTTCTCCTTCTGGCATTTCTGTTATGTGATGTTTCACCTTTTGTAGTTGTCCTACAGTTCTTGGATAGTTTATTCCGCTTTTTTTTTCAGTCTTTGTTCTCTTCACTTTTCAGTGTTCGAGGTTTCTATTAAGATATGCTCTAGCTCAGAGATTTCTTTCTTCAGCTGTGTCCAGTCTACGAGCAAGCCCATCAAAGGCATTCTTCGTTTCTGTTAAGAGTTTTTGATCTCTAGCATTTCTTTCTGACGTTTTCTTAGGACTTCTCTCTGCTTATATTGCCCATCTGATTTTCCATGCTGTCTACTTTATCTGTTAGAGTTCTTAGCATGTTAATCATAGTTGTTTTAAATTCCCGGTCTGATGATTACAACATCCCTGCCATATCTGGTTCAAATGCTTGCTGTGTGTTTTCAAATTGTGTTTTACCTTTTGGTGTGCCTTGTAATTTTTTCTTGATAGCCAGACATGATGTAGTGGGGAAAACAAACTGCTGTAAATAGGCCTTTAGCAACATGGTGGTATGGTGTTGGGGGAGGGGAAGCGTTCTATCATCTTATGATTAGGGCTCAGTCTTTTAGTGAGCCTGTGCCTCTGGACTGTGAACTTCAGAGGGATTTCTCAGTCTTTTTCTTGCTCTTATATGGGACAAATGGCTACAGCTGGTATTTCCCTTGCCCAGGTCAATTAGGCTCTGATAACCCCAGCAGGTTAGGCTCTGCTTAACAAGTTTCCCCTGAGGGCAGGCTTGTTAAGAAGAGCACTGTGCTCTGATGCGTTTCAAAATGGTTTATTTCCCCTCCTCCTGCCAGAAATAGGAGGGATTTTTCTTTGATACTTACTGTGGGAACCTAATCAAGCTCCCGGAGGTAAATCTCATAATATTGTGGGCTCCCCTTATGACCAGGTCCCCCTGGATTTTTTCACTCTGAGACTTGTCCCCACTGAGCCTCAGGCAATTTGTCAATTCCAGTTCGGGTTTTCTCTCCTGGTGCTGGTTCCCACAGGTTTTTTTCCTCCCCAGTCTCTGCTTTAGTCAGCTGCACCTCCCTGTGTTTGCCTGTCTGTCCAGTCTTGGGGGCAGCGGTTTGCCTTGTGTCCTCCCTGCTCTTATGGATCCAAAAAGAGTTGTTGATATTTCAGTCCATTCGGCTTTTTACTTGTTAGGATGGAGTGATGACTTCCAAGCTTCTTCCCTGTGGAAAGGAAAAGCAGAAGACCCAGAGCATAGACTTTAAAATTGGATAATCTCCTAACTAGCTCTTGGATCATAGGTAAGTTATTTAATCTCCCTGGTCTCAGTTCTTTCATCTATAAAATGGGAGTTATAAGGGCACTGACTTCTATGATCATTGGGAGGATGAAATAAGTCAGAATGGAGACTCCCGTGATGCTTTAGATGCTGCAAATATCTTCCCATATTTGGTTATCTGTGTGTACTTTGAAGTCTGCCTATAATGTTATTTATGGAAGAAAAATGCTTGATATTTGATGTCAAATTGTTTACTTTGACATTTGCACTTTGGGGAGGACTTGTAGTTTACATCAGTCAAGAGTACTTGGAAACCTAGAAGAAAGATGGGCAAAGGATATGAATAGGCAGTTCATCGGACCAGTAATCTAAATGATTAATATGTCTATGAAAGTAATGCTCTACCTCACTAACGATCAGGGAAATACAAACTAAGCATAAAGAGATACTCTTCTAGAGAGCTGCATTTTGGCAGTACCCAGCAAAGATACATGTATATACGTGGTGACCCAGCTCTCCCAACCTTGGATGTATATTCCAGAGAAGTATTTCGCACAGGAGATGGATAGGAGGTATGCAGTATTTTTTTGTTGTTCATCACAGAAGAAAAAGATGGATAGAAAAGTAGAAGATACACATTGAATAAACTCGGCACAGTCAGAAATAATGAACTAGCTGTGCACACAGCATGAGAGAGAATTGTTCAAAACCGTAGTGTCAGGTGGAAAAGAAAAGATCTATGGCATAAATCATTTGTATAAATTAAAAATTTATACACATAAAAAACTATATAATTTTTCCAGCTTTACTCAAGTATAATGAACAAATGAAAGTTGTATATATTTATGGTACACAATATGGTTTGATACACAAATACACTGTGAAACGATTACCACAATCAAGCTAATTAACATAGTCATCACCTCACATAGTAATCATTGTGTGGTGAGGACATTTAAGATCTACTCTCTTGACAAAGTTCAAGTATACAATACAGTGTTATTAACTATAGTCGTCATGTTGTCCGTTAGAACTCTAGTGTTTATTCATCCTGTATAACTAGAACTTTCTACCATTTATAATTTTAAAGAATACATTAACAGCAAAGGATAATCACAAGGACATTCTCTAGTTACCTATGTCTGGGGACAGGGGGAGGACAGAAAGGGAAATAGAGGAATTGCAGATGCTGGAAACAAACAAAAAAAAGATGGGTCTTGTGTAGATGGGGGTTACCCCAACTCTATGACCCTAAGACCACCCATCCCCCAAATGAAAGCATCCTCCAGCTTTGTAAGGACAATTAATGTTAGCCATTGTAACAACACTTACTGCCATTGATAGGTAACAATGTGGGGAAAATTTGGGTGAGGATGATGCACATTTTATGAAAAATATTTTATGGAGATCTAATCATCTTTGTGAATTAGGTGAAGTTAAAGTAAACAAACATACTTCTCAAATCATTCGGCTAACCTTTAGTTGGTTAATGCTGAATACAAACTGCACTGGCAGAATGTGGTTTCACAAATGTTTCAAGACAGGGTAGCACGCTGTGTTTTCCTTTCATGTTGATCATTATTATTTAAACATTTGTTATGGAGAGCATAGAAAAGTATACAATTCATAGTTGTTTATCCTAGTGAATGACCACAAAGTAAACATATCACACTACCTGAGGCAAGAAACGGAATGGTACCAGAGAAGCCAGAAGTTCCTCTGTGCCCTACCCCCAATACTGCATCCTCTCCTCCTGTGACGTTTCTGCTTCTAGTGCCATAGCTTACTTTTGCCTGTTTTTGAACTTCACTTTAGCACTTTTAAATGCCTTAGTACGGTAGGAATTTGAAAAACTATCTAAGGTTGAATATTGGATTTATACCTGAAACTTCATTTTATAAGTGGTATTGAAAAAATTTTTAGTTTCCAACTATTCACTACTAATATATAGAAACCATTTTCGTGTGTTGGCTTTGTATCTTAAGACTTTATCAAACTCACCTACTAGTTCTAGGCGCTATTTGTAGCTTTCTTGGGATCTTCCATGAGGACAATCATGTCATCTGTGAATGGGGACAGTTTTTTCCTTTCTGATTTGTATGCCTTTTATTACTTTTTGTTGCCTCTTGCACTAGCTTGGATGTCAACTACGGTATAGAAGAGCAGTTTTAAGAGCGTATGTCTTTCCCTTGTTCTCAGTCTTAGGGGGAGAGTATTCAGTCTTTCACCCACTAAGTATGATGCTAGCCATAGGCTTTTTGTAGATGTCCTTTAATAGAAGTTCTTTTCTCTTTCTGGTTTGCTGAAAAGTTTTGACTGTGAATAAATGTTAAATTTTGTCTAATTCTTTTTCCCCATCAACTGATACTATCTTCAGATTGTTGATAGGATGGATTACATGGATTGATTTTGATTATTGAAACCAGCCTTGCATTCTGAGCATAAACCCTATTTGGTGATGGTGTACTATTTTTTTTTTTTGTATATATTGCTGGATTCAATTAGCTAATATTTCATTGAAGATTTTTGAATCTATGTTTTTGAGGGATATCAGTCTGTAGTTTTCTTGTACTGTCTTTGTCAAGTTTGGGTATCAGGAAAGCGCTGGTCTCGTAAAATAAGTTGGGAAGTATTTCCTCTTCTATTCTGTGGAAGACATTGTGCAGCAGTTGTGTTATTTCTTCTTTAAATGTTAGATGGAATTAAGCAGTGATACAATCTGGGGCTGGAAATTCCTTTTTCAGAAAGATTTTGACCACGGATTTAATTTGTTTAATAGTTTTAAGACTACTTAGATTACTTATTTCATTTAGGGTAAGTTTTGGTAGTTTGAGGTTTTTACAGAATTACTTCATTTTATCTAATGTTTGAGTTTGTGAGTATTGAGAGTTCATAGTGCTCACTTATCCTATTAATGAATATTGAATTTATAGTGATGTCCTCATTTCCGATCTCAGAAAGTTGTGTTTTTTATCATTTTTCTTTTCTGTCTTCTAAAATGTTTATCAATCTTATTGTTATTTCCAAAGAACTAGCCTTTGGTTATGTCAGTTGTACCTATTGTTTTTTCCTGCTTTCAATTTCATTAATTTCTATTCTGATCTTTATTCTTTCATTCCTTCTGCTTCCTTTAGGTTTATTTTTTCTCTCCTCTTCTTCATTTATTAAGGTGGAAGCTAGATAATTGGTTTGAGATCTTTTTCCTTTCTAATATAAGAACTTAATGTTTGGAGATATTCCTTTTAGTTATTGACTTCTAGTTTAATTCCATGATGATCAAAGAACATATATTGTATGACTCAAATTCTTTTAAAATTGTTAAACTTTATTTTATGACCAAGGATATGGTCTATGTTGGTGAACGGTCTATGTGCACTTGAAGGGAATACATATTCTGCTATCGTTGGATGTCAATTAGATAAGTCGGCTGATGGTGATTGTTCAATCAGCAATTATATAATTTTGCTGATTTTCTGTGTACTGTTTCAATCAATAACGAGTTTCAGTGAATGGGTAGAAATTGCACAATAAGTTGTGCAATAATAAGTTACTGTTTTCCGTCTCCACAGAGAATGGAGCAAAAGTTGATGAGTCTTGCAGTGAGAGAATTGATTCAATGTGAGGAGAAACTTCTTAACTGAAGGACAATTAAACACGGAAATGACTTTGCACGGGAGGCTATGGAATCTTGCTCCCATCTGATCTTTAAGAGGAGGCAGCCGCTGTTGTGGGTAACACAGACTCACAGAGTACCATCTTGGAGTGGGATGACTAAACCAGGTGGCCTCTTGAGGTCTGGATCCTGGGGATGATTCCTTTTTGGTCTAGAGAAGTAGAGGGAAATGACCCTTTATTCCTCTTAGGAGTTGATACTGGTTCTCTAAGACTCATGATGTTACTGTAGCCCTCAAATAGGCTTTCAAAACTGTTCTTTTTACACCTGAATCAGAATTACCTAGAATGACTATTCAAAAATGTACCCCAGACCTGGTGACTCTAGAAGAAGTTCCCAAAAATATGCATTTTATTTATTTATTTATTTTTAAGATTTTATTTATTCATTCGACAGAGATAGAGACAGCCAGTGAGAGAGGGAACACAAGCAGGGGGAGTGGGAGAGGAAGAAGCAGGCTCATAGCGGAGGAGCCTGATGTGGGGCTCGATCCCATAACGCTGGGATCACGCCCTAAGCCGAAGGCAGACGCTTAACTGCTGTGCCACCCAGGCGCCCCCCGAAAATATGCATTTTAATAAGTTCTCCCAACTGGTCCATATGCATACTGCAGTTTGAGAACCACAGTCATTTAGAAATGAGAGGCTTTCTTGTTCTGCTACGAATGGGACTTTGAGACATATATAGTTTTGCATGTGATGACTGAGGTCCCTGCCTAAGCTTATTTCCTGGAGGGGAAATACATGTACTGAGAATGAAACTAGAGAATGGAGTTGCTGAAGGATTTAAAGAGGATTTTGGTCAGGATATTCTAGGCCAAGTGGAGGCGTAGAGGAGAGGGAATGAAACAGGGGTTTACTGGATCCTGACATTTGCCAGGTACTCCCATCACAATAAAAAACTATCTCTTGAAACTATTTTTGTCCCTTTTTGTTATATCTTCTTGAAATTTTCTATCCAACCTTTTGTTTTTAAGAAAAAAATTGAATAATACCTTTTTTAAGCCAAAGAAAAGGAACTATTTTTCCATTCCATAGTCAGAATAGATTGAGGACCCAGAATATCTCAAGCAGCGGTGGGACAGATAACCATCTCTTCTCAAATTTTTTGGAAAGAACCAATGGAGCTGGTAAAAACACAATGGAGGAAGATCTCAGAGTCACCTAAGATACAGTTCAAAGCAACTTAATATTATAAGAAGAATCCAAAACACCCAGCATTCTCAAGTTCTACTTTGACCCTGTATATTAAGCATTGTTGTGAAAGTCCTTGATGAAGAAGAACTAGGAAGGAAAGACTCATATGTAGAACATTCCAGATTTCCCCTCCAAGGTCACTGGAGATTCTGTTGGAGCAGGTCCCTGCAGCCCACCATATAGGCTACAGCTCAGCGCTGGGTCACTTTTAGAATCTTCTCCAGACTCCTGCCAAGCTCTGAGCTGCTTATCCCTCTCCTCCTCTTGGCATTTACATGTATCTCTGTTTCAAGTTTGACTGTTTTCGAGTGACTTCCTGCCTCAGTCTCCTCTTGCCCTCCCAAGCTCTTTCCCCTCTTTTCTAGGTTGATACAGGGTCGGTAACGGGCTCCCCTGGATTTTTGTCTCCTCTGCCTTAGACACAGAACCCTGACCCTGTCCATGTGTGGCAGTCAACTCGAGGTCTGGGGACAAGCCTGCTTCTTGCATACTCTGATCTCTGAAACATGCCAGTGTTTACTGTTTAAGTGATCTCAACAAGCCATTTAAGCCCAAATGGAGTAAATTCATCTTTTAGCCCATATCCACAAAACTTGCCCCAGAGTGGGCTGCAGCTAGTCTTTGCCTATGGTGGTTGCAAACTGATTCTAAAAGTTTCTTCCGGTAGATTTATACAAAATGAATTTTTCCCTTGGCAGAGCAGCTTGGTTTGATTTGGGTTATTTGACTACAAGCCCAGAGGCCAAGCATTTATTTAGAAATATTAGGAATCAGCAACACAAATGAGATTGAGTTTTTGTGAAAAGTTAAAGATTTCTCATTTAGGGAGGGAGTTCACAAAAGACCCCATTAGCCAAGCCTCACCAGTAATTAGTCTGATTTCTCAGGCAAGAGGCAGGCTAATTGTCTGCCATCCATTCCAGAGGCCTAGAGACACTTTAAAACCTACCACCCATTGAAAAATATCTTTGGAGAATTTCCTGCTGTGTCTAAAGTCTTTTCTATTAACTAAATGTTCAAACTGAGATCAATATATGAAAATATGAACAAAATGGCTGATTATAAAAGTCTTTTCAAACGGCAAATCTGTGGGCCTGTTAGGACATGTGACTATGAAGAAGTGGGAAGGGGCTGTTACTTAGTAAGCAGTCCTGTCAGATACACGTCATGATCCAGGTTTAGTACAAGAGGGAACCGAAGTTCAAAGAAGGTAAATAATTGTCCCCAAGTCACGCGATGAGTTCGTGGCAGAGCCAGGATTCAGTGAATTCCGGTGTGTGTGGTTTCCACAGCCCAGCGTAGGTCGGGAACACAGCAGCGCTGACTTCGGGGTGTTGGAGGCCGGCCGGTTTGCTGGCTCTCTGCGGACTTGCGGGGTGGTCTAGCTGTCATCGCACAACCCCTCAGGGACAGAAGCCAGGAACCGGGTGTACAGGATAAGACCAATGTTGAAGCCAGTGTAGGTGAGCCGGCTTGGGTCTCACATGTGCTCACCTGCGAATCTGGACTTGTCTCCTCAGTGGCCCCTCTGGGGTATATGTGGGGAAGCACACAGTGTGTGGACTCATAACCGGGCCCTTGGGGGCAGAGGCTATGTTTAAATTGTGCAGGAAGCAGCAGTGGCCCTGGGGCCGGACACTTCGGAAATGCCTAGAGGTTTCTCTCCACGTAGATGGCAGGAGACGTTGGCAGCTCCGGTGTAGACAGCTCCCTCACCTCCCCACCCCCAAAACATTCTTCCCGAGGCATTCAGGAGCTCCCCAGGCTGCAGCCCAGCCGTGGTAGACAGAGAGCACTGATCTCATGACAGCTTCGTCCTCTCCTGACACCAGAGGGGGGCGACATCAGCCTCAGGTGGCCTGTCTGCTCCTGCTCCTCCATGGCGGTGCCTAGTGGCCTCTGCCACTTCCTCTCACACTGTGCCCCAACATCTGTCAACAGTCATCACGCTGCGGTGCAGTGAATTCCCTTCACCTTCTCTTGTGTTCCCAAAGCTCCAGGCCTCCCATTTCTTGAAGCATTTCCATGGGTTGTGCTATCCCTTGATACCTCCTTCAGTCTCATGGGCTCCTAAGAACCCTATAGAAATAGATCTTTGATGGGCCTGTCCTGCTGGCCCCTCAGAAACACCCAGATGTGTCTGAATTTGTAGTAGGGTGGAAGGCAGGTCTGTGAGTTCTCAACGTTGGAGTATCTAAGACTTCATTACTAAAATGCTGATTTCAAGGCCTTACCCCAGACACTCTGATTTGGTAGGTCTGGTGTGCTGGGGCCTCGAGACCGTGTTTTCAGTAAGCTGCTCAGGGATTCTGGCATAGACGGTGGACTGAGAAACCCTGCTGTCTGAGCTGCAGCTCTGCCCTGTGTTGGCTACCTGTGTTCATCTCTCTGGCTGGACGCCAAGCTCCTGATGGGCAGGGGTGAGGGCTCATTCTTCTCCACACCTGCGTGTCTACCCCAGTGCGTGGCACACAGGGGACAGCAGTAAACATCCGGGGGGTGAATGTGAGGAGACTTTTTACCAAGTTAAAGAACTGTTTGAAAAATCATCCTGTCCTGGGCGCACTGTGTTGACAGCAGGCCACCCTGGTTCCCACATGCTGAGAGTAGAATGTAGACAGAGGGCAATGGGAAAAGAATTTTGGAAACCTAGAGAACTAGCTCCCAACAGGCAAACAGTGTTCAGGCCCGAATCAGAGCCACATCGGCTCAAGTAAGTGTCTCTGGAATTGTAACAGAGGGGATATCAGGCAACTCCAGAAAAGTGGGCAACAGACACAGGCTGCATGATGACCAACTGCAGAAAGAGGGGTGTCACCCTCCCTCCTCCCCCACACCCTTCCCCAGACTCTGGTTTCCTCATGCCCTCAGGATTTCTTAGAGGGGAGCTCATTGTTTAAAGGCATTTTTAATTGTTTACAGTATTTGTTGGAGGCCAAGGTGTTTGACCTCAGTGGCAGGATTGGTAATTCCTACTGCAGAGATTCGGCCTTTGTGGAAAAATTGTCCAATACACACAGCCCTTTGAGCCAGTAAATCGTGTGTGTGTGTGTGTGTGTGTGTGTGTGTGTGTGTGTCCTGTCCTTGTTCCATGGTGGAGGGAGGTCTGAGCAGACCACGGCTTCAATCTGGGGAAGTTCCTTGGAGCAAACGAGGTCTTGTTCAGGCGGCTTTCTTGGTTAGGCTTTCTGCCACCGAGGGGCCCTTCTTCCCCCGCAGAAGCCACGTCTCGGAAACCGCGTCCCTGGGCCGCCCGTGCCCTCTGGCTCACCAGAGCCTTTATAGCTGTGGGACTGCGGCCGGAGAGAAGACGCCATCTCTATAATCATAGTACCTCACGGTTGCAGAGCTCTTAGCACGCCTGCCCTTCATGCCCTCCACTGAGCGCCTGCCGCGTGCTGCCTGGCCGAACCTTCCTGACCGAGCTTTGCAGCCTGTTCCTCCACAGAGAAGGAAACTGAGACTCGGGCAGAGTCGCTTGCGCTGGGGGTCACTGCTGGTAGTAGCAGAGCCAGGATTTTGACCCAGGTCCACCCGACCCCCACGCCACGCTCAAATTTCTGTGCTGCGTCTCGACTTTTTGCTCAAACAGTGGAATTTAAGATCGATACGTGTTGGTTGATCAGTTAGTAATGACAGCAGATTTGTCCGTTTTGCGAACCGGACGTGGGATGGGAGCGTGTCTTCCTTAGTCCATCCGGATGCCTTTCCCTGCCGGAGGCCCGAAGTGCTTGCACCGTCGAGCTCTGGCTTTGGAATTATAGGCAAGTTAAAGCAGGCCCCGGCTCGCGAGGGCCGATGTGCCCGAGGGGCTTCACAGAGATGTGGCTTCGTGTCCTCCACCAAGTTCCGAAGGTTCAGTGAACGTCGCAGAATCGAAAAACTGCAGCTGCATTTTTGAACTTCTTGTTTGGGAACGATTTCAAACTTACAAAAAAGCCGCAAAGATAAAAATAATACAGCAGCCCCTATATTGTCTTCAGTTTCCTCCACTTGCTTTATCATTTGCATGTTTCTCCCCCACTCCATATATATGTACATTTATATAAAACGGCTCAGAGAAAAATGTCAGGTATATATAATATACATCTGTATTTATTTCTCTCTCTAGCCATACGTACGTATATGTATGTATGTAAAATGTAGTTTTTTCCCAAACAGTGTAGAAGTGAGTCCCAAGCTTCATGGCCCGTTACTCCTAAATATTTCCGTGTGTCTTCTAGGACTAGGAGTATCCGATTACATAACCACACGGCCCGACAAGCTGCTTTTACCTGATCTACCCTCGTCGCGTCAGTGTTGTTAGTTGACCTGTCCGTGTCCTTTCCGGCACTGCCCCTCAGTACAGGCTCCGGTCTAGGGTCAAGCCCCACATTTGGCGGTCATGTCTTTTTAGCCTGCTTTAATCTGGCTTTTATGATGTCGATCCCCTGTCTCTCCCACACCATTTTTTTTCCTTCACAAATTTGTGTCTCATCTTCGCGCAGGGGCAATGCTGCTCTTCCCGGTATCGTTCCAGCTTGCGTCTAGCTGCTGCCAAAGTGAGTACCGCGTGCCGTTTTGTTTTGTAGCCCGTTCTCCTTCTGTGCTTGGTGTTTCCTCACGGTTACACTGGTTGTATCATCACAGCCAGAACGCGGTCTGGATGAGGGGTGTCCCGTCCCCCCACCTGGAGCCGCACCATGGCCTCTGTCCCGTGTAGGTGATCATTTGGACCACCCAGTCAAGGTGTTGGATAATTTCTCCATTGTCTACTTTCTGGGGTCCCCCCCCCGCCGACACCAGTGAGCCCTATGTGGGGAGTCTCTGTTAGATGACACAACTACTATCCGAACAGCAACTCTCGTAAGAGCACTGGCCCTGTGCTGAGCGCTGCGAGTTACAGACGGGCCTCTTTTGCTCCTAGGGAGGCTCCTTCCGTTTCTCCTGACCTACTCCCGCCTTCTCTCGGCTCAAAGCCCTCCCCTGGGTGGGCTGCTTCGGGAGCTGGGATCGGGTCTGCAGTTGTTGGTGCTGTGATTAGGCAGCTGCAGATGGAACTGGGGCAGAGAAAGAGAGAGAAGAAATGTTAATTAGAGGGCCCTGCTGAGAGGGGGAGACTGCCTCCAGAAGCCTGGCTCAGCTCCAGGAAGGGAGAAGCCGACTGGAGCGGAGGGGAGTAAGGAAGTTATAATCACTGAGCTGCACTAGGAAAGCGTGGCCTGGTTCCGTGAAACTGAGCCCCGAGCCCCCGCCTCCGACTCTGTGGGCCCCAGGGCTTCGTCTGCAACATTCTCAGGGGGCAGCAGCATCCTGGAGCATCTGAGGGAGGATGCCCTCTGGAATGGGGCCAACGGTCGCCAAGGCTTCTAAAAGACCACAAAACCCAACAGCCTCGTGACAAAGAAGAACAAGTCCCCACTTTAATCGCTTCAGAGCCCCCAGAGGAGCCACGTGAACTCCCGTTCAGACCCTGGTTGTGCACAGCCGTTCCAGGACCAAGTGGGTGCCAAGGTGCCTGACAGAGCTGAGCTGTGCTGGAAATACAAAGCTCTCCAACCTCACTGAGAAATTCCACCCAGGGCTGAGAGACCTAGGTTTTCATCCAGCCCTCGTGCAAAACAAAGCAAAGACGTAAATACAAGTGTCTTCATTCTTTAATTCTGTTGTATGAACGCCAGATAGGCCTTTGACAGGACCCACCTTTGGTTGGTGGGTCCTGTTGGAAACCAAACCCTGCATATAATGAATAAAATGAAACAGAAAGAGGAGTTTATTGCAAGACTTTTAAACTGCAGGCTGGGAACTCATGGCTATGGAGAAGTGAGTTCAAGGTTCCTTACAGACTAAGAAATATTTTATGGGGTAAATGCAGAAGTTATCTGGCTTTTTCAGCTGGTTGGTTGCCTAGTTGTCTTCTTTTTTCTTTGGATCAGGGTAGCTGAGTCAGGGGAACAAGTAAGTCCTGAGATGTCATGAACAGACTTAGTATTTAGGGATTGGCTGGTGCCTTCTGCTGATTTCTTTTTCTTTTCTACTTCTTCTTCTTCTTCTTTTTTTTAAAGATTTATTTATTTTTTTATTTTAGAGAGAGAGAGAATGTGCAAGGGGGGAGGGACAGAGGGAGAGGAAGAGAAAATCCTCAAGCAGATGCCACTCTGAGTGTGGAGCCCAATGAGGGGCTCGATCCCAGGACCCTGAGATTGTGACCTGAGTCGAAATCAAGAGCTGGCCCCTTAACTGACTGAGCCACCCAGGTGCTCTTCCTCTGCTGATTTCTAAGAACTGTAAATTCCTGTGAGGTTAGATTAGGTTTCCTTTATGCCCCTATGTTGACCGTTTCCATTTTGTCTCTGACATAAGAAATTCCATTTTGTTTTGGTTCAATGGTCCCTGAAGAAGAGCTGCCAAGAAGCATTGTGTGGGTTCTCTACCTAGTTGGGAGGGTGCCCTGGAAGGCAACAGCACACAGACATTTTTCTATCCAACCATCCTTCATTCATTCTTTCAGGCAATGAATATTTCCCTCTCTCTTTTCAAAGATTTTATTTTTAAGTAATCTCTATTCCCAATGCGGGGCTCAAACTCACAACGTTGAGATCAAGAGTCGCATGCTCTACTGACTGAGCCAGCCACGTGCGCCTCAATCAATGAATATTTCTTGAGTAGCTACTATGTACCCAGAGACCCAGGACACTGACCTGGAGATGGAGAGGGGAGAAAAGTTCCTTATAATAAAAGGAGAAACAGTTCTATCCTGATTGGGTGAATAGATGAAATCTTTACTTTCCTATTGTTAAGAAAACTCTCCTAAAAGAAAAGAACTTTTTTTCTTTTACTCTAGGGAAAGAAAATAAAGAAACATAAGCAGATTTTTAATTAGAATTGACCACTAAATCTGTGAGATACGGGGCTGCTAAAAGGGTGGTATTTCACTCTGACATTGGGCTTTATAACTGGACACAGCGCAGACCCTAGCGTGATTCAGTGCTTCCCTATGCCCTCTGTCTTGAGCTTGTGGAAAATAGGTCAAGTGAGCCAGAAGCTGCCCAGAGGGAAGAGGCTGGAAAGAAGCTCATAGGCCCGCCTGTCTGGGGAGCAGAGGGTGGGGCCATGAGACGCAGGCTCCAGGATAAGAACCCCTGCCTCTCCAGGGGACCCCCTTACAGCCATTGTGCTAACAGATGATGGATGCCGCAGCCGTCCTTTGCCAGTGGATTTTTAGGGAATGGAAGCAGCAGGGCTTTTTCTGAGCCAATGCACAGACTCCTGGGAACAGTTGAAATTTCTGCTGTTTAAGGAATTAAATGGTTGGAAGCTCACTCATCCATTGAAAATGCTCCCCCGGATTATACTGAAATGTTGGGCGGGGGTTTTTCCCGGTACAGAGAAATTCTGGGGCCGGATGGTGCGCAGCAGGAAGAGGCTCCAGAGACAAAGCCCTGCTTGAGGAGCCAATTCTGCAGGATGGGGGGTGGTGGCTGACAGCCCGACTTCCCCTTATGGGATTCAGCCCACCCAAATCCAAACCTGTGGAACAAACTCCTTCCAATAAGGCCTGGGACGAGAGCTCATGCTTTTAGTCATTTTGGCTATATTTTCAACCAGGCTGATGCCCATGATGTTATAGAGAGAAGGAAGCACACCAGAAGCCTAGTCTCTCTCTTGGGAAACCTACCATTCATCATCCTCACCAATACAGGGCAGGGCCAAGAATCACGAAGTAAGAAAAATGAAATAAACCAACAAAACAACTGAGAAACCGGAATTGATGTTACACAGTGTTCCCTTGGTTTTGTTTATACCCTACCTATTTTAAAAAACAGCATTAGAGGAACTTTCGATTGTTTACTTGTGTAATCTCTCAGGGCCCCATTCAGAATCCATTTACACAACTTTATACATAATTCTCATCCATTGTCCAAACTCTCAAATATAAAAAGCGACAAATAATTAAATGCGGAAGAAGCTACTGCAGCAGGTAGTAACTGGTAACAGCGGGAAATGACAGGTACCCACAAGAAGGGAGACAGGAAAACTGTAATAGTGCCAAGAACTTAAAACCGACCATCTGGGCCCATTTAGTGTAGGGTTAAATAACCCTTGGAATCTTAAATCTATTCTAGTTTGGGCCATTTATGATATTTTTGTAAGTAATCTGGAGTCTCTAAGAAAAGGTAAAATTATGTTCATTTTGTCTTTAGGAAATTGGAATATATTTAGTCAGGAAGATTTTTGTCTCACATTATTAAAATTCTAAAGACTTCTGTTTAAATGATTAAACTTTCAAGTATTGGAAGACTTAGTCATCTAGAAAGACTCGTGGTACAAGGTGCAGAGAAGCCCAAACAGCAAATTTTCAGCTTGAACACAGGTGTGCTTGGGGTTTAAATCAGTTGCTTCTTGGTACAAATTACACTTCTCATCTTAAAGGTATAATTTGGAACTTCACATAGACGTTTGCAGATAGCATTAATATGATTCATACAGCAATGAATCAGAACCTCAGGATCAATTTTTCAGTTGGAATCCATATGGGGTTACAAACGGATTCAGTGCCTCCTTAAATTAAATAGGAAATTTAGAAATAGAATGCAAGGTGTTTGATTTCCTACAATCATGTATCTTTTTGGTTTGGTCAGTTATGTCCTGGACCCCTGACGTTGGCTGGGTGTAGGGACCACTGACCATAGTCTTTGGCTGCTAAGAATCCATTCCTCTTCTTACATAGAGGGAATTGTGGTGGAAAGCTGGGCCAAGCATCTTTCCTAGCCTGTAAGGGTATGGGCATATGACCCAGGATTGACCCAGAATTGGCCTTGCCCCTTGAATCCACAGGAAGTGCTAGTAATTGGTGAAGTCTACACTATTTTAGTAAGATAGGGAGGGATATTGGGAGAAATGGCTGCCCTTGGAAAAAAGCAAGGTAGCTTGTAGTATCAATCATCTGTGATGTGATGTGATGTATGTGTGACAGCAAGACCTCTAGTGTCATACTTTGGGGTATGAGTGATGATGAGCCAAGGGAAACAGACAATATCAGAGAGAGACCCTGAATCTGCCCTAACATTTATATACTAGGGTGAGACATGGGTTGGATCTAGTGATGCAAAAGGTGAACATAATTTTGATAGTACTAGTAACAATAATATTTTATATTTTTGAATGCCCACTATGTGCTAAGGAATTAGTGTGAATTTCTTATTTAACACTCATTGTTTACATATATGGTAGAGCCTATTCATATCCCTATTTGACAACATCAATCATGACTGCTATCTTGCCAAATCCAGCAGCCACTCTTAAGTCCTCATTTTGATCTTTAGTGGCAGTAGAGAATATATTAATCTCTCCCCTTCTTTGGGAGATTACCTACTTTGTTTTGCAAAGTAGGTAATTATATTCTTTTGGTTATCCCATTTTTCTGGCCATGCTCTTTTGTTTGTGGTCTATACTTTCTCTGCTCTCGTCAGTTATGTAGAGGGGTGTCTGTCATCCTAAGCCTTCACACTCTGTATAGGCAATCCCATAATTTATAATACCACTTATACATTGATGAAGCTCAAATAATAACAGTTTATTGAATAGTTTCTAGGTTTTAAATTCTTTTCTAATTGTTTCACATGTAATAACTCATTTAATGCTCAACACCTTGGAGTAGGTCCTATTATCCTCCTGGTTTTATAGATGGAGAAAGAGAGGGAGAGAAGCTGCTCAAGGTCACAATGGCAGAATTCCAACCCATGTGGTTCAGCTTGAGAGCCTGAGTATGGGACTAGAGATCATACAGCAATGGAGGCCCTCTTTAAGAAAAAGAATACAAAATTACAAATGAAAATTAAGTAGAAAAGTGAACATTTATTTAGAATGAGAAAAGAAATCATAATAAATTGAAAATTTAAAGGGCTGACAGAGGCTTCCACTTTTGGCTAAGATGGAATAACAGGCACCATGTTTGCTTCCTACCATATACGACCAACACCACCACACAAAAGTGGGCAAAATAAATGAGACTGATTTTTCAAGAGATTGGATATCAAGAAAGGATGGACACTAATTCCCCAAGAAATGGTAAACAAATGAAATAAACCTTACAATTGCCCTAACTTACTTCATTAAGTGTTTCCAGGCTGTAGTGCAAAGAAGAAAAAAATCCAGGCAGAACCTGGTTGAGTCCCTGGATAAAGAAGCTGAGCTGAAGGTCGGGCAGGGCAGCTGAAGTTCATAGAGTACTGGAGAGGACAGAACTGCACAGAGAGAGAATTCCAAAGAACAGATGGTTCCCTTTGAGTATTTGGCAGAGCATTCATCAGTGTGTGTGTGTTAGAAAACTACACAAGGCCAGGGAAAGAACCATCAAAGGATTGAAAGGAACAATACCTGGAGTTTGTACAAGACCAAGAATAGTACCTCCTCCCACCACACAGACTGGAAATCCTTATAATTTTCAAAACATTAGGTAAAATAGAAGCACATTGCCTAAGTTGTGGGAAATAATTAACTCTCGACTGCTCTCACCTATGAAATCTTAAAAACAAGATGAAAAAGAACCAAACTGTTTCCTAGTAATTTAACTGCATCTCAGAACACAGCCAATAATGTTTATAGCAATTAAAAAATATCCAGCAGTCAAAAAGAAAAACTCGTAACTGGCTGGCATTCAATAAAAAATTACCAGGTATAAATAGAAGCAGGAATATATGACCCATAATAAGGAAAAAAATCAATAAAAGTCAACCTGAACTTATACAGATGTTAGAATTGGTGGGCAGGAACATAAGGCAGTTATTATAACTGCATGACATATGTTTAAAAAGGTAAGTAAAGACATGAGAGTCACGAAAAGACCCAAGTTAAATCTCTAGAGATAAAAACGATAATGCCTGGGGGTGCCTGCGTGGCTCAGTCGTTAAGCATCTGCCTTCGGCTCAGGGCGTGATCCTGGAGTTCTGGGATCAAGCCCCACGTTGGGCTCTTCAGCTGGGAGCCTGCTTCTTCCTCTCCCACTTCCCCTGCTTGTGTTCCCTCTCTTGCTGGCTGTCTCTCTCTCTCTGTCAAATAAATAAATAAAATCTAAAAAAAAAAAAAAAATTAAAAAAAAAAAGATAATGCCTGAAGCAAAAAATACATTAGAGAGAATTAATGGCAGAAGAATTAATTGCAGAAGAAAAGAGTACTGAACTTGAAGACAAAGAAATATTTATCAGTTCTGAAATGAAGCAAAGAGAGGAAAAATAATTTTTAAAAAATGAACAGGGATATCTTCAAATGGCCTAATATATATAAGCAATTAGGTTTCTGAAAAGGAAATGAACAAAGAAAAATTATTTGAAGAATAATGGTCCTTAACTTTTCTAATCTCATTAAAACTACATAGAGCTTAATGACCCCAACCACAAAAAAATGAAGAAAACTATACCAAGGTACATCATAATCAGATTGCTGGGAAAATCTTAAAAGCAGCTTAGAGGAAAAAGGACAGGTTACACTCAGAGGAACAAGGATAATAATGACGGCAGGTTTCTCATCAGAAAATACACACACACACACACACAAGCAAAGCACAAGACAGTGGAGCAACATGTTGAAAGGACCGAAAGGAAAAAACAAACCTGTCAATACAAGATTTTATACCCAACAAAAATATTTTTCAAAAAGTGAAGGCAAAATAAAGACTTTACAGACATAAAGTGCTGAATAAATTTATCATTTATTGACCCATAGTACAAGAAATATTAAAGGAAGTCCATCAGGCAGAAGAAAAATGATACTAGATGGAAATAAGGATCTACAGAAAAGACTGAAGAATATTGAAGGTGATAACTACATGGATAAGCATATACGATTTTAATCTTATATTTAAATCTAGTTTTATAAAAGATAATTAGTCATCAGGAAATGCAAATCAAAACCACAATTAAATACCACCAGGATGGCTATAGCCAAAAAGACAGATAGTTACAAGTGTTGATGAGAATGCGGAGAAATTGGAACACTTATAATTGTTGATGGGACTGTAAAATGGTGCAGCTGCTCTGGAAAACGGTCTGGCAGTTCCACAAATGGTTAAACATGGAGTTACCATACGACTCAGCAATTATACTCATAGGTATACACCGAAATGAAATGAAAACATATATCCACAAAAAACACATACATGAGTGTCGTTGACCTTTTTTAAAAAAAGAGCCAGCTATTTTACCAGTAAAATTAGTTTATTTGAGAATAGCAGAGAATTGCAATTTGGGACAAGCCAACTATGGTGAACCATAGGCAAGTTCAGGGAACAGAGAAGAGGGGCTTGCTTTTATGAGGGAAAGAAAAAACCTGGGAGGGGCTGTTATAGCTTCTCATTGGCTGAGTGTGGTGGTTCCTCATTGGCTGCACTGTTGCTGGGAAGGAGGAATTCTTCCCCCATGGGGTATGTTGAGTGAGCTTCTTCCTGTTGGGGAATGTGAGATACACTTCTTCCAGTGAGTGGTAGTGCTTGAGAGGTAGTGAATGCATCAGAAATCCTGACTCCAGTTTAAGTGAGGCTTCCTTTATTTATTTTCAGAGTGTTCATATCAACATTAATTATAATAGTTCCAAAGTGGAAACAACCCCAATGTCCATCAACTGATACAAGTATTTAAAAAGTAATGTATTTATATAATGGAATATTACTCAGCAATTAGAAGGAATCAAATATTGATACATCTTACAACATGAATTATACCTTGAAAGCATGCTAGGTGAAAGAAGCCAGTCATAAAAGACCATATATTGTATGATTCCACTTATATGAAATGCGCAGAATAGGCAAATCTATAGAAAGGAAATTAGTAGTGACTTATGGCTAGAAAGATGGAGGATTTGGGAGCTATAGGTTAAAAGGAGTTTCTTTTTGGGGTGATAAAAGTGTTCTGGCATTAGATAGTGGTAATGATTGCACAATCTTGCAAATATAATAAAAAACACTAAATTGTACACTTTCAAAATGTGTATTATGTTGTGTATGAATTATATCTCAATAAAGTGGTTACAAAAATGGTAATTGTTTAAACAAAAATAATAACAATTAATTGTGAGTTTTATAACATATGCATAAGTAGGATTCATGAAACACAGTATAAAGGCCTAGAGGGAAGAGTTGGAAATATACTATTGTAAGGTTCTTATACTCCACATAAAGTGATATAATTTTACTTGAAAGCATACTGTCTATATTCATGATGTGGAGTACAACCCCCCAAAACAAACACTAAAATAAGAAAACGAAGAGTTCTAGTCAATAAGCCAAGTAAGGAGACAAAATGGAATTGTATAAAGTACTCAATTGAAAAAGAGGCAGAAAAATAGAGGGAAAAGAATAAAGAAAACATGGGACAAATAGAAAACAAAAAGAAGATGATAGGCTTAAAGCTAGCTTTATCAGTAATCATATTACATATAACACCAATTAAAGGTAGAGATTGTCCAATTGATTAAAGAAGCAAGAACTAATTATATGTTGCCTGCAAGAAACACACTTTAAATATAAAGATACAAATAAGTTGGATATTAAAAAATGGGAAAAGTTTACCATGTTAATACCAATCAAAATAAAGCTGAAATGGCTATATTTACATTAGAGAAAATAGAATTCAGAGTAAATGGTATTCCCAAGGATATAAAATGTCATTTTCTAATGATGAAAGAGCCAGTTCATCAAAAGGGCGTAAAAATTCTAAATATTATGCACCTACTAACAGAGCTTTAAAATACATGAAGTGAAAACTAACAAATGCAAAGAGAAATAAACAAATCTTTGATGATAGCTAGAGATTTCAATACCCCTCCCTCAAAAAATCAATAGAATACGTAGATAAATAAGAAAATCAACGAGGATACAGAAGACCAAATTAATACTACCCACCAACTAGACCTAACTGACATTTAGGGAGCATGCCATCTCTAATCAGAGTGGAATACACATTCTTTTCATAGTCCATTTACTAGGGTAGACCATATTCTGCAGCATGAGAGAGTCTCAATACATTTAAAAAGATCCAAGTCACTCAAAACACGCTCTGTAATCATAATGGAATTAAATAAGAAACCAACCAAAGAAAGATCTCTGGAAAGTTTCCAAATCTTTAGAAACTAAAGAATATACCTCTAAATGGGTCAAAGAAGAAATCAAAAGGAAAATTAAAAAGTATTTCAAACTGAATGCACATAAAACCACAGCCTATCGAAGAGCAGGTAAGAGCAGCTTACAAGGGGTGATAAAAGGTCCCAAGGAAAGTTTCGAGGGTAATGGCTGTATTCACTGTCTTAACTGTGATGTGATTCACTATCTTGAGGGCGATAATTTCATGGGTTTATAGAAACGTCAAAACTTACCAAATTGCGTAGTCTAAATATGTGCAGTTTATTCTGTATCAATTATGTCTTGATAAAGTAGTTTAAAAAGTCATTTAAAAAGCTGACAGATGCTGCAAACATAAAATAATCCAGAAAATACCATATTTTCATTAATTAACCTTCTGGCACATCTCGAAAGTCCTTTTTTTCCTAGAAATTTTTGCTGAATACTCTTTAATTGCCTTTCTATATGGCAAAGATTTTGAAACATTATATTTTACAGCTAGAAGAGAAAGAATTCAGTCTTTCCTCTATCATTGCTAATCAGAATTGTTTTTTTATTTTTTATATTTGAGAGAAGTTTCAAACTGTTTTACTCCACTGGTGACAATTCTGCCTTCCACCTGGTATCATTAGATATCACCAGTAGAAGGTGAATCAGATACACTAAAATGAGATTTGCGTATGTTTTCATTTATGACGTACTTGCTGTTTTTAGTGGTTCTCTAGGATTGGCCCCTGTTAACATAGGAACTTCGATATTTTCTCTTTTGTGCAATTTCAGTTGTATAAGTTGCATTTTCAAGTATAATCACTGAGTGCCTGTAGGTGCCAGGCACTATTCGGAGTACTTCAGGCATAGCAGTGAATAAAACCAGCAAAAAAAATCCTTGTTTTCGTGGAGCCTACATTTAACGGCAGAAGACATAAAAGAAAGTAATAAAACTCAAAATTTATGGTATAATATATCATTAAGTGCTCTGGCCAAAAATAAAGCAGGAAATGAGGATGAGGGTGGAATTTTATAGAACAAGGTTAGGGCAAGACTTGCTGAGAAGGTGACTTTTGAGAAAAGATCTGAAGAATCTCGGGGTGAGAGCCATGGGGATATCTGGAGGGAGAATGTTCTCTGTAGAGGGACAGCACATGCAGAGACTTGAAGCTGGCATGTGTGGGGAGTGTGGAACATGCAGTAGCTCCTGCGGGGTGAAGAAGATGAGAGAAGTAGGAGAGGAAATCAGAGAGGTGTGGCATCCAGGGCTGTGGAGAAGTGCAGCTTTTACTCAGGGCACGATGGGAGCCATTGCAGAATTTTGAGCAGAAGGGTGACATGATCTGTTTTGTGTTTTAACACGATCACTGTTAGTGGGTCAAACAGTGGACCCTAAATGATTTTCAAGTTTTAATCCCCAATACCTGTGAATGAGAACTTACATGAAAATAGTCTTTGCAAATACGATACAGTTAAGGATCTCAAGATCATATCATACTGGATTTAGGATGGGCCCTAAACCCAATGACTGTTGTCCTTATAAAAAGAGGAATGGACATGGAAACACCCAGAGACACAGAGAAGAAGACAATGTGAAGACAGAAGCAGAGGTTGGAGTGATGTGTCTACAAGACCAGCGGAGGCCAAGTGTTGCCTACAACCAGCAGAAGCTAGGAGAGAGCTGTGGAACATGGAGGTTCTCCCTCAGGAGCCTGCAGAAGTAAGCACCTCTGCTGACCCCTGGATTTCAGGCCTCTGGGCTCCAGAACTGTGAGAGGGTAAATTTCCATTTTAATCCACCAAGTGTGTGGTAATGGTTACAGCTTCCTAGCTAAGGAAGACAGTAACATTGGCTTCGGTGTGGAGAACTGACTGGGGGCCCGTAAAGGAAGCCTCTCAGGAGGCTACTGTGCCAGGCCACGTGAGACCGGGCGTGCTCGGAACACGGCGGTGGCAGTGCAGTGCTGAGACACAGCCAAATCTTGGAAGTATTTTCAAGGTGGAGCCGAGTGGCAAGTTGGAGGTGGGGTATGAGAGAAAGATGTTTGGCAGAAAGGTGTGTGGAGACTATGTAGCTGAAGAGGTGGACGGCGCTGGTTCTTAAGTTCATGTTTCTAGGCCCATGTCTCTCTGCAGACCACCAGTTTGCCAGCTTGCTCCACATTAAGATCTGATGACAGGGAGTGCTAGAGGGGATTTCAAGCCTGAGGAAGGAGGGGGGACATGTTCCATCATGAGAACTTCCTGTCAGTGACACTGCCACAGTTGCTGGTTCCGATTTCCTCATACCCCCAGAATCAGCCTCACTGGGCCCCCTCAGACATACCAGCGCCTGCTAGCTTCGGTTCCCTCCTCAGAGGTCTAGCTCTGTGCGCCCCACCTTGCGGACTGTAGGTTCAGATAACCCCAACGCTGCTTCTATTTCCCTACCTCTTGGGGTAGTGGCTGCTTCCAATGCTGACCACCACAGTGTTACCTCAGGGGTCCTCTTTTGCCTTTTCAGTTAACAATGATTTCTATTCAACCCTCTCTGTTAAAATAACTGTTGAGGTGTCAAGTTCCCAAACAGACTCTGACTGATGCCAAAGGCATCGATGACTCCAAGAAGCATATGTGCCGGGAGGCTGTGAGAGTAGCAAGGTTTGGAGTCTGGGTTTGGCCAACGTCTGTTTGGATGCCTATCAGACAGCATGAGACAGCCAGGAGAGATGTTGGCTCTGAGTTTCGAGTTCAGGGGAGAAGTTTGGGCTGGAGATAGCAACGTGGAGGTCACCGACACAGACAGGCATTTAAAGCCACAAGACCGCAAGCTTGTCTGGAGATACTTTGGTCTAATTTTTCTTTTTGATCCCAGTGTCTCAGCACAGATCTTGGCACAGAGAGAGGCTTCATAAAGATTTGCTGAATGAAGGACACATGGTTGAAAGAATCAGCGAAAGGCTTTAGTTGAGTTGTTGTGCTTGCAACAGTAAACTGCTTTGAAAATGAAGAGGAAGTTTCCTAGGAATGGGAACTACTAGGACATGAGGAATGTGATGGACTTCTCATAATCCACTTGCGTGTGGGGCCAGTGCAGAAACCAGGGTGACTGGCTCCAAAGAGGGCATTTTCCTTTAACAGCAAGTCTCCCCTTGGAGTTTTTTTGGAAACCAAGGCTTGATTTCTCTCAGTCCGAAACTTGTGTTTGGGAAGGGAGGCTCCAGTTGCCAGCAGTTCGACATGAACATCCTCTGTCTGAGCTTCCTTAGGCTTTTTCATTTAGTGTTTCTTTCTTTTATTCATCCTGGCCTCACACTTACCATCCGCTTCAAATTCCAGTGAATTATTAATTATTCATCCCTCCTGGTCCTTTATCTCGGGAGCCGGACTCCCTCAGGGTTAGTGTCCCCTGTGGTGAGGTGAACAATGGCAGGTAAGGCCCTTTCTCCTCTGGCGGGGAGCTGAGTGAGGGCCAGGCAGTGCCGGGCCGGTGTCCCCGGTGGCCACCGCGGGCTGGTGCAGATGCGGGCCGCGGGTGTCGGGTGGCTGTCACCATTCTGTTTTTTCTGCTCGTTCATTGCAGCGGCGTCGGAGGTGAGCCGTGCAAGCCCCGAAGGAGACACAACAGGGTAAGAGAAAGAATCCTCAAAGCCAGGCCTTCTCCACTTGGACAACTGGACTGTAGGTCTGGTCGATGGGCCCAAGTTGGGCTTGATCTTTCCGGCGTGTGCTTTTGTTTTCATCCTGAAGAAGTTCCCTTTTCAAAGATCATTTAGCCAGATCTGCTCTTCATGTGATCATGATTATGTCAGCTGCAGCGTGAGGAGAAGTAAAATTAGCGAAGTTTAAGGAAATTTGATTTAAGATGCGATTGAAAACTACTCACGGGGCACCCCTCCGCATATATGTTTGTTTACCATGTTCTTGTCGGAAATATGTTGAGCAACAGCCGTGAATTTTAGCGCAACAATGTTTGTTATAGTAAATAGGAAAGTTTTGCCTTGCTTCTGATTAGGTTCTTTGATGAAACAATGTTTGCTGTGCCCTGTGTGTCCCTGCTCTCCCTGTGGGGGGTCCTGCTTTCCAGCCTTCCTTCCTCAGGCTGTGTGAAACCCTCCCTTTGCAGAGGAGCCCTGAGTGGCAGTGCAAGAGGCCACAGACTTATCCCTGTTGAGTGGGAATGTTGGAAGCAGGCAGGCTGCTGAATTGCTCAGACCTTCTTGCTCTTTCTTAGGGCTTAGAAGAAATAATCGACCTGTTTTTTTCCCTCTATAGTCCCCAAATTTTAGCTTGCAATCAGTCTCGCCACATTTTGGGAGGGCTTCAGGGTTGCAAGCACCGGTAAGGAGGCCTTGTCCCCTTCTCTGCCCGAGAGAGGCTGAGCACCCTCGCTTCTTCCCCATCTCCCAAGGCTGGCGTCTGCAGGGCAGAGGGGCAGCGGCTGATGGAAGACCACGTGGTGTGACGGGGAGAGGAGGGTGAGATGACAAGATCGCATCTCTTCCCTCCTCAATCCCTGCCCCTAAATTGATAGGGGCTCTTTGGCAGGCCTCGAAGCCAGGGTGGGAGCACCCTTCTGGCAGCCTGTCTGCAGACACGAGGAGACAGGGAGACTGGAGGGCCAGTCATTAGGAAGCATTCGTAGAAAATCACCTGCCCTCCCAGGGCAATGTTTTAATGCTCGCAGAGACCACTGACAGACACAGCCTTTTTTGAGGGTTTTATTACGATTTTTAAGTGACTGCAGAGTCTGCTGTATGACTCAAGAGCTCAGTGTGTTCCCCTTCAGTAATGTTTAACAGAAAAGTTGGTCATTGGACCCATCTCCCTTCTTGTGATGAGGCAAAAATGAATTGGGTGAGCACATTTTCTTCTGAGGCAACGGGCTCTGTGAGAGACGGGGGCACGGCTGGCCCTCGCCGGGAACGCTCGTGCAGTTTGCTGGCAGTGGCCCTTTCCAAGCAGAGGCTCCTTCTCCCCCAGAAGAACTGAATGCTTCGTTTTCTCGTCCCCACTACCCCAGCCCATCCCCAGACCCTCAGGGGTGGCTACTTCTGCTTTTGGAATAACTCCTGGTGTCATCGAGCCCTGGGTTGGAAGCATGAAGAATGTTTTCCGGGAGGATATCCAGGCAGGTGGGGGACCCCTCAATCGGGGTTGTCAGAGACTTTGTTCTCCTTTTCTAACCAGAAGGTAAACAGTCATTCACCATGTGACATCAAAACCCTCACTAACGAGTGAGAAATGAATTTAGTTAGCATAAGGTATTTTTTGTATCGTGAGGATTTTTTGCCTGAAAGGATGATGTATTTTGGTCTCTTGGCTCTGACACATGGCTTGGGTGTATTTTTAACCAAAAAACATTTACTCTAGTCCATTTGAATGCCATCAATCTGCTTTTCTTCAGTGATGACCTTGGGCTCAGCCAGTATCTTTGACTGGTTTGTGACTAGGCACTTTTTTTTTCCTTTTTACCAAATAAATCCTTTTAATGTCAAAACAGGAGGTGATGTGACAAGTTAATCAGATATTGAAATATAAGCATAAAGAAAGGCAAAAAAAATGGGTAGTCAAAAGTTCATGATAGAAATTATTAATATTTCCCCAATTCTCTATATACTGCTAAACTCATAATTCCTTTAAAAAATGTTTTAAAATAAATGTTTTTTTAAACTGGTCAGGAAGAAGTGGTGCTTTTTACTATTAATAGGCACAGTGTAAATTTCTAGTGGCCTTGGGCTTGTGGGCAGTTTACTGTAGGACTGGGTTAGTTTATAGATACAGTGTGCTTGGAAAGACAAATAGGATAGAGGCTTTTGGCTCATTAATTGGCTGGCCCAGGACCCTGAGACTGGTGGATCCTGGTGCCGAAGGAGATCTAAATTGATTTCAGGGAAAATGCCAACTTGCCATCTCTCTCCCTGTCTCCCTTACTCTGCCTCTGTTTCTCTGCTTCAGCCACTCTTTCTCACTCTCTCTTTTTGGCAAACTTTACAAAATAGTGTATATAATTGCAGACACACACACACACACACACACACACACACACACACACACACACACACACTGAAAAAGTTCTAGAAATATATACCCCCTGTATTTTAACAGTTATCTCTGAGTGAGAGGATTACATAAGATTTTACTTTTTCCTTCATACATGTCTATACTTCTCAGTTTCTTTCAGTGAGTCTGCATATCTTTTTTCATCAGAAATTTTTGATAAACCAAGAAGTAGGATACTGCGTAACAGTGTCACCTATGATGACGGTAGAAGGCCACTTGCCCTGGGATGTGAAAAAGCAGGTTGCACAAGATTCTCCCCCACTCAGCTGTAATGTCTCTTTGGGGCAGAGACAGCACTGTGCTCACTGTCACCTCCCCGGGCCTGGAATAGCGGCTTCACAGCGTGGGCTTCCACACGTGTTCGTGCAGTGAATAATTAAAGAAGGATCTATGGTGAAAAGAAGGTGATTTTGGAGGAGACTACTAACTGTTCAGTGTTCGAATAGTGCTGCCAAAGACTCAGTCCACTTGACATTAAAAGGACAATGAATTGAAACTAAAATGCTCTAATTGCATATAACTTAGGAAGGATCTAATAAGACTCACAGATTAAGCCCTAGTAGTCTTTTATTAGAGAGAATATTAGAGATGGGGTCCAGAAGTGGTTGTCTCTGTGGAAAAGTAAATCTGGCATATATTTTTTAGCCGAGAGAGCCCTTTGTTGGAATCCTAAATACCAGTATTTGGTCACATGCTAAAAATATCTATAATAACAATTGTGGGGTGCGGGGGAAGCTCCATCCTCTCCACATTTGACAAGCCTGTTCCTTTCAAGGGGAAATAATGGATTTAACTGGTGCCAAAGCTGCTTGTAGAGGGAGGAATCTGACCTTACAGTCTCCCCATTCCACATAACCTGGGTGTTCAGCCAGCCGGGACTTGAGGTGTCTGCCTGGCTCAGCAAAGTGCCCTTGCAGGTGGCTTCCAAACTCCCTGGAAGCAAATGTCTGCACGTATCTGGTCTAAAAACTACAGAAGTTCAGCCAGTTAGGAAATATTAACCTGCTTCCTATGGGAGACTCACCCTGGCTACCACTTTGATGGGGTGTCAAAGCTCTGCCAAAGGGATCTTTCCAGAAACTCCAATTTTATTTTTTTATTTTTATTTATTTATTTATTTTTAAAGATTTTATTTATTTATTTGACAGAGATGGAGACAGCCAGCGAGAGAGGGAACACAAGCAGGGGGAGTGGGAGAGGAAGAAACAGGCTCATAGCGGAGGAGCCTGATGTGGGGCTCGATCCTGTAACACCGGGATCACGCCCTGAGCCGAAGGCAGACGCTTTAACCGCTGTGCCACCCAGGCGCCCCAGAAACTCCAATTTTAAAGCAGAACACTCTGGGATTTTAATGGTAGAGAATCCACATCCATAGTCTTTTTCCCTCAGACCACATACCTAGTTATCCTGTCTTCTCAGAACTCAGCTCTGTCATTCTGATGTTTTCAGAATATTTTTTGCTGAGTTGCTTAGAAAAGAAAAAAAGAAGCAATCAGTAATAACCCACAGGGCTTGTATTGGTGATAAGTGTCTAAGGACTAGTGGGCAATTCTTGCTTATCAAGTGGTCACTTTGCTTATTTGGCAGGATGAAAACAATTTTGTGAGCAAGTCATTTTTTATTTATTTTGGTCCTATATAAAGAACTTGAGTTTTTTTTTTTTCACAGTGAGTCCAAAGTGAATATATTTTTAATGTCAAAATAATAAGAAAGAAGCCTGAAATGTCGACAAGGGGATTTCTCAAGCCCATTTTATGCTCAGCGTGAACTCAGCTGTGTTTCCTTATATGCGGGCAATCTGTGGTTTGCTGTCAGTCTAGAAGCTGATGTGTCTACGAGCTCATAGAAATAGGACTGCTTGTGAATGGTCTTTCTCCTGAAGATGGATCCCTGCTTGGCATGGATGGGTGTCCTTGTGTGTCCCTGCTGCCGTCCCGCTGTGCTTACTGTAAACCTCTCTTCAGCCTTGCAGCCCATTTGAAAAACCAGAGCCCTGAGAAGGGAGACAAATGAATTTAGGAAGGCCCCGACCTTCTAAAGCCTTTGTGGCCACTACTGGCTGGCTGGGAACTGTGAAAAAACATCTATTCATCTTCCCTGCCTCCTACACTCTCCCTGTCTCTCCTTATTCAAATATAAATTTGTGAAAATGGTTAAAGAGTAAGTGAGTAAGTAAGAACAGTGCTGCTTCCTGTGCAGAAATTACATGCTTATTTTGATGAGGGCCATTTATTTTTTAGATGCTTTGCTGCATGTTATATTGTCTTTGCACTCTGCTGAGCCACCTTGATTGGATACTGGGAGGAAATTATTTCTGAATGTAATTTTGTGCTTAATTTATACATTTGAGGCCCATGTTTTTATCATTATTTCTGCTAGCCTTTAAAACTCTATTAATACTTTAATTATGATTTTCTCTGTTTTTATAGCCTGAGGCCATTTGATGGGCAGGCAGAGTTTTATAAATAAGTAGATATGGTTCCTTTACAGAGAAAAAGAGGAAATAATCAGAGAAAGTAAACCATGTGGGGGAGTGACTATAATCAGTTTCCTAATTTAAATGAAGATCTGCCCACAGCACAGAGCTTGGCTGACCTGGTGAGACTGTGGCTCCCTGAAATGGTGGAACCTTCAGGAACACTTGTCCCCTGTGCTGTGGACACGAGAACGTCCTGAACACTCGTGTGCACTTGATATGAAAAAGGAATAGGATGGTACAGGAAGCTGAAGGCCTGGGGATGCTCGCCTTTCTTTCTTTCTTTCTTTCTTTCTTTCTTTCTTTCTTTCTTTCTTTCTTTCTTTCTTTCTAGATTTTATTTATTTATTTGACAGAGAGAGAGAGGCAGCGAGAGAGGGAACACAAGCAGGGGGAGTGGGAGAGGAAGAAGCAGGCTTCCCCCTGGGCAGGGAGCCCAATGCAGGGCTTGATCCCAGAACGCGGGATCATGACCTGAGCCGAAAGCAGACGCTTAATGACTGAGCCACCCAGGTGCCCCTGGGGATGCTAGTCTTGACTGATATTAATTGTCATGTGAACTTGGGCCAGTTACACGCTTTCTCTAAGCCTCGGTTTCTACATCTATACAAGTGTCAATAAGAGTATCTGTTTTTCCTGTCATTGTAGCAGCTTTATAAGGGAGAAATGACAGAACAGATGTGAAACGACTTGTTAAACTCTGGAGTGTTGTGCAAATATAAGGCCGCAGCCAGAAGCTGACAGCTTCTGGGCCAGATACGCATTTTATTTGGCCGATGCTGTATTTTTAAAAATAGACCTAACATTTAAAAATAGAACAATTTACATAACATTTTGGGTTTCTGGCTTCTCTTGTAAAACCAAAGCCTTGGGGCCACCTGGACCCCGTTTCTGTGTGGCAACAGTTGGCCCGAGTTGAATTGTGGCAGTCCCTTCAGATGGACCACACGCTTTCCACTTCCGTCAGTCTCTGCCCTTCCCTGAGCACGGTGACAACATGAGCTGTCCCTTTGCCGTTCATGTGCCCTCCTGGCTCCTGGGTCCGTTAGAGCTTGTGATAGTTGAAGAAGATGTTGGACAGGCAGCTTTGATTTTGTGGCAAAAAACCCGTTGTATTTGGAGTGTGAGATCGGAGCTAAAGCCACAGCTCTGGCATTTTTCAGTTGGGGCCACTTGGACAGGTCATTTTATCTTTTTGAGGCTTTTTCTTTATATGTAAAGTGGAAACTGGTAGCTGCCTCATAAGGTTTTGTAAAGGCTTTTCAGCTTATAAATAAGGATGAATGACACACTTATGTGTGTATTAGTAGGTAGACAGGTATTTATTACCCCAGTGAAGCGTTGTGTTACAAGCAACCACAAAAATCTCAGTGACCTCCAGCAATCACGGTATTTTTGCTTAGGAGTTTGTAAGTTGGATGGGTGGCTCTGCCCATCTCGGTTGGGCTCTGTCACGTGTCCGGGGGACTTGCTGAGACACCTGTGCCAGCTCAGCTCTGGTCCCCGCACCTCACCCTGCAGCAGGCGAGCCTGTGCTTGCTCTCAACGGCAATGTCAGGGGAACACGAGGGAGAAAGTGAAAATGTGGAAGCCCTTTTTCAAACATTTGTTTGTGTTATATTTGTTAACATCCTATTGACCACAGTAGGTCTCGTGGTGGCTGAACCAGAGTGAAGGGTTGGGACAGAAAGCCCCACCCAGAACGGGAAGGCACTGTGAGTTCTATAAGAAAGAGATCCAGGGAGGAGAGAGGATTTGGAGCCATTTTTGCCATCAATCTGTCACAGGTAGGGGAAGCTAAGCTCCTGAAACAAATAAATTCCCAAGCCATCTAATGGCTCAAAAGCAGTAGAAGTTCATTTCCCTTTAATAGTACGAGCCCTGGTCAGGGGGCGGCTCTCCTCACACAGTGACCCAGGAACCCAAGCACCTTCCACTGTCTAGCTGCGTCATCACCATGGGGTTGACAAACTCCTTCCTAAAGGGCTAGATAGTAAATATTTTAGCATGTGGGGGTCACGTGATTCTCTCACAACTACTCAGTACTTCCCTTATAGTGCAAAAGCATAGACCATAGACCATGTGTAAAGGAATGAGGGTGACTATATTCTAATAAAACGTTATTTATAAAAACAGACAACAGGTCAAATTTAGCCCCTAAGTCGGAGTTTACTAGCCCCTTCCCTAGAACTATAGGCCTGATAGATATTGGGTTAACCTTCTAAGTTAACATAGAAGATAGTTTTATTAAATATTTTGGCCACAGGACAAGAGGAATCTCCACCTTTCCGTCTGCTCTCTTTATTTGCTATCTTGTACCGAACCACTAAACCAATTTCACGTACACATGTTTCATACAGCAGCTCCCCACTTCAAGATAGCAATTTCTGTGTCAGTGAGGGTAGCCTAACTGCTAACACCCCACCCCACCCCAAACCCCAAGATGTGTAATAGCACAAACATAATGGGAAAGTACGTAACAGTTAAGGCAGGTATTCCTGGTCGAAGAGTCTCTCTCCTTCACATGCAGATTCAAGAGCGTGAAGCTGCTTCCTTTCCCTCTTGGGGCCTTGCCGCCCTCTCATTTTGGACGGCCCCTAATGGATAAAAGAAGAAAGAGCATGGAGGAAACATATCTACTTCTAAAAAGCTTTGGTCATAAATGGCACGTTACCTGTCATCTTCCCACTGGAGATAATGTAGACACATGAGCACGTGTAAGTGCAGCAGAGGCTGGAAAATTAATCCCACCGCACGCCCAGCTGCAATCACATTACTGTGAAAGAAAGAACGGCTTTGGATGGACGCTAGTGTTCTTTAACTCTTACAGAATGACTCTTAGACTGTAAATATCCCAGTGCCTAACATAGTGCCTGGAATGAGATGAATATTTGGTAAATACTTATGGAAGGAAAGAAGGAAGGGAGGGAGGGAGGGAGGCAGGCTCCGGTCCATGTGTGTGTCTGCCCATTTACCAATAGACAGGACTATCTATCATGTGCTTCCCCATTTGGCAACATGGTTTATTCTTCTCAGTACAAAGGAATTATTTGTGTCCCTTGAATTCTGTAGATGGTATGCCACAACCGTACACGTGTTCTCTTTGACTTTATAAACCTAGAGGGAAAAGAATGAAACATTATTTATTTAACTTAAGGAATTAACTCATTCATCTTGTCACCTAAGTGTAAGTCGATGGGAAAGGAATGAGGAAGAAACAATATAAGAGCAATTGGATCACAGCCTCCTTAAGCATCTAGGGTCACCATCATCAGGGGTTCTCAGGATAGTGAGAGTGTGCCCGTGCCTTCCCCCTGGCATCTTTAAAGTATGTCTAAGAGGACTTTATCAAGACCACCTTCATCACAGGCCCTTGAAGTAATGCAGATGGCACTGTCCAGGGGCGGCCCAGGTCTGGCCGAGGGGGGCCTCTGAGTAGTTTTCTCTCTCTGGCTGCACAGATGGCACTGCTCTGCTCGTCCCCTTTCACTACCTGCTGCTGCTTTGGTGACCATGTGAGGCTGCTCTGTGGAATCTCAAGAGATCCTGGCATCTCGAGCAGTGAGGACAGTGTTGAGGGTGTAGGGACAGAGAGATCCTTGGTGCAGTGCTGAACATGATTACTGCAGGGAGGGGAGAGAGGCTGGAAATCATGGCCACCGCCCCACCTCGCTCGGGGAAGGGGTATGAACAGAGAGGTCTGCTGGTGCAGCTTCACATGATGGGAAACGGGCTGGTATCTGCTTTGGGCCCTGCCCCAGTGTACCCACCAGACTAAGGGTCTGAACTGCTGTCTTAGCCTGACCCTTTCTCACAGAGTTGACTTCCAGTGGCAGGTATGTACGGGCTGCTAGACACAGTGAGGACTGACCACCGATGAAGGGTGCTTTGGCTGGGGCTCCCAGCTGAGAATGGTGATCGCTTTTTAAAACATTGCCCCAGGCCCCACAAGCACCACCTCTAGGCAGGGTCTACAGAGGAAGGGAAAGTGGACATTAAAAAAAAAAAAAAAAAAAAAAAACCAACCCAATTTCCAGATTATATCTGGCCAAAGAACAAAACACCCATCTAATTACTTGACATAAATGGTCTAAGAAGAATTCAATATTGGCCAGTCTGGTAGTGTAAAAGAAAAGTTATTTTTGAGCATTTTGACACTGGCGTTCTGGCTTGAGTGGAAAGGATGGGCCACAGGCTCTGTTTTATTACATCCGTGTGGTTCATCCCCATGCATCCCACCGCATTGTTTCCATTTCATGACGCGAATTCATGCTGAATGCTTCACAGCCCACTTGTGTTTCAAGTGGAATGCTGGTGAAGCTGTAACCACTTCAGCAGCCACTGGAAAAAAAAAACTACACACAGATATACAGTGAGAAGATACATAATCAGATTTAAATGGAATACTAAAAGATGTTCAAATTATCCACAAGAAGGCACAGTAAAGGAGACTAACCCCAGCTAGTAGTAATCCCAGGCAGAGATTATCAAAATGAATCAACACACATCCAGGCACAAGAACAGCAGAGAAACCACCAACCAACAGACAGAAAACAATAAAGCAGGAGACCCGTATCCAACCTTATCAATAATTGTGTCTAAACACACCAACTGTATTCTTTCTACAAGAAACTCACTTCAAATATAGTCATACAGGTAAAGGGTGGGGAAAGATTTTATTAGCTTTCTGTGCTGTGTAACAATACAAATTTAGTGGCTAACAACATTACACATTTGTAATCTCACAGTTCCTGTAGGGCAGAAGTCTGGATGTGCCTGAGCTGTGTCCTCTACCTCGGGGTCTCACCAGGCTGCAGGTGGGGCTGTGTGTCATCAGGTGTTTTGGCAGAATTCATTTCTTTGGGGCTGTGGGACTGAGGCTTCAGTTTCTTATGCACATAAATTTATCATCTTAGATGAAATGGACCAATTAAAAAAGAAACAAACAAAACCCAGCAAAACTAACCCAAGATAAAATAGGTAATATGAATAGTCTTATAACTACCAAAAGTAATTGAGTCCATAGCCAAAATCTTCCATATACCTGATGATTTCACTAAGTCCACCAAATATGTCAAAGAAGAAATAAATATTACACAATCTCTCAGAAAATACAAGAGAAACACTTCTCAACTCTTTTTATGAGGCACTACTACCCTGATATCAAAACTAGATTAAGGCAGTACAAGAAAATACTCTAGATGAATATCCTCATAGACACGAAAATCTCCAAAATACTATCACATCAAATCCAGCCATATTTAAACAAACAAACAAACAAACAAACAAACAAACAAACAGAATACTATACCACAACCAAGTGCGATCTGTCCTGGGAATGCAAGGCTGGTTCAATGTTTGAATGCAAATCAATGGAATCTACCCTATCAATGGTCAAAAGAAGAAAAAGCACATGATCATATCAACTATTACAGAAAAAGCATTTGAAAACACAATTCAACATTGACTTGTGATTAAAAATTTGCAGCAAGCTAGGAACTGTGGAGAACTTCACCTGATAAAAAGCCTTGAATGTGGCAAAACCAACGAAGGCTGCTTAGATCCCAGACAACATTACAACATTGTTTTCCTTGTCCTGGTGTGGTCCAACTGTCAAGTTCCAGGAAGCACCACTTCCAGAATTGTGCTCGTTAGTTCCACCAATCCAGAGCCTGGCAGTTGGCGTGGACACAGGCAGCAAAAGTGAGCCCTGCTCCTTATATCACGTGGCACTAGCACAGGACTGCACACTGGCTGTCTTTCTGTGACGACATTGTGCAGGAACAGCACGATGACGACAACATTAGGCTGGTGGAGAAGCAGTTTGCTGAGCAAGGACAGAGGCTCCAAGAACAAGGCCATGTGGCGTGAAGCTGGCAGTTCAGCCGAGCCTGGGCACCTCCTGGAAACTAGAGCTGGCAACCAGCCTCACCCAGGAAAACAGCAGGGACTTAGAAATGAGATTTCTGAAAGTCCATAAGTACTTTAGGGTTGAGTCAGAGTTGTAGAACCAGCTGAACACGGACCTTTAACTAGCAGCACCAAGCAACAAAGTAGCAAGAAAGGGCTGGCTGAGGAGACCTGGGAGAATTTTTTTTTCTATAATGAAGGGACTCAGAAATGAAAAGCTTTGCTTAATTAATTGTTACAGCCTGCCAGAGATTCCAAACAGCAGAATCATAAAGAGAAATGTCTCATGAAGGTTATTCTCTTGTGCAGATGGGTGCGCTTGAATCTGTAGCCAGGCTCTTTTGCTTTTGAGCTGATTTCTGTCAGCCAGACTTCCCATACTTTCTTCTTAATGACCTGGAACTTCTTGACGTTTCCAAACTCTTCCTTGAGAAGTTTGGTCTCTCAGTCAGTTCAGGTAGAAAAAAATGAAAAGTTCAATAATGAGGCCAAGGCGGAAGTATAATTTGAGGGGTTCAAATACTTGGCACACACTCAAAAATGGGTATGGGGTATCATTTTCCTCCTTGGTCCTACAAGGATTGCTCACGAAATGCTGCAGTTTAGTTGCTCAGAGAATCTGTCAAAGGGATGCTCACCGTAGCTCTGAAGTTGAGCGTCCCTGGTTCTCAAGATGCTCTCAGCAAAGAAAAGCGTAGAATGTTGCAGAGGAGAAGTGGTGTGGGCAAGTCTCCAATAGAAGGCAGCTCTTCTCAAAGGAAAACCCAAAGGATCTTTCAGTGGCCAACAGAACCCCCAAATCCTTACTTAAGAATCACAGCCTTGGAGGCAGTGTGGTGTGGTAGAGAGCACCCTGGCCTGGGAGTCAGAGAACCCGGGTTCTGACCCACCCTTGCTCAGTGGGCTAGTGGTTATGGTGGGCTCTGCAGTCCGGCTATCTGGACTCAAAGGCTAGACATGCTATTTTCTTACTGTGTGGCCTTGGGCAACTTAGTTCACCTCTCTGTGCCTCAGTTTCCTTACCTACATATACAAAAGATGATGCCCGTCTCTACCTTGTAGAGTTGCTGTGAGAATTAAAGGAATGACTTCTGCATGTAGGGAACATCTGGGAGCATCCCTGCTCGTGGCAAGTGCGGTAGAAGTGCCTGCTCTTGTTAAACACTACGTGGGTCCTCGGACAATTCCCTCGCTGGTGCCGGTTCCCTCAGTTGTAAAGCTAGAGGGCTGGGTTAGGCCGTTTTCCTCAAAATGTGGCCTTCTAGCATCAGAATAACCTAGGCTCTCATTTTAATTAAAATCTCTTAGAGTGGAGCCTAAAGATGGGCATTTAAAAATGCTTCCGAAGTGATTCTTGGCATGTTTATTCAATTGTAGCTGTCCCTAGGGAAGCAAATAAGCAACAGCAGGCACTGAGGTGCTGTGGGGGGAGGGGAGAATGTATGCCCGTCAGGTTGCAGGTACCCCTCCGACCCGTGAATGGAGAGCCACAGAGTGGGACACAGGCTGTGCCAGTGCCCGGCTGCCTTCAGAGGGCAAATCACAGCTGCATTTGGATGAGTAGCCTTTTCCGCGAATGTTCGGACTGGTCGTGGAATTATCCGTGAAAAGTCTCCTTCCCAGTTGAATGGACTCAGGTGAACCCTTGCATCCTGGGGATAGTAGCATTAAAAAAAAGTCACTTGTTGGGAATCAGAATGAATTGCTCCCTCATCTATGCCCCCATCTGCATTACTTCTGTCCTATTTTAATTTGCATCCTGCTGGGTTACAGTGAGCAACGTATGTGTCTCCCCCGGAAACGACAAGCAGCCTAAATTGAGGCCAGTGTCCTATCCATCTCGGTGGTCCTCTCTCCTCTCTTGCTCTGGCATTTAGCACAGTGATTTGCACATGGTCATCATTTTATAAATCTTCACTGAATGAATCAGCAGAGGACCCAGTTTGAACCGCGTCCCTGAGATGGAATTCACCAGTCTGTGATCCCAGCACGTAGGCTGTAACTGATGAGACCCACGGACACAAAGGCAGTGGAAAAACCCTGCCTCCATCACAAAAGCCTCTGCAATATTAATACCGTGGAAGATATAAATCTTAATTAGTAGCAGGAAAAAGTGATAATGTCTCAAGGTTCTCAAAATGTCAGCTGGTGGCTGGGCAATCAATTCATTTGCAGCCGCTAACCATTGCACTGTGATACTGAAACCAATACTGCTCATTAAAGGTGTAATAACAATCAGCCACATCGCTGCTAATTGGTTCTTAATACTTCAATTACTTGTTTTTATGCCAGTCGAATTTAATCCAAAGGGGTCAGAGAGTATTACAAGGCTTATAATTTTTAAAAGATTTGCATATATTAGCTTTTATGGCTATCTTTTTCAAAATCCAAGTGGAAAAAAATACCTATATTTATATATACTTTACTCACTCATGCAAGCTTTTGGAAGGTGAAGTTAATTTTTGATGACAAATAGATATGAAAATTTCATTCAACAAGAGGTGAATTTTATTACTTTTAGACTTTGGTTCCATATTCTATTTCTTTATCGGATGCTTGAAGATAACCCTAGGTTGTTTCCTATCTTGAGAAAAACTCTCAGTGGATCATGTGGCCCCCTTTCTCCATCATCTTGTTTTTCCCTTCCAGTCCTTGATGCGTGTTTGGGGAAAAGTGGTTTACAGCTCCTCTGTTCTTCACCCCTGCAATGTGGCTTCTGCCTCTGTTGTTCAGCATCTTTGAAAGCCACCAGGAGCCTTCACTGGCTAAGTCAAGTGGTTGTTTCCTGTTCCTCAGTCTCCTGGTAGCCTTTATCACTACTGACAGCTCTGGCTGTCCATGGCTGGGATCCCCACTCACCCCTCTGCCAGAAATAGTTTCTGGAAAGGGGTTAATAGCCTGCAAGACAGGCAGGGAATATGAGCGTAGGGCCTACTGGGCTTAAGAGGGTAAGGGAAACCCTGGGGCAGAAGTGGTGGCTTCTTTCCAGGAAAAGGCCAATGGCCAGTGGGTTAGAACACCCTGGAAAAGAAAAGGCCATGGAAAATTCCAGTTCAATTCTGGGCTCATGTCAGTATTTAAGGGAACAGAATGGGAGCATGTCTCTGAGAGGATTTCAGATGCAGAGCAGGCTGTGTTCAGTCAAGTCTCTAGAGGTAAAGAGAGGACGCTCAGCCTTGGAAATAGGATGGGCAAGAAGAAGAGAAAGCAGGCCCCAACCTGGTTTCTGTGGCACAGCACCGGGCTTTTCCTGGGTACCAGACCTGGGACAAGTCCCCATGTGGAGTTGATTGGAGAGCCCGCATGTGGGGTAGCGACTTGGAAAACTCCCTGTTTCTCCTTTACTGTCACTACTTACCACATCCACAGCACCCCTGACACCGGCTGTGTGGATTTTCCCCACCAAGCAATTTTGTCACTATCTGCCTGGAGTTAGAGATGACCCAACAGGTTAAGGGCTCAGTTCTACAAGGTTCTCCACCCACCACACACACACACTTCAGACACCAATTGTAAGTAGTAAGCCCCCAGGTTACCCTAATTTCTGTCCACCTTGGCTACAAATTTGAGGTTCCCATGACCTCCTCCTTGGATTAGACCATTTGCTAGAATGGTTCACAGAACTCAGGGAAGCACTTACTTATACTTATTGATTTATTATGTATAAAGGATATGATAAAGGATACAAGATGAACAGCCAAATGAAGAGATACATAGGGTAAGGTCCAGAAGGGTCCCAAATGCAGTTGCTTCTGTCCCTCCCTGTGGGATCCGGGTGCCCCACCCTCCTGGCATGTAGATGCATTCACCAACCCGGAAGTAGGCTTCATCATACAGGCACGATCAGTCATCAACTCAGTCTCCAGCCCCTTTCCCTTTCCTGGGAGTTTAGGGGGAGGGGCTGAGAGTTCCAAGCTTCCAATCATGGCTTAGTCTTTCTGGTGACCAGCCTCCACCCCGAAGCCAGCAGGAGCCCACCAAGAGTTGCCTCATTAGAAGAAAGACACTTCTATATCACCCAGGAAATTTCAAGGGATTTAGGAGCTCTGTGTCAGGAACCAAGGTCAAAGACCAAATATTAGGACAAAGAAAGCTTCTAGTGTTTTGATAATTTAGGAAATTACAATGTTTTAGGAGTTCTGTGCCAGGAACTAGGGGTAGAAACCAATAGACAGATTTTCTTCTATTATTCCCCAGGTAGACTGTGTGGACGAGGCCACTGCTGCCCAGGGTCTTTTCCTCTTTTGGTTTTTGGACATTTGAACAACACTGCTTGCTGGCTTATACCTACAGTTTGCAGATGGCAGCCATGACTACAAGACACTGGGAAAGGGCAGACATTCTCATGGCTCCTCCTTGTCTCGGTTCCCCATGTTCAATCCTCATCCCTCTTTCCCTCTCTGGTATTTCTGGCTTGATGATCTGGTCTCTCTAATAGCTCCAGTTGGAGAGACCACAAGCTGTGGGGATTGAGGGCTTTGGAGTTAGGTAGACCCATGCTGGAAAAGCTGCCCCCTACTCAGCCTTTGTAGGTCACAGTTTCCCCATCTGTAAATGGCGTCATTCAGTTGTTGTGAGAATTACATATAATAAAGCATTAGAAGAGCCCACAACAGTGGCAGTCACATTGCTGGTCATTGTCTATTTTAAGCTCTTCCTTTCTTCCATCCCTATATCCGCATTCTCCAGCCATGAACTCATCCCCAAGGCTGGGTTCCACACTTCTAGTGGCCTGGGGGCATCAAATGGATGGCTTTCTCTTTGTCAGATACTATGCTACCCCCTGATTTATATCATCTCAGTTACTGGCATTGTTCCCATTTCAAATGAAGAAAGAGAGACTTAAAGATTGTGTAACTTGCCCACAGTCACACAGCTAAATTCAAACTCAGGTTTGTTTGACTTCAAGGAGCTCATATGTTTCATATCTACATTTGAACTCATCTTCCCCAACCAGACTTCCTCCTCTCCAGAGGAAGAATACAAATAAATAATTCCAAGTTCTCTTTGACTTTTCCTTTCTTATCACTTTTAGCACCACCTCTTTCCCCACATTCAACCACTCATCATTTTGTCCAGTTCTTTATACTCCTAGCATGTTCCTTCTCCTCCTCTCCTTCCACCATTGCCCTGACTCATGGTCAGCCCCCAGGGTTGGGGTTCCCAGTCTGCTTCCAGGAGGTACATTCTTTCCTGGTTGTTCCTTGCAAAGCATAGCACCATGGTTTGCAGCATAAACCCTGGAGATGGACTGCTGACTGTGAATACTGCCTCTGCCCCTTACTAGCTATGTGGCCAGAGGCAGGTTTCTATAACTGCTCTGTGCTCTGGCTTCCTAGTATCTACCTTGAAGGGTTGTCATGACAGTCAATGGAGTCAGTGTTTATAAAGCAATTAGAACTGTATCTGCCACATAACAAGCAGTATATAAAAATAAATAGTGACTGGACAAATGGTCCTCAAATGCTGATTTTGGAATTCTCTTAAGAAACTTCTTCTTTTTTTTTTTAATGTTTTTTTATTATATTACGTTAGTCACCATACAGTACATCCCTGGTTTCCGATGTAAAGTTCGATGATTCATTAGTTGCGTATAACACCCAATGCACCATGCAATACGTGCCCTCCTTACTACCCATCACCGGTCTATCCCATTCCCCCACCCCCCTCCCCTCTGAAGCCCTTAGTTTGTTTCTCAGAGTCCACAGTCTCTCATGCTTCATTCCCCCTTCTGATTACCCCCCCTTTCTTTATCCCTTTCTTCCGCTACCGATCTTCCTAGTTCTTATGTTCCATAGATGAGAGAAATCCTATGATAATTGTCTTTCTCTGCTTGACTTATTTCACTTAGCATTATCTCCTCCAGTGACGTCCATGTTGCAGCAAATGTTGAGAATTCGTTCTTTCTGATAGCTGAGTAATATTCCATTGTATATATGGACCACAACTTCTTAATCCAGTCATCTGTTGAAGGGCATCTTGGTTCCTTCCACGATTTAGCTATTGTGGACAATGCTGCTATGAACATTGGGGTGCATATGGCCCTTCTCTTCACTACGTCTGTATCTTTGGGGTAAATACCCAGTAGTGCAATGGCTGGGTCATAGGGTAGCTCAATTTTTAACTTTTTAAGGGACCTCCACACTGTTTTCCAGAGTGGCTGTACCAACTTGCATTCCCACCAACAATGTAGGAGGGATCCCCTTTCTCCACATCCTCTCCAACAATTGTTGTTTCTTGCCTTGTCAATTTTTGCCATTCTAACTGGCGTAAGGTGGTATCTTAGTGTGGTTTTGATTTGAATTTCCCTGATGGCTAATGATTTTGAACATTTTTTCATGTGTCTGTTAGCCATTTGTATGTCATCATTGGAAAAGGGTCTGTTCATATCTTCTGCCCATTTTATGATTTATTTGTTTCTCGCATATTGAGTTTGAGAAGTTCTTTGTAGATCTTGGATACCAGTCTTTCATCTGTAGCATCATTTGCAAATATCTTCTCCCATTCCGTGGGCTGCCTCTTAGTTTTTTTGACTGTTTCCTTGGCTGTGCAGAAGCTTTTTATCTTGATGAAGTCCCACAAGTTCATTTTATCTTTTGTTTCTCTTGCCTTTGGAGATGTGTCATGAAAAAGGTTGCTTTGGCTGATGTCGTAGAGGTTGCTGCCTATGTTCTCCTCTAGGATTTTGATGGATTCCTGTCTCACATCGAGGTCTTTCATCCATTTGGAGTTTATCTTTGTGTATGGTGTGAGAGAGTGGTCAAGTTTCATTCTTTTGCATGTAGCTGTCCAATTTTCCCAGCAGCATTTATTGAAGAGACTGTCTTTTTTCCACCGGATGTTTTTTCCTGCTTTATCAAAGATTAGTTGCCCAAAGAGCCGAGGGTCCATTTCTGGGTTCTTTATTCTGTTCCATTGGTCTATGTGTCTGTTTTTGTGCCAGTACCATGCTGTCTTTGTGATCACAGCTTTGTAATACAGCTTGAAATCCGGCATTGTGATGCCCCCAGCTTTGCTTTTCCTTTTCAACAGTTCTCTCTTAAGAAACTTCTTAATGCTAAAGAATTCAAGGCCAGGGTTATCCCAAAATATGTACCCAGGCTGACCCTGCTGTTCCCCCGGAGCAGTCCTCTGCTGGTTCTCCCTGATCAAACGTCCCTTGTGCTTTCCAGCTCGGAGCCTCACATACCTGATTTACCACCTACCCTTCCTTCTCCTGTGTTCTTACCCACTTATCCGGTCTCCTTTAGGATTCCCCTTTTCTTTTCTTTTTTTTTTTTTTTAAAGATTTTATTTATTTATTTGACAGAGAGAGACAGCCAGCAAGAGAGGGAACACAAGCAGGGGGAGCGGGAGAGGAAGAAGCAGGCTCCCAGCAGAGGAGCCTGATGTGGGGCTCGATCCCAGGACTCTGGGATCACGCCCTGAGCCAAAGGCAGACGCTTAATGACTGCGCCACCCAGGCGCCCCAGGATTCCCCTTTTCTGTGCAATCTCCCCAGCCCATAGCACTGGGCCCTGCTGGGACTTAGGATGTATTGCACTCATTTTGCAATTCCTTATGACCTGCCAGGTGATATTTCTTATATTCCATTCTTGTGCATTTTTGTTTAACTTGTCACAATACTTATGTTTTGTCTACATGATTTAATTTTATGTTTAGCAGAGGTAGAGACCCTACCTTTTGTTCTTTATGTTCTCCACTGTTTCTGGGAAAATATCTTGCATGTGATAGATGTCCTGTAAATATTTCTTGATTGCATCATGAACCACTTTAAACAAAAATGGTAACATGAAATTTAAAAACAAGATTAAGTGTTACTTGGTTTCTTAGTGAGATCTTTGTTTCATTTTTAAGATTTGGAAGTCTTTAATTAGCAATGCATTTATCCTATTTGGTACTTTGAAACAGAAGATGTTAGTGTTATAGTACCTTAGTGTTTTCTTGAAGTGTCACATGATGTGTAAATAGAATATCGTTTGACTGAATTATTTACATTTGGATATTTTAATGCATGAAGGGGACATTTTTAAAAAATGGCCCAAAGTCAAGTGAGAAGAATATAAATTATCACCTAATTTAATTTTAAGATTACATAGAAAACCTCAAGAAACATTACCATCATTTAGTTCTCCTTGCCTTTGGAAAGAACCAGCAATTTCAAATCTATCCATTGAATCTATAGTCTCTCTCTCTCAATCTCTTTCTCTTTTTCTTTCAATATTCAGCTCACTCTCATAACCATTTTAATTTCCAGTGCCTTTCACTAGTAGGATTTTATCTATCATTTTAAGATACCCCAAGTTCTTTCTATCAAAAGGCAGAGTAGGAAGAGAGGGGGGAGAAGGGGGGAAAATAAATACAGTTATTCCTGTGTCTGGTACAACTCTTTAATATGGCAGATAAGGACCAAGTCACCTCCCTGGTAAAGTCATTTATTTAGTCTTCTTAATCTTTTCTTTACACTGAAAAATTCTAGATTCTTGAGGTTTTTCAGGAACTTATTCTCTAGCACTTTAATTTTGCAGCTCTCTTTTCAACTCTCTCCAGTTCCATAATAAAAGTAATTAAATGGAGTTTCTTATAGCTAGTGCTTTTTTAGAAGGAATTTGCTTTATTGGAATCTATCCTCCTCCCATTTCTTTTAGTGTAAAGATGAACCGTACAAGAACTAAAGAAGTCATGGGGTCTGTTCATGACTCCACATTAGCACATGTCTGTGCGTGTGCTGTGTTCTCTTAAAAGACCTAACTTTATCTGACATCAGTAAGAGGTGTCCAAACTCCCCTCCTGGACTGGGCCTTGGGTTTCTGGGAACCTGGCCTGATGGAGAAAACAGAATGGGCTTATGGTGAAAACATGGTTTATAGCATGGGAATCTTAAAGACCGTTTAGTCCAACTTCTTCTAGTGGACTTCTGTTGTTTTTGCCCATTCAGTATCTTTCTCCTTTCATCTGGGAACTTAAGTCCCATTTCCTGTGGGGAACCCATTTCACGTGGCTTGAGTGGGACAGACCCTGCCCCCATCTGGCAGGAGTGGGTATTTTCCGAGGCCTGGCCAATCAGAGAGCTCCATTTCTCGATTCATAGTGATCGGTTCAGGGCCGGACGCATGACCCAAGCCAGCCCAGAGGCCTCCCTGGGACCTTGCTCTTGGAGCTATTAGTCCACTGACAGGGCTATAGATGGGGTGCCCTGGGTTGATGGTGGCCAGCTGGTTTTCATGTAGGGAAATCCTGTTAGAAAGATAGAGAACTCTGATCAGATCTTTTGAGTGATGCCTGAAATCCATCTATCCCTGGATATTTCTGGAATGTGAGCCAAGAAACTACTTTTTTAAAAAAAGGTAGCTTGAGACGCCTGGGTGGCTCAGTCGGTTAAGCATCTGCCTTCAGTTGGGGTCATGATTCCAGGGTCCTGGGATCGAGCCCTGCATCAGATGGGGATCCCTGCTCAGTCTGCTTCTCCCTCTGCCTCTGCCTCTCCCCGCTGGCTTGTGCCCTCTCTCACTCACTCACTCAGTCTCTCTCTCAAATAAATAAATAAAATATTTTTTAAAAATAAAATAAAAAATAAAAAAGTAGCTTAATTTCTTCACTCTTCTTACCTTTACCACCAATACCAGTAAAATTTTCTTGCTGATCACAAAATAATTCCGTAGTTTTTTACTGTAATATAACGTATCAAGTCATGCATCTTCTTCGTCACCTATGGTTCTAACCATGAGAAAAAGAGGGGAAAAAAGCTGGTTGAAGTTATGTTTCTGTCACTTATAGATAGTATTGTGACTAATATACCCCTCATTTTTATACACGAGGACACTGACAGCCAGAGAGGTAAAGTGACTACAGTAGCCTCTTAATTAGAATTCTTGCCACCAGTTGAGATTCCTCCCTTTTCTCCCACTTCCAGCCTGCTCCTCCCCTTTTCTCTCTGATGCCTGAATGATCTTTCTTTTTTTTTTTTTTTTAAAGATTTTATTTATTCATTCGACAGAAATAGAGACAGCCAGCGAGAGAGGGAACACAAGCAGGGGGAGTGGGAGAGGAAGAAGCAGGCTCCCGGCGGAGGAGCCTGATGTGGGGCTCGATCCCATAAAGCTGGGATCACGCCCTGAGCTGAAGGCAGACGCTTAACCGCTGTGCTACCCAGGCGCCCCAGAATGATCTTTCTAAACCACACACGTGATTCTATTATTGCTCTCCTTATGGTAACCAGCGACTGTATTCGCCACATGGCTCAGGAGACCCTGTGACCCGGTCTGTCTATGTCTCCACACTCCTGCCTCTGCTTCTCCTGGGTATTAATGCTCCCGCCGTGCTGAGGTACTTGTGGTTCCCCAAGCATGTCATGCCATTTTATGTTTCCCTCTTTTGCCGCTAGAATTCCTTTTGTCTGGAATGCTTTTTATGTCCTATGCAAACTTTGAGCTTTTATTTGTCCTTCAAAATTAACCCAATAAAAAAAATCAGCCCAGTCACCATCCCTTTCCCTGAAGGGGCTCAGTACGTAATTTGAATTCAAGTGACTTCCCTGAGATGACTCGGCCGATGGCCAGGAGGAGAACCCAGGTCTCCTGACTTCCAGCCCAGTGTTTTCCTGGCCCACAAGTGCTGGAGCTGGAAAAGGGGTGGGCCCTTAATTCTGCACCATTGACCAAAGCATGCCAGTCACCCTGGATCTGCGCCGCAATCACTCCCCTCCCTGGCATCTGGGATGGGAGCAACAGACTTCATTTTACAGGATTTTTAATGTGCTACCAATTATTGCTCTCTTTCAGGTTATGCTAATAGTATAAAGTGCACAATGCTGCTCATTTTTCTCTAATCTGTTCATACGTAGTGGTAGCTCCCGGCTCTAAGCATCTGGCCTGCTAACTGCATAGTAAATAATAGTAAACACGTTGTAAGTCTTAATGAACTACTTTAATGAAACGGTTTCAGTATAATCGAGACACTATTGTGGTTATTAATAATATCAGTCATTGTGAACAGGTGCCTGGCCCGCTCTGGCACCATTAAATAAGAATTGCTGAGCAAAGAGCCAGGTCTTGTGTTTTAAGATCTGTGGAGATTCCAACAGGCACGCAGAGTTGAGCCCCTGTGGGCCGCTAAGTTCCTCCTGCAGGGGAAATCTGGCTAGGATTTACAAACTTTTTGAGCTACAGACAAAACTACAGTTATAAGGAGAAGATGTGACCTAGTCTAAGAGTTATGAAATGGACTTACTTTTTAATTGCTAAGGCTAAATGTTGTCTCCATCCCTAAACACTTTTTCTTCATTTTCAGATTTTTCCCTCGTTATCTCATTAAAATGTCCTCATAAAGTGCAGCCTTATTGCCGGGGCAAGTCTTACTGGAGGGGGTCACCTCCTTAGTTCAACGGTTCGTGAAGCCTTTGTTCTACTTGATCGTTCATGGTATTCTTGACTCCTCTCATTCTGGCTGTGGGAAGAGTAAAAAAAAAAAAATCTCTAAAAAGGTTTCTTCTTCCCTTGGTCTCTCCAAGGTCTCTTTGGCTGTTCTTATTTAAATGCACTAACTGAACCATTTTGTTTCTGTATCTAACTTCTCCTAAATAATAGATTTCTCTTTCTGGTTAAGGTAACCCATATATAAGGATATTTAAAATTAAAAAATAGTTAAAAGATGATCCTTGTTTGATTTTGTTATGTGCCTGGTATACATAGAATCAACCTCCAAGTATTCAGAGTGTGTGTATGTCTTGGCAAGCAGGGCTTTCCTGGTTTTGAGCCCCATATATGGAAAACCAAACCCCGTAGAGATGCTCTTGGGCTTATGAATGCTGCTCTGTATTTACCCTTTCTCTGGTTCAGAGTTCCTTGGTTCCACTTCTCCAGTTTTCTCTTGCAGTGGAGAAACCAAACCGTGTTCTCCTCCTGCGCTCCCCACCCACAGGCCACAGCAGTATCACAAAGGGACAACAAATCCGTGCGTCCCTCCAAAATGGGTTGTTTATTTAAAACAGGCACAGCGCATGTTCCAGTGCCTGTGAAGAATAAAACAGAAATTCATTTAGAAGTTAGAAGTGTTACTAGGGGCGCCTGGGTGGCACAGCAGTTAAGCGTCTGCCTTTGGCTCAGGGCGTGATCCCAGTGTTCTGGGATCAAGTCCCACATCAGGCTCCTCCGCTGTGAGCCTGCCTCTTCCTCCCCCACTCCCCCTGCTTGTGTTCCCTCTCTCGCTGACTGTCTCTATCTCTGTCAAATAAATAAATAAAATCTTAAAAAAAAAAAAAGAAGTGTTACTAAATTCATAGTAACTTAAGCATATGTGTTTCTCCAACATCAGATGGTGAAAGTACAGTGTCTGTCATGGTAGGAAGTGGAGTGAAAAATCTGTGAAAGTTTTTGGCTTTAACAAATGAGTCTCTATCTCATTTTCACTGTTGTGTCTCCAGATGCTGGCACAGTGGTGCTCCTCTCACTCACTTTCCCTGCTGTGTCTGTCCACTTTACAATCATCGAATTGGTGAGTTTAGGGCAAAGTCCTATATCCGAGGGGCGCAACACCCTCCCCTCAAAGACAAGGGCTTATTGCTGCCGTGATTCTCCACCAGGTGTCCGTGCTTTCCCAGGGAGAGCAGATGGAATCTGGGGGTGGGGTGGGACAGTAGCAGAGGCAGAGATGACATGAAGAGAGCCACAGTGATGTCTCATCTTTTCACTCCTGCTCAGATGGTTGAGGAATGTGATTTGAGAGTTGGAGGGTAATCACTATTTTTTATAAAAAGATTTTATTTATTTATTTGACAGAGAAAGAAAGAGCACAAGTAGGGGGCGCAGCAGAGGGAGAAGGAAAGCAGACTCTGCTGAGCAGGGAGCCCAATGTGGGACTTGATCCCAGAACTCTGGGATCATGACCAGAGCTGAAGGCAGACGCTTAACCCACTGAGCCACCCAGGCGCCCAGTAATCACTGTTTGATGGCAGGATCAAAGAGGGTAGAAGAGTTGGGTGCTGTGTCATTCTGGCTCCTTTTTTTGCTTAGCCTACCATTCACTGAAATTTTGCGAGAGCCTATCAGGTGCTGAACACTGTATGAGGCAATGGGGTTATAATAGGAGTGAGACAGACAAGGTAAATATCAAACAGAAACAAAATATCAACACCGTCTTGGAGTATGGAGAGTAATTGTGAACGGAGAAGCCCTAGAAGGCCTCCAAACGGCCAGTTCCTTAGCTGCTGGCTCTGGTAGGCCCACAATGTGTGTTTTCCAGAATGATTTCGGCTTCCTCCAAATGGCTTTGTTTTGTTTTATAGATTCTCTCCCAACTCTAGCCACCTCTTTTTATCTTTGCAGAAGAAATTTTACTTGCAGTGGCCAAAAAAAATTCTTGATTTTGTTATGTATACATCGAAGTTGCTCTAACAAGTCTAAAATAGTTATTAATAATTTAAAACATTTAAAATTATGTTCAATTATCAAGCACTTCAAGTGTATAGAAAAGAGCATACATTTTAAATTTAAAATGAAAAGAAATCCTATGGCCCATCAATAGTACTCCAAAGTATTTAAGAAAGAAAACACATGTCCACAGGAAAGCTTTTACAAGACTGTTCATAGCAGCTCTGTTCAGAATAGCCCCAAACTAGAAATAAGCCACACATCCACCAACAAGAGAATGGATAAGTTGTGACATAGCCAGGAAAGGAATACTACTCAGTACGAAAAAACAAATATAAACAACAAAAGAACTATTGGTAAGTGCAACAACTTGGGTCAATATTTTTAAAAAAATACACCGAATGAAAAAAACCTAACGCAAAAAAGTACATAATGTATAATTCCATTTATGTGAAATTTTGGAACTGGCAAAACTAACCTATGGTGATAGAAATCTAATCAGTTATGTCTGAAGGGGTTGAGGATTAGCGAGGGATTGAGCGCAAACTTTCTAGAGTAGTGGAAATGTTTTCTCTTAAGATGTACTTGACAAAATGAGATTGAATGGTACATATAAGATTTGACCATTTCACTCTAGGCAAATTATATTGCAACTAAAAAGTAACAAAATTAAAGGGGACATTTTATAAAGATAATATGTTTCTGTCCCTTTCCCCATTATCTTAAGGGAAGGCAACAGAGTCTTACTCATTTTTTATTCTCTTTTTATTTCAATGTCTACAACAGAATAAGGATAAAATGTTTGTTGAATGAATAAAGGATGTTAATATCATTACTCATATAGTGGTTTCACATTTATAGTCTTAGTTAGTCCCTGTAGTCACCCTGACTTTACAGATAAGGCTCAGAGAGGTAATGTGAACCCCCTGAGGGCACATAGCAGCAGAGTGGAATAGGTAGGACTTGGACTTGGGACTCCTGATAATCATAATCATCTGACTCCAAATCTAATGCCAAATCCATGACAACGCAATTTATGACATTCAAATAATTTACTGCATTGTTTTCTTTAGTCAGTCTTGTCAACTCCACATAGGTTATTCTTATCTAACTTCCAAATAAAAAAAAGTATAATGAAAGTTATTAAGAGGTAAGATTTAGCGTTGTTTAATTGCCCTTTAATATGAATTCCACTCTATTTAATCTTTTCCTGCTGATTTTAAGCGTGATCTTAGTAACTTCTGGCTATAAATATCTCACCGAGGAAGTAACTGAGCATGAGAGATAAAGAGAAATCCTTTCCGGTGTTTTAAATCCGGTTGTCACTTAAGCTCCTGAGTAGAGCAGAGTTTCAGGCAGCCCTGCTAATGTCTAACAGTGTTGGCTAACAAAACCCATAACTGAATGTCCAGCCTTAACTTTCTGGGCCAGAGGAAACCACTCTGTACTGAATTTAATAATAATTAACCTCATGTCGGTACAATAAAAATCGGCATGCAGTTGGTTTAATGCTGCTGTGCCCTTTTAACGCGTGGGTGAGAGGAATCGACTCCTGTTTATCCAACACCTACTGTGAGTGGGGGGCCAGATGCATTATGCTTGCTTTCTCTTTAATCCTTGCAATAATAAAATGAAGTAGGTACTGTGGCCCCATTTTACAAACGAAAAAAACTGAGGCTCTGAGGGTTTAGTGTGCTGTATACTAAACACCACGTATACTAAACAGCCAAGGTCTTACAGCTGGTAAGTGGCCAAAGCCAGGATTCAAACACTGCTCTCCTTCACTCCCAGAAAGTGTTCCATCTGCTACTTCTGTGCGCTTCCCCCGCCACCATGCTGCTTGTTGCTAAATGCCAACCACAGTTTTAGAAGGGGAGGTAGACAGAGTAATGGCCTTGGGAGATGTCTGTATCCTAATCCGTGGAACCTGTGAATGCTGACTCACATGGCAAAAGAGACTCTGTAGGTTGATTAAATTAAGGATCTTGAGATGGGAAGATTAGCCTGGATGATCGGGGTGGTCCTGATGTAATCACAAAGGTCCGTGTAAGGAAAGAGGGAGGCTGGACAGTGGGGGTTAAAGTCAGAGAGATTTGAAGATGCTAGGCTGCTGGCTTTGCAGGTGGAGGAGGGGCCGTAAGCCAAGGAATGCAGGTGGCCCCTAGACTCTGGACAAGGCAGGGAAACAGATTCTCTAGTAGAGCCTCCGGAAGGAGCACAGCTCTGCTGACACCTTGAATTGAGCCCAGCAATACCTATTTCAGACATCTGACCTCCACAAGTATAAGGTCATAATTTTGGTTTGTGTTGATTTGCAGTAGTGGTAGGAAACTAATACAGAAGGGCAGAGTACTTATGCAATACAAAAATTATCTTGACACTTTAAGGGAGAAAATTAATTTTTTTTCTTTTAGTAGCCTGTATCTGGATTAGGAATCCTTATGGCTGATAAAAGGTTAAAATATGCTTGCATTATAAGAATCTTAGTATGATAGGAGAAACCAACAAGGTCAAGCCTTCTCTAAAGAAATGGCAATAACAAACAAGGTAGGTTGCATTAAGATTCATAGAGTACCGAAATAATTTGCTAATCTATTACTTTCTCTACCGTCATGGACATTATCTCTTGCTATCTTAATTTACAATATTTATTACACTCATTCATCATTCATTTAGCAATGATCAGGTGCTTGCCATGCAGCAATAATCATACAGATATATGTGTAGGAATATAGGTAAGTGGATAGAGATAAACAGACACACAAATTCGGTAGTGCCGAGTTCTGACAGGCAGATTTTCATTTGCAGGATTAATTCACTTACCATCTTTGAATTAGGTGGATGTATAAATGTTTAAAAGTTTATCAGGTATCTGATTACAAGAGAATATAAATAATTCAATATAGAAAATTACCCCTTTAGGGTTGATAGAAGTGGCAGGTAATATAAATTTAATATAATATAAATGAGGAATTTCAATTTTATACTAAGTTGCTTTGGTGATTAATCTTTTTTTCAAAAAAAGAATTAAAACTCCTGCCACCGAAAGAACACTCTGACATCTATTAGATCTTATAAAAGTTTGATTTATTTTTCTGCTATCAGAGTTCATTTTGAAAGGAGAATATCTTGATGTTAAGTGATATGAAAAATCATTCATGCAATATAACGACTCAGTTGGAATTCAAAGTCCCAGTCAAATTGTAGAGCTGCTCACTTATCATTACACTTGCTTACCAGGGAACCAAACGGTTTGTCCTGATGGTTATAAGGTGCTGTTTAGGGCTTAGATTAGCAGAGAATTTAATTTACATCTGACTTTGGCTTAAGAATGCTATCCTAGGGGCGCCTGGGTGGCACAGCGGTTAAGCGTCTGCCTTCGGCTCAGGACGTGATCCCGGCGTTATGGGATCGAGCCCCACATCAGGCTCCTCAGCTATGAGCCTGCTTCTTCCTCTCCCAGTCCCCCTGCTCGTGTTCCCTCTCTGGCTGGCTGTCTCTATCTCTGTCAAATAAATAAATAAAAAATCTTAAAAAAAAAAAAAAAAAGAATGCTATTCTAAAAGTCCAGTAATGTAGGTGACCTCTCTAAGCCTCTTTTTTCCCTATTACATGAGGAGGACATGTTTTCTGAATCCTTTTCAACTGCTAAAATTGTGTTTGATCCCCAAAGAGTAAACCATAGTTTAGCTGGGATTTCCCACCACCATCCCCATCCCAAAGCAGTTTCAATAAGAGTATCAATTTATTATCAATTAACACATACTCAATCTAGTTGATGTATATTGATGGGGCACCTCCATATTTAAGGACTTTGCTACCTGAGGTTGAGGAATATGAATAAGATACAAAGGACCCATCCAGTGTGTTTTGTGTGAATTATGAAATGCTGTACAGCTTGGTGAGCAACTGTGCCTTTGTGACCATTAGAAAAAGTTTTCCTTTTCTCTGGATGTGAAGCCCCATGCCAGAACACATGTGTTTCAGCACCCTCTCATCTCCTCAGCTGGCTGACTTTGGGCAGTGTACAACCTCCCCAACCATACCAGCAACCACACCAGCAACCACAGTAAGATCATCCCCACTTTATAATGTAGTTGGGGAAATAACACTACTCTGTATATTCAGTTCTTATGAATTACTTCTAACGGGTGCATTGCTAATTCAGTTTGGATCAAATCAGAGGAACTAGGAGATTTTCATTCTTAACAACTCTTGTGAGGAAACCACCATATGGCTGTTTGCAAACTGTTTTTGTCTTGTCAAGTTTGTTTTTAAATATTCAAAGTGCTTATGAATTTTACAAGCCTTGCATACAAAAGGGAGGTTGCTTAATCTCATCTATTCATTTAGCAAACATGTTTGAGAACTGTTGCCAGGCATTGGGAGAACAGCAGTTGATGGTAAAGAAGACAGCCGCCATTTCTGCCCGCATGGAGAGAGAGTCTGGGGGAAAAAAGTGGTAAAATACAAACAGTCCGAATCCTGAAAAAGAGTCTTGTTATTTGCTAATATCAGGGACCTAGTGAGCAGGAGGAGTTGGGGCAGCGATTTAGATGGTTGCCAAGGAACACTTTCCCAGTTGAAAAAAAGAGCAGGTGTGGGGCTATGGGTATGCAGATATGTGTATCATTGTCCTTAGCCTTTCTACTCTGACTTGGAAAGAAGAAGAAACTGAAGGCTTCCCCTTGAAGAGATTGGATAGGCAGTTAGAGAGTGCCAGTGATACTTAGGAGAATTAAGAAGGCTAATGCGTTGGTCTTCCTGAGAGGACGTCAGCAGGTAGTTAAGACTTCAGAGGACAAAGCATTGTGAGAGTTTCCCTTTGAGCTGTCTGCTTTCATGTTCCCCGGCCTGTTTTGAAATCTGAGTAAGAAAGAGAAACATCTATGGCTGTCTTTTACTTAGAAGAGGAACCAGTGATTGCAAAAACGTCATTTAGTGCAAGAAATATTCTTGATATATTTAAGTATTTCTATTTATTTTGATTATTCTCTAGTCTATGCTATTATGTTTTCCCAAAAAATTATGCATAAACCTTGAAAATATTCAAATCCTTTGACCCAACAATTCTACATCCAGGACTTTAACCTGAAATCATCAGCTTTGTATACAAGAATGTACCTCACCTGGCACTTGTTAGAAATGCACATTCTGGGGCTCTTCCCTACAACAAATGCCTGAGACTCTGGGTTTGGCGCCCAGAAACCTGTGTTTTACAGCTCTTGCAGGGAATTCTGATGCACTTTAATGTTTGAGAACCACTGCCCTGTAGCTATGATTCCCAAATGTTTCTGCACATTAGACTCATCTGGGAAGCTTTTAAGACTGCTGGTGCTCAGAGGTACACTCCAGAACAATTAAATCAGAATCTCTAGTGGTGGGACCCAGGAATCAGTATTTTGAAGTCTCCCAGGTGATTCCAGTGTGTAACCAAGTTGGAGAACCCACCACTTCACGGGAAGAATTAGCTCTGTTTGTCTAGGCCTGCTCCACTATTCCAGAGCCATTGGACATTCCAGAATCAGTTGGTGATTCTATAGTAATTATAGTAATTCTATAGCAACACAAACTAAGGTCCTGTCTGTTTCTTCTGTAACACTCATGAGCACAAGGAATCTGCTTTATGTCACCAGGACCTGTCACACCGTGGCACCATCAAACGGTGATGGAATGAATCTGACTGTGCTTTGATGAGAGGGTGTTTTAGGAGGATTAATTTAAAAATACTAACACCGAAGGATTTCAACATGGCATTACCCACAATATGATTGGGGCAATCTCATATTAGTTTGTGATGAAGGAAGATGGTGCTTTACATAGACAGAGGTTTAAAAGTGTAGGAACGACCCGCCCAGAAAAACCCTCACCTAGGTAGGTAGAGGACCTACATCAAAACCACTCTCCTCATGGTGGGAATGCAAGTTGGTACAGCAACTTTGGAAAACAGTGTGGAGGTCCCTTAAAAAGTTAAAAAATTGAGCTACCCTATGATCCAGCAATTGCACTACTGGGTATTTACCCCAAAGATACAGACATAGTGAAGAGAAGGGCCATATGCGCCCCAATGTTCATAGTAGCATTGTCCACAATAGCTAAACTGTGGAAGGAGCCGAGATGCCCTTCAACAGATGACTGGATAAAGAAGATGTGGTCCATATATACAATGGAATATTACTCAGCCATCAGAAAGAACGATTACCCAACATTTGCAGCAACATGGATGGGACTGGAGGAGATTATGCTAAGTGAAATAAGTCAAGCAGAGAAAGATAATTATATGGTTTCACTCATTTATGGAACATAAAAAATAGAAAGATCGGTAGGAGAAGGAAGGGAAGAATGAAGGGGGGGGTAAACAGAAGGGGGAATGAACCATGAGAGACTGTGGACTCTGGGAAACAAACTGAGGGCTTCAGAGGGGAGAGGGGTGGGGGATTGGGCTAGGCCTGTGATGGGTATTAAGGAGGGCACGTATTGCATGGAGCACTGGGTGTTATACGCAAACAATGAATCGTGGAACACTACATCAAAAACTAAGGATATACTGTATGGTGACTAACATAACATAATAAAAAATTATTATTAAAAAAAACACTCTCCTCAGTCTTTGTCTCTTTTCCTTCAGCCATTCTTTCATGTTTTTTTTTTTCAGACACAGGTGAGCTATGTGTGTATGTGTTTGTGTATTACAAAATAGGTGAACTCCAATCCCCCCAATTTTTAAAATCTCAAGTTGAACACATTATTTGACATTTTTCAGTGCCTGCTCCACTCAGGACAGACTTAATATCCAGAGATCCTATCTCCTTTTACCACCGAGATCCACTTTTTAAAAGAAGTACCAGCTGATGACTTTGGTTAAGTTCTAATTTGACTTAGAATGTCATTTGGAATTGAGGGATAAAACCCATGAAATGAAAATACGGATATTAAAATAGAGCAGAAAATGGATTATTTGGTCCTGCCAAAAATGCATCTGTTTAGAGTAAAACTTAATAGAATGTTCTTTGCAAAAATTATCCGGGGAAAGAAACCCAAAAGGTAGCTTTTTTCCCCTTGCTTTGCAATTCTTTAACCACCAAGTATAGTGCCTGGCGCTCCATAAATAGATGAAGGAGACTAAAGGTTAATCTGCAGTAATTCGTGTTCAAATGTTATAATATGCTTAGCTAGTTTTGAAATATTTCTGCTGTGTAAAGACTTTAAAAATTAAAGTCTTTCTTTTTGACATACTTATCTTCTGAAGGTGTTTTTGCTTGTGGTGTGTGCACACTTGTGTCTACACATGGGCACATATGAATGGACATGATGACATTCTTGATATTTCTAGGTTTTTGGAAAAATAAATCTTATGTATACATTTTTTAAGTATATGATTTGCCTTTGTTATGTAAATAAATCACATTCATTCTTCCATCCTTCATCCAGTCAGTCATTTCTTTCAACATTATATGGTCACATACCAGGCCTTATGTTAGGCCTGGGGGTATGTGACCTGATAGACATTGTCCCGGTCCATCTGTGTATCGCTGACCGTTTAGTGATGTGAGCAACTGTGGAAGTCATCTATGACATTCTTTTGCTTCGGGCTTCTTGAGTCATTGCTGATTTGATATGTGTATATCTTATTTTTGATACCATATTATTATTGATACTATTATTATCTTGATACCATTATTATATATTATTATTTTTGATACCATTTTTTTTTCTGTCACTCGTAGATGAACTTTCTAAACAAGCTACCTTCCAACCTTATTCCAGAGCAATTGGATTTTCCAGAATCAGTTGGTGATTCTATGGTAACACAAACTGAGTGTCCATTCTGCAAAATGTCTCCTTGGAGAGAACAAATGTTACACTATGTAATTTGTGGATTTAAAATCTTCATGGTGCTTTAGTATTTACTTCCATTAAAAAGAGCAGCTCAAGCAAATTTAAAATTAATAGAGTTGATCCGGTTTGCCTGTTGTTATTTTTGAGGCCTGTTACAGAAGAGAAATTATGCAAATGGCTGTCTGGCTGCCGCTGCTGCACTCGCACTGGGAATGCATTATAACTCGTTTCTTAGAAACACTTATCTGGAGCAGATCAAGTTCTCAGCCATTTGCAGGGGCATATCCCTTCCTTCAGATGGTTCACTTTGAACTAATAAGTATTGTTAGAGGTTGAGGTAGGAGGTGGGGAGGTGGGGAAGGAAGGCAGGATAAATTACTGGGACCCTCTAATCCGGAAGGGCCAGGGAAAAATCCCCGGTAAAGATGGCTGAGCTAGCCCTCCCGAGGAGGCTGTCAATGACCCTTGAAACTATGTCCTGCTGGCCTTCTTGTTCTGCTCTTTCCTGAGAAAAAATGCTGGCATCAAATTTTCACCCTCCAGGCTGCCTGGAAGTTCCCCCATCAACCAATTCCTGTATACAAATTCAGCTTCGTCTCTTGGTTATGCCTCTGGCCCTTCTCCTGGAACCAGGTCTTTTTCATACCCTGTTCATCCATGCATTTATTCATCTGGCAAACAAATGGGACGACCAATAAGTTCAGTCCAGCTATATGATGCTATAATTGTATAAGCCAAAATGCAAGCATCTATTATGTGCACCTTGAGGGATATGAGAACACAGAACACATTATCCTTATTCTTAAGATTCTTAATGACAGTAAATGGAAACACCAAGGTTGAACTGACCAGCAGAGGTAGAGCTTCAATCTCTAAACCACGCTCTAATAACTGCGTTCTCTGAGTACTCTTCCCACCTGTGTACACTCATCCTTTGTACTTCTTCCTACAAAACCATACCTAAGTTTATCTACTCCAGGAAGTATTCCCACTGGAGTCTCAGTCCTGGCTTGAATGGACTCTGCCTCAGAAATCATGGATGCAGCTAATCCAAAGTTATTTCACATGGGCTTCCATGACCCCTTGGCTGACCCGAAAAAGAAGTTTGCTGCAGGCAGGCAGGCCGGCCCTGTCTTCCTGTTCCTAGCTCCTCCTCTGTCCTGTTAGCCTGCGGCTCTGCGCACAGCCCAGGGCATGCTACTGAATGCTGTTGAGAGTCACTTTTCCTTCCTTGGGAATCCAGATCTGAAACTCATAGGCGTCTGCTGCTCACAAAGGTGAACCTGCCTACGGGCTTTGCTTAGCCCTTGACTTAGAAAAAGATTAGTTTGCTTGGGCCAAGTCTGGAAAGAAGGGGCATGGCAACCTCAAGTGGGGGGAATCTAAAGTTGGAGATATTACGTGATGTGCACGTGGGGCCTGCGAAGACGGTTTTGATTCTGCTGCTTCTGCTGCGTGGAGACACTAAGCAGATCAGGTTCACAACCAATCAGCATCATGTAAATCTTGGCTAACACTGAAGCAAAGCCACCAAGGATTTGGTAGATTTATCAGCCCCTCCCACAATAGCTGTCTGAGGCTACCGCCACTTGGAACCTGGGTCAGAAAAAAGTCCTCTGGTGACAATGTGTCTGTCATATATTCCGGTCCATGCACTCCTCAAAGACACCACTTTCTGGGCATGAAGTGTTCTGCTGCTTTTTGGAGTGAGAATCCAATCTCCGATAAGCCGGATTCAGAAAATAGGTCATCGGTGTGAGTTGCAATTATTTTCCTTCCAGCTTTCTTCTGTGCTTGCTTTAGATTGCTTTTCTGCAAAGGGCAGGTGCAGCTGGCCTTGGCCGGTATGCAATAGAGGCTGGTGACGACCGCTCTAGCCTCAGGCCTTTGTGAGGCACCGCCCAGATTCCTGGGGCCTCAGTGCTAGCATCTATCTGCCTTTTGTCCGGGCTGTTAAATTCCCATTAAAGGAGTGAAGAAATACCCTCCTTGAGTATTGATTTTTCACACACGCACACACACACACACACACACACACACACACACACACACACACAGCGTAGTTCATAGCCACTTGATTTGCCACCTGCAGTTTATAATAGAACGGACGTGTGGGATTATAAACCACTTTATTCTGCACAGAATTTCTCAGCTTGGGGCCAAATTGAAGGGCATTAGTCATCAGTAATTTGCAGTTATTTTTAATGCATTTCATTCGGAGAGGTTTAAGGCAGCTAAAGCTAAGAGAAATTTCCCCATGCTTTGGTGAGGAAGTGAAAAATCTGATTATTTAGTTAATCATTTGTCATAGCTGTGGTTATGTATTGTTTCTAAGTGAGTGCAACATCATGACTGATTTGTGATTTGGTAACATGACACTTTGAATGATATTACATAAATTCAATTATGCCACGACTTTTCCCCCACCCCCAATATTTGTATAGGTTTAAGGTTTAAAATTCATGGAACATTAGAGAAGAGAACTTAGGGCATCCTGGGTGATTCTCTAATGATCTCTATCAAATGCCAATTCCTGCCCTGCCTCAAGATCCAGTGTCAGCAGGCCTGGGTTTGAGCGAGTACGGTGAGTGGTGCCTGAAGCAACTTTGAGAAACAGTGATTCATTCAACCACCTCATTCTTCAGAAGAGGAAACGGAGGCACAAAGAGATGAAGAGACAAGATATTTGCCGGGATCCCGGAAATATACCCTGCCGCTGCAGACCAGGTGTCCTGCTTTCCTGTTCAGCGCATTACCCAGCAGCCGAGAGAGAAATCCCTTGCTTCTCCTGCTCTGGAATTAGCCTAGCGCTGCGTGGTTACTAGCTCCTTGCGCAGTAGCGGAGCCTGGTTCCCTTCTCGAGCACGCGCAGTGGGGAGAAGGGAAACTGGGCTAGCATTGCAGCTACCTCCTGGCCTCCTGGCCTCCCTCGTCGCGGTGGGAGCGCTCCTCTAGTGCCTTTCCCTGCTCCCTCGCCCAATTAGGGCCACCTGCCCAACTGGAAGTCCAACATGAGATTCAACAGCCGAGAAGCAGCACACAAACCAACTTCTCACTTTCTCTGCTCTGCTTGGGACGCTGCAGGAAGAGCCCCTCACAGAGCTCGCCTCCCTCAGCGCTCCTCCTCACTCCTCTCCCAACCGCAGCCTACGTGCGGCTGCTGGGGGATGCCTCGTGGGACCCCAGCCCGTCCCGCACACTCCCACCCACCCACCTCAGGGTCCACAGTGAAGCACGGTGGTTCCAGAAGTTTCCTCAGAGGCCGAGGTAAACACGTGGAGCCATGAATGGCTGGGAGAAGGTTGCCAAACCGCTGGGTGGGAAGTGGCAGGGGAATGTTTCCCACTGGAGAACAGCAAGGGTAACGGAACGGCCCTGGGGTGGGAAAGAACGCAGAGCGCTGCGCGGACAGCAAGATGGCGGGCGGTGGCGGCGAGCGACCCGTAGAAGGTGCGGCCGGAAAGGGAGAGGGGGCCTCTCAGGCCCCGGGTGGAAGATGGCTGGATCCGGTTCTAGTTGCGGTGGCATTTTATACAACTTTGAAAAAGATCTCACGCGTGACTGTTGGAAAACAGACCGCGGGGGAGGGGTGCAGGAGGTGAGAACTGAAACCAGGGACGAGAAGAGAGCTCGAGGCTGTGGGCGAGGGGGGACGAGAGTGGCCTGGCTGCCTGGAGGAGGTGGCAGGGCTGCACTTAGTGCCCTGGTGGAGGTGCTTGGCTGCGGTGGTGAGGGGTTCTTTTTCTCATTTGCTCAAAAGGCTCTGTGGTGGCTTGCAGTAGCCCAGGTAGTGGGACAGTGGTGGTGGTTGTGGCAGATACCCTGATTCAGGAATTTATTTTTAGAGCACAGCGGACAGGACTTATTGATTGTTCACAAGGAGTGCTAATTAATGACTTACATACAGGTCAAATACTTTGGAACTTGTTAGAAAAAGAAATCTTGTAAATTCGAAAGATTTTCTTCCCATCCATATATAGCCTTCGATGATCAAACCCTGTAGTTTTCCCTTTTGATCCATCGTATAGCTTGTTGATGGTCTTAATCAGTTTGGCCTGCTACATAATAGAATATTGTAGACTGGGTGGCTTAAACAACAGAAATGTATTTGTGGAGGCTGGGAAGTCCAGATCAAGTTACCAAACAGTTGCGTTCTTTGAGATCCCACTTCCTGGTTTGCTTTGTCCTCACCTGGCAGGGAGAGAGCAGTCATCTCTCTCCTGTCTCTTCTGATAAGGGTAGGAATCCCATTCATTAAGTGTCCACTCCCATGACCTAATCATCTCCCAAAGGCCTCACCTTGAAACACTATCATATTGGGGATTAGGGCTTCAACATATAAATTTTGGGGTGATACCTATAACTAAAAAGGTCTCATTTACTTGCTTAAAAACATATCTCATTTGTGGAAGCAATTGGACTTTACAAAAACCATGAGTAGCTGAAACAGCATTAATAAGTAGAACACATTCTGTATAATCCTTGTTTTTACTTAGAAAAATAATTTTATTTTTCTGTGGTGAAATCTTATGCTCCAAGGTGAAAAGTCATTGCTCATACTCTATGGAGTAAATCAATTGTAAATAAATAAAGAGATGCAAAAATAGTTATCTGCAGCAATTAGTGCCTAGAGGAAATAAACAGGATTATCTGAGAGAGAATAATAGGGGAAATTACACAGGGTGGTTTTAACTCATCTCTACCATTGTTTCTCAAAGTGGGTGTGGAGTTGAGTGGGAAACTTTAAAATTACTTGAGGGTCCTTGATAAAAATATAGATTCTTCCACCCACTATTGACTCAAAATTGCTGGGGAGGGAGCCCAGAATATGCATTTTAAATAAGTTGCTGGGGCATTTTTTGGGTGTCCCTGGGTCCTCCCAAACTCTCCCAACCGTGGCTCCCTGTCCTAAGTCCTCCGTTTTCCATTCTCTTCTTTCGCTCCATCTGCCCAGCAAGCCTGCCCATCTGTGTGTATACAGCTCCAGCTTCCCTTTAAGGCCCAAGTCAGATGCCATCCCCAGATCCTCCTGGTTGGATGGACTATCGGCCTCGTTATGTTAGCTGTAGTTAGTGTATAGTCTGCAATCCGTAGTGTATACTTATTGCTGTATAGCAGCTTGCATTTAAACTGTATCCTTTCACTGTATGAACCATATGTCTACTTAGGTCAGGGATGAGTCTGATTCATTTTAAAGTCTCAATGGCTTGCTCAGCGTGGGTACTCAGTATGCATTTTGTGGAACGTCTGGCTAAGCCTAAGCCTAGCTCTCTTTGGACTTTGTGCTTCTACCACTTGACCACGTTCTAAATGTCCCAATCGTAGCAGGCCAGCTTTGTATGAAGAGTGGACAGCCAGTTCTGCACTCAAGTTTATGTTCTACAATGAGGGTAACACTGAGGAGTAATGAGTGAGAATGCAGGGATTTCTAGCCAGCTGCTGTGGATGCACCCTGACAGCCTGTTTTAGAAAGGCTCCTGGTTGTAGTATAATTGAATGAGGGTTCCCTACAACTGATGAATTCAACAAGACATCATAGATAGGGTGGAAAGAGGCTTCCCAAGCACTTTGCTCTGAAAAATAAAAAAATAACCCATTGTGATCACACTTGCTGGAACTGAGGAAGGCATTGCTCCTTTTTTTCCTGCTAATAATAACTTTGACCGCTCTTAAGAGATCTTCAAGTGACACTCCCTTCAGTCTACTGTCTTCATAGCCACCAAAGTAACCTGTTAAAACGTAAGTCAGATCATGCCCTTATTGCTCAGATCCCACCAATGGCTTTTGATCTCAGTCTAAATAAAAGCCAGGTCTTTAACTTACAAGGGCTGGTAAGGACCTACATGATTTATCTGTTCCTCCCCTGTCCCATATCTCTCTGCATCCCACCATCTACTTCTCTCCCTTGCTTATTCCAGTGCAGCCACAACTGGCTTCTAGGTATTCCTTCAATATGCTAAGTAAACTCCTGCCTCAGGGCCTTTGTACTTACCATATACTCTATCGGGATGGTTTCCCCCCAGATTTTTACTCTTCCATCTTTTTCCTGTTATTTCTCAAACGTGTGCTGCTCAGTGAGTCTTTCCTGGTCCTACTACCACCCTGCCTACCACCAACTCTGCCTTTCTAGTCACCTTTCCTACTTTATTTTTTCATAGTAGTTGGTTACTACCTATCATCTATATATTAAACTTATTTTATTGACTGTCTCTCTCCCAACTAGAATATAAGCTCCAAGGAGGCATGGTTTTGGTCTATTTTGATCATTGTTATATCTTCAGCACCTGGAAACATGCCAGACAAGTAGCAGATGCTCATTAAATACTTATTAAATCAATGAGGCAGAGTGGGATAAACAAAAAGATTTAAATCCTGACTCCCAGCTTAACTGCCTTAACCTTTCAGTGCATCCGTTTTCTTATCTGTAAAATAGGAATAGTAATAGTTACTGCCTCATGGAAGTATGCCATCTGGTATAGTGTCCCACATCCAATATTTACTCAGTAAATGTTCCCTAGGAGAGATGAGGTTTTACAGGTTATGAAAAAAGTATCTAGTGGTGATATTCCTCTTTTCTGGTTAGCAGATTTTTCCAAGAGGTAATAATAAATAATATATTTTGTGCTTCCTGTTTGCTGGGACCACCACACAACTTTAAGGGGTGAGTACTTTCATTATTTCCATTTTATGATTGAGGAGACAGAGGCACAGAAAGGTTGAGCAATCCTTCCCTTGCCAATAGAGCTAGTAAGTGTAAAAGCTAGGATTTGATCAAACTCAGGACTAGAGACCACGTTCTTTACCTGATTTTTTACTGTTTCTCACTCAGTATTTGCATGAGTGAAGCTGTTGGGAAAGAGAAGAAAGGGAGTCGTTGTCAGTTGACTTATTTCCTCCATAGCAGCATGAGGGGTTCAAAGATAGATGGTGCTGGGTGTCTTCTCACCTCTTCGATGGATGTATTTCTTTTGCTCCAGCTAGACCTTGTCAGGACTCATTCATTCCCTCTCCAGATGCCCGTGACCCCTCTGTAGTGCCTTCAGTTAATCCTTATTACCTGGAAGCAGTGGCAGGGGATGTCTTTGGTTGTCAATGGAAGGGGGCTGGTACATAATGAGCTGGGACACACAATCCTGAAATGTGTGGAACAGCCCTGCACAGTGTTGGGCTTTCTTGTTGAAATGCCCAAAATGACTCCATTATTTTTTTCTTTCTTGAGTGTCTTTCGCACAATCCTCACTCCACCAATCCAAGGCATATACTTTCTTCAAGGGTCAGCCGAAGTCATTGCTTTGAGACTCCAAGATTCAGCACTCCCTGTTTAACTGTACTCAATCTCTTCCTGTGTTTCACAACTGTTTGTGGAGTGACCGCTGATGTAAATGCAGAGGGGACTCATGCGATTTAGACAGTCTCTGCCTTTAAGGTGCTTGGGACCTCATTTGGCAGTTGAGGTTTATTCACAGAGTGACACCACAGGCCAGCTTATCATATATGGACACTATAGAGTTTCAGAGGAAAAGTAGCTGCCTATTTGTGGAGGGATAAGGGAACATGAGCTGGCTCTTGAAGGGCTGGTAGGATTCGTGATTAATGGATATGGTGGAATGAACACTCCTGATGGTAGAAATCATTTGGACAAAATTACAGAGGTACAGACATCCAAGGATGATTTAGGAAATGATGAGGGGTTTGGCTGAAATTCATCATAAGCTTGATACAGGGAAATGAAAGGAGTTTTAAGACAGGAAAGGAAGGCTGCATTTATGTTGCCGAGGTCTTAAATATCTGACTGAAGAATTTGGACTGTAATTAATTTAGCAATAGGAAGCCATCACAGGTTACTTGTTTAAGCAAGGTTGTGACATGAATGAATCAATGGTTGTGTGTGTTTATCTGCAGTGATATTTATAGTTAAGAGTGATTATGAGTTGGGATGGTGGGATTTGGAGTGTCATAGTATTTTTCTTCATTAGTTTTTCCTCATTTTCTTAGTCCTCTATGAAACCATAGCCATTGTTTTTTAATTAAGAAAATCTTATTGGTTCTTAAAGTTCTGGTTTTAATCTTATATTCAATAAGCATTTATTGAGCACTTATTATACGGTGGGTATTTGCCTATGAGGCATAAAAAATTATGAAGACATGGTCCCTGTTCTCTAGGAGCCCACTGGTAGAGAAGACCAACATGTAAACAGTAAATGTCAGGCAATGTGGTAACTGCTAGAAAAGATACGTGATACAGTGAGACCAAAAAGGGAAGGTCGCCTCTAATGGGAAGATTAGGAAAGGCCACCTAGAAGAGATGGCATTTAAGCTGTATACTTGAATGTGTTCTATGTAGCCTTGTGCAAGTAGGTTCTGTTTGTTAAGAAGTTAGTTCCTAAAAATGGGTCTATGGGGCGCCTGGGTGGCACAGCGGTTAAGCGTCTGCCTTTGGCTCAGGGTGTGATCCCGGCGTTATGGGATCGAGCCCCGCATCAGGCTCCTCCGCTATGAGCCTGCTTCTTCCTCTCCCACTCCCCCTGCTTGTGTTCCCTCTCTCGCTGGCTGTCTCTATCTCTGTCAAATAAATAAATAAAATCTTTAAAAAAAAAAATGGGTCTAGTCTCTTACCATCCTTGACCATCGTATCACACACTTGCTTATATGTTAGTTTGGAATTAGGCTGTAGTTTGTTCATTCTTATATGGCGTTTTCTTTTTTTGATGTGTCTCTGGGTGTTTATTATATTTAATATTTGCACAAGTTTCCCCTTCCTCTTCACTTCACTGTTCACTTTTCTGATTTCTTTTTAAAAGCTATTCTCTAGGTTTAAAAGCATTCTTCTATGATTTGTAATTCATACAGAGCTTACTATAACATTTCGACAAGATATTCTGAATAACATACTCAGAGATGGAAATCTTCATCATAAATTTTCTTGCAGGTAGAAAATGTTGCTGGACAAGTTTCTATTTAAATCATTCTTGCTAGGCTTGACTGACTGCAGGAGTTCACAGGGTACATGCTTCAGATTGCTTCATTTTCAGCAAGGTAAGCTAGCACCTCCATGATGGAATAATGCAAGGTATTCAAAAAGGGTGCAGGCCGGGATCCTTTGGGGTTGTTAGGAATTCAAACTAGCTTGTGAGGGACTTAAATTGGCTTGTGAAAAGAGGCAGCTTCTTAGAGGAATGCAGTGGGAAATTTCATGGATGTCCAAGGACAGACAAAGCTTTAGCAGGCCGCACAGGGCCCGGATTTAGAATTGGTGGTGAACCTGCCTGCCAGTCCTGTTTTTAGCACGGTCCTTTTGGTTTCTTCCTTCTCTGCTTTCCTCTGCTTCTCAGATGGGTTTCTACAGCTTCACATGGTTTCTGTTCTCCCATGACCCTCAGCAGGCATCTGGGCCAGAATGATCTCTATAGAGATCTCTTATTTGCTTAAAAAAATCATTTAGCTTTTAAAATAAAATAATACATGCACTAGCCAAAAAAAAAAAAAAAAAAAAAAAAGAAAGAAGAAAGAAAGAAAAAGAAAAAAGAATAAATAGTATAGAAAGGTCTAAATTTTCTAAAAATTATATTAATCTCTCCCTTTTCTAATTTCTCTGACTCCTGGTACCTCTTCCTAAAGTTCAAGAGTATTTTTTTGTAGCTTTCTGGAAAATACGTATATAGGTACACATATATAGATACACATAAACATACACATAAAATAGCTATAAATGTAAATATTCTTTTACATTTACTTATGTTACACAAAAGTTATCATCTTTACATACTGTCCAATACTTTTTAAAAAAAGTAATTGTTTATTTTGTTATTTTTCCATATTGATTGACACAAAATTTCTTTCTTTTAAATGGTTACATGTAGTTAGTATTTCATTTTATGTAATTACTATGTTTTATTACAAAATCTTTTTATAATGATGGACGTTAAAGTTGTATCTGGTTTTCTATTAGAAACAATACTACAATGAACATCCTCGCATATTTATCTAGTAGAAGTTTTAACTTTTACATTTGTTCTATGATTAATTAAAGTTTATTTTTGTATATGAGAGGAAAAGGTGGAGGTTCCTGTTTTCTTTCTGTATATGGCTATACAGTTGTTTCAGCACTGTTTGTTGAAAAGTTTTCCTTTCTAGTAATACAGAAATATGATTGATTTTAAAATATTGACCTTGTATTTTATGATTTTGATAAATTCACTAATTCTAGTAGCCTTATTGTAAATGCCATCAGATTTATGTAGATGAACATGTTACCTGCAAATAAAGTCAATTTGTTTCTTCCTTTCTGATCTCCAATCTGGATGCTTTTAAATTCTTTTTCTTGCCTTATTCAACTGGCTCCCCCACAATGTTGAGCAGAAGTGGTAAAAGCAGACATCTTTGCCTTGTTCTTGATATTAAGGTGAAAACATTTAGTTTTTCACCATTAGATGTGATGTTAACTCTAGGTATTTTGTAGATGCCTTTATCAAGTTGAAGAAGTACATGTTTATTTCTGCTTTGCTGAGCATTTTAAAAAAAATCCTGAGTGGATATTGAATTTTGTCAAGTGCCTTTTCTGTATCTATTGATGCGATCATATGGTTTTTCTTCTTTAGTCTGTTACTATGATGAATCTAAGTTTTCTTCTCTGATTAAACTTTAATTTAAAATTAAAAAGTACTTGAAAAGAAGTGTATGTTAGATATATATGTATCTATATATATACTTATATATATATATTTGATGGGTTAGCCATATTGATTGTATTGTATGTATTTCTTATTATTGTATGTATTATCTTCTTGTTCTGTCATGGTTTGCTGTGTCTGTTACTATTATTGTGTTTTGTTGGTTTCTTCTAGGGTTTTTTTATGAATTTCAATACTTTGTTTTTGGTGGTGAAAGATTTATAACATGTATAAGCACATTATTGATTTAAACTCTGGTGATTCTGATAGTGTGTAGAACATTTCCTGGTGCATAGTAATTGTTTAATTATTATTACTGAATGTATAAATAATCCTTTATGTTCTTTAATAGTTTTTGCCTTGAATTTGCTCTTTTCTGACATTAAGATTATGAATTTTTTTCTTTTTCCTTACCATTTTCCTGGTTTATCTTTGATGTCCTTTTTACTTTTAACCTTCCTGAGTTATAAAGAGTCTTTTGAAGAGTTTATTTTAGATGTAGATCTCTACAGATTTGATTTGTTCTGTATTTTGGCCTCATTAAGAAATATATTTATTATAGAATGAATACTTCTTAATTTACATTACATTTTCTGTTTTTATTTTATTTTTTAATTTTTTAAAAGATTTTATTTATTTACTTGAGAGAGAGAGCATGGGGGGGGGGAGTGGCAAACAGTGAGGGACAAGCAGGCTCCCTGCTGAGCAGGGAGCCCAGGATCATGACCTGAGCTGAAGGCAGATGCTCAACGACTGAGTCACCCAGGACCCTCATATTTTCTGTTTTTAATGATTCCTCCATCTCTACCCCAAACTCATCTCTTACCCCATGGATTTTCTTTTCTTTGTATGGTGTATGTATGTGTCAAATATGAATAAGTGTATTTTTTTATGATAATGTCAAAAATTTGTCTGTTTTTTGGTCTTTTAGAGATTTCTTTTATAAATTTACATAGTGGTTTTAACCTCTGCTTATCAATTATCTGTTGACTGCTTACTGAGTTCGATAAGAAAAATTATCACATACACTTCGTCCTTATTTTTGCTAATATTGTTATTTTACTTGGTTAACTTTGTAATTTCAAATAGTATACTTAAGTCTCAATTTCTTGATTTACCATCTTTAGAAGTAAAGAAATGTTAGGAAATTCTACCTTTATTTTCTCCTCTACCTTTCCCCAAACTTGAATTTGGTTTATTATTACTTTTTATTGTTGAAATGTGTAACATTCCCAGTATGAAAGAAATGTGCTTCATACGGTTGTTTAACCTAATTTCTAAATGTAAATAGTTTCGGTTCTCCCTATCAAACTTTTTACTAGAGCTCCACATTTTTCTCTTGGTTTTCTGGATTTGGGGTTCAAGTAATTTTTTTTTTTTTCAAGTGGAACTCATAGAGTCATTGAGCTGTTGCGTGTCTGAAAATGTCTGTTGTCTTTATACTTGAACAACAGTTTGGCTAAATATAAAAATATTTGTTCAAACTTTTTCTGCTTCAGAACTTTGTACACATGGATTATGTATTTTCTTGTATTGAGTATTCATTGTTGCTGTGGAGGGAAGCCTGAGCTTTTGTTCTGTTTTGTTGCTTTTTGTTTTCTTTTGGGGTGTGTGTATGTGTCTACATCTGTTCTCTGTAACTGAAAAATTCTCTCTCTGTGTGATATTCAGTAACTCTATCAGGAAATGTCTGTCTCTGTAAGACCTATTCATTTTGCTCCTTGATGTAGAGGAGTTAGGCATTAGGTGCAATCATGGTTGATGGATATTGATTTTGCTCTTCTTTCTGAAATATTGTTTCAAGTGCTGAGCTAGGGTCATCTTAGCTGGCAGGAGGCATCTTTCCTGCATATCTTTGGAAATGCAATTTGTTTTAGAATAGAACCTGGTTATTTCTTCTACTTCCTTTTAATGACCCATGGAGCCTAGTTTTGAGTGATTATGCAATAGTTTCTTAATAAATTCTTATTGAATATATAAGTGAATGAGCCTTGATTCATTTCCCTGCTGCTAATTCTCCCTCTCTGATTACTTTTTTTTAAAATAGGGAGTGTTGCTGAGGTTTTTCAGCATTTTGTCCACTCACCATCTCCCAAACCCACCACGCTTCTGGGAGAAGAGAGAGCTTAGTTGAGTACAGCAGTGACTGTGAGGTCTTCCATCTCTCACTTTGCCTGAATGCTACTTTTCAAAGATTATGGCAGGAAATTGTGTCATTTCTTTTATTTAATTACTGCTAGTATATTTTTGTTTTGTTTGCTGGATTTCAACTTTTTGATGTTAACATCGTTCATTCACTTAGTTTTAGGAAAAGTCAGTACTCGACTTCACTGTTCCATCTTGCCCCATAAGTCATAAGGGTTTTCTAAACAAGTTCAGAACCTCAAAAGCAGAGTTGAGTTTGTTATTCTTACCTATTATATTTGTTGTAGAACCTATTCAGGGCTTGCATACAATGAGCACTTAGAAACTACTTCCTGAATGCACAGCAATAAATTTTGTTGTAATTTTGTCTAATCTATGACCTATTATTGAAAGAAGGGGAGATGGTGTACAACCACCTTGGAATTACCAGGTCTAGTTTTTGGTTAATCCAAAGAAGTGACAGGCGGCAAAGCACAAGGAAAGAGCCGTAGGACATAGAAGAAATGGCCAGACTTCAGAATGAGGATGTTTAGTGCTCACTTCAACCCTAGAAGAATTGAGCTTATCTATTTGTTTTTGACCCCATGTTGATGTCAGCTCTTAGAGCCTCTGAAAAGAGAGGTGAATGAACAGGGAATTTATCAAGAGCATTTTCCTCCTTTGGATTAGTTTTTTTTTTTTCCTTTTTCAGTAAACACATCAGTTTTAAGGGCACCATGTGACATTTGTTCCATGGGTTCCTTTTATTGCCGAGTCAAAGCTCACCTTAGGCTATTCTTCATTTTCCTTCTCAGCCTTTCATCAGCTGTGTAGGTGCCACCCACCTGGCTAGTTGGTATGCATTTCTCTCTTCTTTTATGTGACTCTGTGTTTTTAGCCTTGGGCAGACTCAACTTCACGCCATTGGGCAGTTTCTTTTTCAGGGACATGATGAAAAAGATTATAGATCTTTGTGGTGATGAGTCTTTTTGTTCATTTCAGTGTCTGTAAATTGATGTTCCTTCTTTTTTCTTCCTTCAGGAAGAAAGAACAGGAGTTGAACGGACAGAAGAAGGTCACTTGCCTTCTTCTGCCTATTGATTTTCCTGTGTTGTTCAGCAGTTCATTAGTTCCTCCTAACTATAGTTCAGTATTTAATGGCAGTTTGGGCTGGGACATCAGCCACAGAGGGGCACTGACTATGCCTCATTCGGCTAGCGGGAGAATGAGAAGTTGACTTTCTGACAGTATGAGTGTGGATGCTTTAGTATCAAATTCCGGGGTGTGTTTTTGTTGGTTAAAGGTTTATTGTTTCTTACATGAATAAAGTGCTAACCTACATGAGACTTTGAGACTTTTTAGAATATTATCAAGGGTGGTGATGGGGAAACTCTTCAGGAGGTAGGATTGACCAGGTGTATAAATTCCAGAATGTACACTGACATACATTAGTTAAACTGAATTTTAAAAACTTTTTATTATGGAAATTGAAAAACATACAAAAGTAAACAGAATATAATCATGAATCCCCCATGTACTCAGGTTCAGTAATTACCACTCATGGCCAATGTTCTGTCATGTATGCCCCTTCTTATTTTTTCCTCATATTGTGCACCTGTAAATATTTCAGTGTGTATTGCTAAAAGATAAGAAATCTTTTTTTAAAAGATTTTTTTAAATTTATTTGAGAGAGAGGGCATAAGCGGTGGGGAGGGGCAGAGGGAGAGGGAGAAGCAGACTCCCCACTGAGCACGGTCCCGACGGGGCTTGATCCCAGGACCCTGGGATGATGACCTGAGCAGAAGGCAGACACCTAACTGACTGCCACCCAAGCACTCCGATAAGGAAACTTTTTAAAAACATAACCACAAATATAATTATAACAACTAAAAATTAACAATGCTGCCTTAATAATCATTAAATAACTAATCAGTGATCTGAGTATCTTATAAATGTTATAATTTAATGTTTGTTTCTTTGTGAATCCACACTTTATTTCACAGTTGATATGTATTTCAAGCCTCTTTTAACCCTGAGGTTATCCTTCTCAATTTATTTTTATTTGCAACTTATTTTTTGAAGAAATTGGATCATTTGTCTTGGAGAGTTTCCTGGAGAGATTGAGTCTGAATTTTGCTTATTGTACACAGACAGTATTGTCTAACATGTGCTCTTCCTTTTTTTATTGAAATACAGTTGACACATAGTGTTACATTAGTTTCAGAGGTACAACATAGTGATTGACAGTTCTATGTATTGCGATGTGGTTATCCTGCTCCTTTTTATTCCTGTAAATTGGTAATCCAGAAGCTTGATGAGATTCAGGTCTAATTTTTTTTGCAATGCCATTTCTTAGGTAGCAGGATGTTCTTCCATCAGGAAGCCTAACGCCTGACTTTGTGTATGTGTGTGAAACTAGAAATCTATGGACTCATGTTTGACAAAGCCTAACTATGGAATATTCTGTGGCTTATTTTTTTAAAGTATGTTGTCTGCTGATGATTGAAACCAAAACTCCTAAGGAAGTCTAAACATTCAATCCTGATAAGATAAAGCAGCAGCTGTGCTATTAGTTTATAGCCATTTGTGAAACTCCTCACCGCAGTGTGATGTGTAGCCTGGGCAAGCCACCACTCTCTGGTGGTAAGAGGGGATCTGGAACTGAGCTGCTCTCTGGTGGTGTGAGACCTGCCCCCGTTGCAAGCAGAGGTCATGTTTGGTCCATTAATACTTACTAACAGAAAGAATATTCTCAACCACCATAAGACAACATGGCTTCTGCCCTCTAGGAGTTTGTCTTCTCAAAACAAAACAAGAAGACAATTGTTCTTAACTTCCAAGGGCCTGTGTTACCACAAGGATAAAGTCTCCTACTAAAAATCAATCAATCTCTTTCTCTCGGCTTAAATAATGAGAAGTTTGGCTGTTTCCTAGATAATTGGCTAATCATGTGTGACAAAATAGGAAAATATTCCTTTAATACGATATAACCCCTTTATGCACGATGCAAAAACAAAGAGTGTTCAAGTCTTTAAGAGCAACTGCACACATAGACATGTCCAGGCTAATAGGACTTCTGATTGGTTTGTAACCTGCTCAAGCCTACCCTGCGCTGACAAATGTATCACTTTCTTTTGCCAAGACAGACTAGTCTTGTTTGTCTTTCAAAGAGAGTAGCCTGTATAACCTGAGTTTTATAGCCTCCCTCCATTTCAAGTCCAAATAAATGACGGGGGCCCCATTTCAGGGATTGCAGGAAGCCCACGTGCCTCTGCAGGGACTTCTGAGGTTCTGTGGACTCCTGAGGTCTCAGGTTCATCCCTTCACTCCAGACTGCCCCTGGCTCTTTTTTGCTCAATCCTGGCTATTTCCATGAGGTCCAGCTTTCTGTCATGCCCCAGACACAGACATAGGCAGAAGTACAGACTCCCTCAAGGTTAACATTTTGACCAGGAGCAGCTTTTTGGCTCTCAGAAGGGTTATTCCAGCTGCCTCCCCAGAGCAGATCATCACCACCTTTACAGAGCTGTATAAGCAGCCACTGTTTGGGCTGACTGTTTAATCAATCGTCGGAGAGTTGATAGAGTCAGGTATTGATTTTAAAGAGAGAAGGACTGGCAACCCTGTAATTGTGCATCTGTTCTGTTGCACCTTTATTTAACCTTATCTCTGGATGCCCAGACAGACATGATGGCATGGTGGTGGAACCGGATCCTCCCACTGTTCACCCGTCATTGGTGCTAACTATAGATGTGTCCCTCTAGGTGAGTTGTTTTTGTTCTGGGAGGAGCAGAGATTGCCATCCATTAGGTCTGTGGGGCATTTAGCCTCCATGTGATTGGGAGTATTCCCACCATAGAACTTTTAAATATTTGGTGCATTTGGTCAGACAGGACCATTATTAACCATCTGACTCCCCTCATTCTATTCTGTGGGGTGAAGATCACAGGATCAGGCCCAGGGAGGCCTGGATTCCCATTCTTGCATTGCCTGTAAACAGTAGTGACACCAATCTGGGTTTTATTTTCATCATCTGTAAAATGAGAGTGTACTAGTTGGCTCAGGCTGCCAAAACAAAATTCCCCAGACTGGGTGGCTCAAACAACACAAATCTATTTCTCCACAGTTCTGGAGGCTGAAGTCTGAGATCAAGGTATTGGCAAGGTTGATTCTTTCTGCGTCTCTCCTTGGCTTGTACATGACCATCTTCTCTCTGTGTCTTTACATGATCTTCCCTCTGTATATGTCTGTGTCCTAATCCCTTATAAGGATACCAGTCATATTGGATTAGCACCCTGCATATGACCTCATTTTTCCTTAATTACCTCTGTAAAGGCTCTGTCTCCAAATATAGTCATATTTGGAGGTACTGGAGGTTAGGACTTCAACATATAAATTTGGGGGGGATACAGTTTAGTACATAACAGGGAGTAAGGAGGAGTGCAGTGGGGGTGCTTGAACAGTAATTTTCTAATAATGCTCTAAGGGGGCCTCAGAGACTATCTCAGTTTTCCCAGTTCTGAGAGGTTTCCCAGGACATAGGATCTTCAGTGCTAAAGCTGAGGCAGTTCTAGGCAGACCAGAATGGTTAGTCACCCTGCATGTCTCCCATGGGGGCACAGGGATCCCCAGCCTGCCTCAGCCAGACCTGCGCTGCTTCTTTCAGCTTAAACATCAGCATCCTAAGTGAGATTGAATTTGACAAAAGGGTTCTGTGGCCCAAAATTGTTAGAAAACCGCTTGATTCAGTGGCCTCCAGGGTCCTCTCCCGCTGCCACATTCTGTAATTTAATTTCATTTGCACACACCAAATTCCAGCCATTTGTCTGAAACTGTTAACTGATTGGAGTAAAACTAATTTAGTTCTCATTTAGTTCATGGCTAAAAGTGAGATAAAGCAGGAAACTGTTAAGCCTTGCCTATTCTGAAGCAGAACTTGGTGCTGTGCTTTTATGATGGCAGATGCCCTCTCTGGGCTCTCATTATGCTCACTTTATTCTGTCTCCATCTCCTAATCCTAATCACAACTCTGTGAAGTGGATTGCGTTACCAGTAGCAACAGTTCCACGATGCAGATGAAGAAACCAAGGTACAGAGAAATGAGTAGCCAGTTCATGTTCAGGGTTCGTCAGGGAAGGGCCAGGATCATGCAGACAGTTTGACTTGAGCACCTCTGTCAGGACACTGAACCCAGATGTGAGTGTCCCTGCCGGTGGGGGAAGGACTGCACTGGCAAGTGTAAAGTGATTTCATCTAGCTGATGGGCCAGATTCTTCTCTCCAGGAAGCACATCTCAGTACCCTCCCCAGCGCCCCCCTAGCCTATCTGGTCTTGACCAGTACCCCTGGCTTGGTCCAACTTTTTGCTGTTGTAGAAGCTAGGCCTGGAACAGTTCTCAAGGTGTTGAGAGGTTTTGGGGATCTCACAATAAAGAACACTGAAACACATAGAGACAAAGTTATTTCCTTGCTCATTCTTTTTCTGGTCTTCTAATGATGTTAAGGAAAACTTTGTGCTTGCCTTTAATTCCTCTCCATCATTTGATGATCTAGCTCCCCCCCCCCTTTTTTTTTAGAAAGAGAGCGCACAGGGTAACAGTACCCACTGAACTTTTGAATAACTCTTTGTTTCTAGCATAATCATCTTTTTTCAGCTAATTTTGATATATGGCAAATGATACTGGTTTTGCATTTAGGGTAGAGATAAAGGTGCCTTTAAAAGACATTTACTAATATGAAAAAGCAAGTAAAAAAAGATGAAAAAGCAAGTAATTTAAGCATATTTAATAACTAATAGCATGGGTAATGTACAGATGGCAAAAATAGTGAAGCATGTGGTGAGAAAGATTGATTTTGTAATACACTGCCAGGAGGAAAGGCTGGAGTTTGTTCGAATCTTGAAATGAGTAGATGAAAGGCAGGAGTTTTTTGGGGTCCAGCCAGTTTTTTGGGGTCAGTTCCTCAGCCTAGGGTAAACTTTGTCTGGGCTCTTGAGGTGCTAATTTTGGGCTCCTTTGGAGCCTGGTGTGCCTGCCAGGTGATCTCTGGAAAGACAAGTTCTTTCCAGCATCAACCCCACAGGCATTTGGACTTTGTTTTGGTAATGGTTTTCAATATCTTTGAAATGCCCTCATCACAAAGGGTAGGGATAAAAACTGAACTCTTATGCCAGGTCAGAAGGCTGCACCTTGGGAGGATGCAGTATAGAAAATAATTAGAATTAGAAGTGCAAATCGGAACACCCAGGATGAGGCAGAAGTGCTTACCATGGGTGGCTACCAAGCCACTGTGTGGGGATTGGATACCATGACTCTTGCTGCTGGAGCCAGATTGGCCCCTCCCCTATGGTTAGAAACAGACTGGGTTTGGGACCCTTCATCAAAGAGCAACTGAACTTAAAGGGGCTTTTTCATGGGATCAGTCTTGGGTGACTTTATTTGCCTGTCAAACTTGCTGCTGATACTTAAAGTACTTGAACTCTACAAGGCTGTGTTCTTATTAAATAGGCAAAGTGAGTGTTCAGCTCCTGGTTAACTACTCAGTGTGATTCCCACAGTAGGCAATTGCTTATGGATGGAGTCTAAGCTTGACTAATCCTTGCAGGACCCAAGAGCTTGTCAGCAGTGAGTGCTGTACATTGATTGATGCCTGGTAGAGGCACCAGATCCTCCTTCCTAGCAGTCTAGACTCTGCACATGGAGATTGGAGACTGGTGTCCAGCGACCATCAGGGAGGCCTACTCATGGCTACCAGAACCTGAGCATGAAGATCTTAGACCTTCAGCTTTCAGATACTTCCCCCAGCAGCAACCTCTTTGGCCCTTTTGCTCCTTCCTGTAGTACTTATATAATCTTCTCTTTTAGAATCATGTTTTAAAAGATATTTCAGAGTCATGTTGCCCACTCCTCCACCTTCTACCCCCATTACTTAGGAAGGCTTCAAATACCTTTTTTTATTATGTTCAATTAGCCAACATATGCTACATCATTAGTTTTTGATGGTAGTGTTCAGCATTTCCTTAGTTGCATATAACACCCAAGGCTCATCACCACACATGCCCTCCTTAACACCCATCATCATGTTACCCCCTACGCCTACCCCCTCCCCTCTGTAACTCTCAGTTTGTTTCCTGGAGTCCAGAGTCTTTCATCGGTTGTCTCCCTCTCTGATTTCTTCCATTCAGTTTTCCCTCCCTTCCCCTGTGGTCCTCTGTGCTATTCCTTATGTTCCACATATAAGTGAAACCATATGATAATTGTCTTTCTCCCCTTGATTTATTTCACTTAACATAATCCCCTCCAGTTCCATCCATGTCGACGCAAATGGCCTGTATTCATCCTTTCTGATGGCTGAGTAATATTCCATTGTATATATGAACCGCATCTTCTTTTCCATTCATCTATTGAAGGGCATCTTGGCTCCTTCCACAGTTTGGCTGTTGTGGACATTGCTGCTATAAACATTGGGGTGCATGTGTCCCTTCTTTTCACTATGCCTGTATATTTGGGGTAAATACCCAGTAGTGCAATTGCTGGGTCATAGGGTAGCTCTAGTTTTAACGTCTTGAGGAATGTCCATGCTGTTTTCTAGAGTGGCTGCACCAGCTTGCATTCCCACCAACAGTGTAAGAGGGTTCCCCTTTCTCCACATTCTCACTAACACTTCTTGTTGCTTGTCTTGTTAATTTTAGCCATTCTGACTGGTGTAAGGTGCTATCTCAGTGTGGTTTTGATTTGTATTTCCCTGATACCAAGTGATGTTGAACATTTTTTCATGTGTCTGTTGGCCATTTGTATGTCTTCTTTGGAGAAATGTCTGTTCATGTCTTCTGCCCATTTATTGACTGGATTATTTGTTTTTGGGTGTTGAGTCTGAGAAGTTCTTTATAGATCTTAGATACTAGCAATTTATCTGTAATGTCAAATACCTTTTTTTAAAAAAAATCTACTTAAAAGGGGAACATAAAAAAAAAAAAAGTACCGTAACGTTGCTAATTAAGAGATAAGAATATTCTTGTTCTGAGGAGCACTTGGGTGGCTCAGCGGGTTAAACTTCTGACTTCGGCTCAGGTCATGATCTCAGGGTCCTGGATCCAGCCCTGCACTGGGCTCCCTGCTCAGCGGGGAGTCTGCTTCTTTCTCTCTCTCTCTCTCTCTCTCTCTCTTGTCTGCCACTCCCCCTGCTCATGCTCCCTCAAGCTCTCTTTCTCAAAAAAATAAATACAATCTTTTTTTTTTTTTTAAAGAATATTCTTGTTTTGAAAGCCCACTGCCCCCAATCCTGTGATCTGTTGCACATAACAAACTTTTCTCCCCATCAGGAAACATCTGTATGGATTGTTTCATTACAACCCCATGATGCTTGGACTTGAATCACTTCCAGATCCCACTGATACCTGGGAAATTATAGAGACCATAGGTAAAGGCACCTATGGCAAGGTCTACAAAGTAACTAACAAGAGAGATGGGAGCCTGGCTGCAGTAAAAATTTTGGATCCAATCAGTGTAAGTAATGGTAGTAAATTGCAACCACAATATAATTCATGCACATTAAGCTTTCAACTTCTTTCCTGGTTCTCGGAGTGATCTTCATGAAACCTGGCATGAAATTTCAAAATGAGTCATGATTTGTCAGCTCATCTGAATGAAGGGACTCCATTTGGAGTTAAAAAATTCCTTGAATTTCTGTTTCTTGTCCATTTTACTGTTGTTTTGGTTTTGACCCTCTGAGTTCTTCAGTAGTTATATTCTTGGCAAGAGTAATGTATTTCACTCTCTTATACAGAGTATAGTCTCTTTGTAAGTTACAAAGTGATCTAGACTTGTGGTATTCATTCATCTTCTTTCAGAGCACTGAACACCTAGCTTGTAAAGCTGGAAGCTGTCTTGCACCGTGAGGTAATAAGGTGTCCTAAGCTGCGTTGGGTCCCTTCAAGCTACTTCTCCTTAACTGCTTTGAAAATTCAGACATTTAAAAATAAAAATAGATATTTATAATAGTGTTATTAAAGAAGAAAAGATATAATAAAGATATTTTATTGATGTAATAATTAGAAGGTTTTATTTGGGATATGAATATCCATTGTTAGGTATTTTCAAGATACGGTAATGATGACATTAAAAATATAGAATAAATATGCTTTATTAAGTGATATTCTACCTGTACCCTTCCTCAGATGTTAGACTTAACCCGGCATGCATTTTTTTTACCCTGTGTAGGATATGGATGAAGAGATTGAAGCAGAGTACAACATTTTGCAGTTTCTTCCAAATCATCCCAACGTTGTAAAGTTTTATGGGATGTTTTACAAAGCAGATCACTGTGTGGGAGGACAGCTGTGGCTGGTCCTGGAGGTAAGAGGCTCCCATTGGGTAACCATCCATTTAAACAGAGCACCAGGGACAAGCAGATGCAGTGTTGCCTAAATAGTGTAAGATACACATGTGAGGAGTTGGTCCCTCATGTGTTTCGAAGGACCTTACCAGATGTGACTTTCTCCTCTGCAGTTCTCAGAGGTAGGTTGTGTGCTGAAAGTGTTCATGTTTCTCTGCTTCAAAAGTTTAATAATCTTCTCATACAGAGTGAATATAGGAATGCAGTTGGAAAAGTTATTTTCTTCCTTAAACTGGGAACGTTTCATAGAAAACATGTTCCATTTGATTGTAACTCATTTTCAAAAATTGCTAACCCAAGGTTTATTTGGCTTGGCAAGTTTGGATTAGCCCATGCATGTTCATTAATCTTCATCTTAGATTGGGTTCCCTTCAAACAGACTCTGAGCATAACGTGTGGCAGGTTTATTGGAGAGATCTTACAGGAGCTAGTGCTGGGAGGAAGTGAGGAAGGCAGGACTGGGCAAGGGAGACATGGAACGGTAATGTGGTTGCAACAGAGGTGCTGCCCATTCTCTGGGAGATGGAGAGCTGGAGTGCTCTTGCAGAGCTGTCCTGAGTTGAATCCCTGCATCAGCCCATCACAGCTGTGTGCTACCTTGGGGAGGGGGTGTGACCCATTATGGGGAAGCAGTTGCCCGTAGCTGGGGGTAATTCCTAGCGAGTGGTACTGCCAGGAGCTGGGAGCAGGGAGCAGGCAATATTCTTGGCAGCATGTGCTCTAAAGAGGGAATCTGAGAAGAGCACCACTGTATCCACTGTAATCCTGCCTTTTTCTTCTTTGTTAATGGTAATAAATGTGTGTATCCGGGAAAGAGTCGGTTCCCTACAGCTCCATTCCCCATGAGACTGGAAATGGCAAGACGTATTGATGGCAATATATGAAATTAGTATATTAAGACAGGTCTGTTGCTTCATGCTCACTAGGCCCACCCTGATTTGTTCTGGATTCTGCTCCTCTGAACGGAGATGCCTCTGTGCCTGACTTCACATATGCTGTCCAGGAGCACATGCACACATGTGAAAGCTTAAGGGAGAAGCACTAAACAAGAGGTCAGGCCTCAATACATCTTCTAGCTTCTCGTCCCAATCTTTTGCCTGGCTCTGAGAGGGCCTGGGCATGGAACAATATATACTGGCTGCCGTGGCAACTGTGTATGGGGAATTCATTTGTTATATTCGAACAGGGTCATCTGCAGGGAAACCAGTTTGAACATTTCTGTCCAATCAATTGCCTTCCTCAGAGTATAAATATGTAAGGAGTTTTGGTTTTCAGAGATCATCTTTGTCTGTTTGGTTGGCTGGTTGTCATAGAACATATTCTCGTAGTAGCTTCTTTTGGATTTTATTATTCCCTACCCCATCCCTGAGAATATATATTTTATCCTCCCGATGAGCTCTAGAATAACATTAATTTTTAAAATGCCGCTTTTCTTGGAACATGAAAAGTATTGTTTCTAGGGTCTCTGATTATATTCCTCTTCAGCTATTTAAGATCTCCATGTTTTAAACCTCCTTGCAATTTCATAATGGAAGTACAATGACCAAGAAATCTTAGTTTCAGTTCATTTTTACCCCGACTGATAAAGGCTCTCTATTCAAACATGGAGAACAAGGATTTCCAGGAATTTTCCGAGGCCTGAAAAGTGGCCTTCCTTTGATGTGACCAGGCAGGCCAGTGCGCTGCTCATACCTGTGGCCAGCTGGAGAATAAATGCTCTTCCTGATGAGGAGTGATGGAACATCAGCCTCTCAGGCATAGGCAAGGCAGCCGGAAAGGGCCAGGCATGGCCTTGAAAGATGAGAAGGCACCCAGAACTATGAACTAATAAGCCTCATGCAGATGCTCCCCTGCAGACTGTCCCTTGCTTTTTCAGTGTGACCACAGGCGGATAATGAGGCTGACCTGAGATACTGAATTATTCATATGTCAGCAATACAATATGCTGAACTTTATGCCTTTTGCAGGTTGTTTTGGCCCATGCCAAAGCTGGTAGTTTGGGGAACCAGATATCCTTAGTCTTTTTTTTGGTCCCAGAATGGGCCATCTTTGCCAGGCTGCTGGGTGGTTAGGTGTGTCCAGTGCCTACGATGTGCTTATAGAAAAAGGGACTCCTGGGCTTCTAAAACTGGCTGGAACCTTGGTTTTTCTTCAGATCAGTCGCCTGGTATTCAGTTGAGGAACAGAGGCCCAGGGAAGGAGTAACATTTCTGTGATCACATAAGGAGTTACATGGCAGAACTGGGTGGAGAGCCACACTTCAGAACTTTTCTCCCATCATGTGTTGCTGCTGCCTGTGGCACTGCCTGCTGGGTCCTGGGAATACAGACTCGGCCTCTCTGGCTGTGATCAAAGCAGTTCCTGGACACACACACATACACACATACACCCCTATACCCCTACACCCCTGCACACACTGCAGGAAGACCATGATGATCTACACAGTACCCTGGCCATTTTGCTTTATCTGCAATTTTTTTAGGCATGCTTTAGGAGACTTACATGATAAATTTATGGTCTGTTTAATATTCTTCATCTCGTTATGTATATTGAGATTAAATTTATGTTACTTTTGCTCTTTCCTTGCTGAATGAGATGAAAGGACCAGTGAGAAGCTATTCTGTAGAACAAAAGGGTAGAAAAATGTTATTAATAACCCCTTAAATCACCACAACTCTGAAAACAAAAGCAAATAAAAATGTCATTTCTGAAATTCATTACTAATTCTTAGCAGAAAGTAAACCAAAGCTCTCTTTCATGACAGATACCCACTATATTAAAAAGATGTGGAGAGAAAACACACATAATAATGTTTTAGAAAATTTGTGAATAAGTTTTAATCTAAATATTAAATTTTAAAAATCTGTAAGTCCTATTATCTCTCACCTAAATGAAATATAAGGATTTAGACCTTTAAGAAAAGCAAAATACTCAGAAAAAATACCTACTGTGTGCTAAGGCATAAACTACATTTTCTCTTTTTTCCTTTTAGCATAAAATGTTCAGCAGATAGAAACTATTAATTTCAGCATGAATCACATGTTCATCTTAAATGATTTGGAGTTTGCAGCACATTAATGAGGCTGTAAAGTAAAATATTTATAAAACCAATAAAATAATTAGTTTTTTAAAAAAATCTGTTTTTTTCTATAAGAGATCTGTGTATAAGTTCAGTAACTAAGCGGCATTGAAGTGAGGGGAGACACCTTTGTCCAGTTTTTGCTTTTTTTTAAGGCCCTAGAAAGTCCGGTATAGGCCTGATTATCATTGCAAGTGTTATACTTTAAACCATTTTCACTGGCTGTTATTGTGGCATAAATCAAGTTTATTGCGTTAACAAATCAGGGTCATAGCAGGGCTCTGATGGTTTGGAACATAGGACAAGTACGTTTTGGTTGGCCAGAGGTGGTTAGCAAACAGTGCTTTGGATGGCAGCCTCTAGCAGGGTTCTAGAAGGAGAGTCACTGGAGTAGGAGGAAGGTGTAGAACCTTTGGGAGTGGAGAAGAAGGGAGGAATTTTGAAATGCAGTAGTGTTTCATCCTATGTACATGTGTTGTCTGTGTTCAGCAAAAGCAAGAGAGAGGGAAGCTGAGGAATGGAAGTGACTCTGCCCACCCACCACCCTCCTCAATAAGCACGTGCCCTGGAGAGAGATAAGGTGGGAGGTGGGAGTCTCAGGGCCCACCTACCTCCCTACTCTCATTGGAACTCTAGGGTTGCAAGCGGTGCAGTTTTCATTCTTCTAGCGCAGGCCATTGACTTCACCTGCTATCAGCAAAATAAACACAATCTGCCCCAACAGTGTAGAGGAAAAATATGTTGTTCTGGCCTTACTGAGAGATGGACAGCATCCAACATAATGCCTCCTAATGTCACAGGGTTGCAGGGTTCTTGTCTCAGGGAGTCGAAGAATGAATCTTGTGGACACAAAGGGGTGAAGTGAAGTGAAAGTGTATTTGCTTATTTATTTTTAATTTGAGAGAGAGAGAGTAAATGAACATGAGACAGAGCAGGAGGGGGTTGTGCAGAGGGAGAGGAAGAAGCAGACTTCCTGCTGAGTAGGGAGCCTGACTGCAGGGAGTCTGACTCAGGGCTCAATCCCAGGACCCAAGATCATACTTGAGCCAAAGGCAGATGCTTAACCAACTGAGCCACCCAGGCACCCCAAAGTGAAAGTTTATTAAGTGAAGGTAAGAGCAGAAACAGAAAGAAAAAGCTCTTTAGAGTGAGAGAGGTCCCGAATGAGTTGCCACTGTGGGCTTAGTGGCAGTCTTTTATTGAGGACTAGGAAGCTTATGGTCTTGAGATTCTTTTTTTTTTTTTTTAAAGATTTTATTTATTTATTCGACAGAGATAGAGACAGCCAGCGAGAGAGGGAACACAAGCAGGGGGAGTGGGAGAGGGAGAAGCAGGCTCATAGCGGAGGAGCCTGATGTGGGGCTTGATCCCATAACGCCGGGATCACGCCCTGAGCTGAAGGCAGACGCTTAACCTCTGTGCCACCCAGGCGCCCCGGTCTTGAGATTCTTGTGCTGTCTTGGTTTGAGTAAGGACTATTGGCTTACTTCTTCTTTGAGGTCTGGTCATTTTCTGTGATTACAATGTAGCTGCCAAAATAAATATTCCCTAACATTCAGCTCCAGGTGGTCTGGTTTGTTCTCTTATCTTTGGTTTTGTACCCCTCAGGATTTCTCCACATTTGGGATTTCTGTGAGCCTGGTCATGTAGCCCCTTGTATGAGCCGAGTCAGGGGAGTCAGGGGCCTCCTGTCTCTCCCTGCCTATACCTTAAGCCTTTCCTTACTCACTAAGGCATCTTATTGAGTAATTTTGATGATTCTTGACTTTTGCCTCATGCCCCCTATAGAACCTAACACCCTTGAAAGATAAAATCCACTGAACAAAAAGACACCGAAAAGAAATTCCTCTTAATTCTGCAATCTGACTAGGTCAAATCAACATGCCAGTATAGAATCTACTTGAAAGTTGGAGCTTTGACTAGAATAAAGGTCTGGTGATTGTACTGCATGGGCCATTCTTTAATAATGTGGAGGTAAGTTGATGGATTGTTGAGCAAGGAACATTTTATTGCTTGAAATTATGGCCATCTTAGCAAATGCACATACTGTGATTGAATCAATATTCAAAGGTGTTTTAGAAAATAGATGTGGTACATAAATGATTTTTCTATTTTTCTTGGTTTGGAGCAAAATGCTCATTAAATTCTAAATGCATCCAGCTGCCACATTTCCTGAATGCTGAGGGCATAGGGAAGAAAGCAGGGATGGAGACACACCTCTGTTTTTGAATCTGCTGGCTGGCAGAGTGGGTGGGAATGAAGGACTGCGTGCGCCAACCTTCAGGGGAGGGGCAGGAGACTTGGCTGCCTTCTTACAACTCTAAGGGGATTATTTGTTGCATTTAAGTGTAATTCCTTGTCATGCTTTTAAAATGTTCATTTCATTTCACTGAACATTTACACTGGTAGGACAATTGTCAGTGTGTCCCTGCTTTCCTTTTCGTACCAAGTACCCAAAGTCCTTTTTCTGTGACACCTACAGGCTGCCCTTTAAAACTATACTGGGGGGCTTTTCAATTTCACAGGACAGCTTCCTCTAAAGGTGGTGTGAGCAGTTTAATTATATGTTTTTGTGAATCACAGGAAGTCACACAGCTCTTAAACTCTGACATTTAGTGAACAAAAGGCACCTACCAAGTAGGATCCTTTGTTGTTTTTAAATCCGCAGCTCTGTTTTGATCCTGCTAGGGAAATGGCTGCTCTTAATCTCTTCATAGGTTCTAGGGCTATGAAGAAAGTTTATAAGTTGGCTACTTGTATAAAATATCGCTGAATAGGCTTGTGTTGCAAAAGTGGCCACAGTTAAAGTAGGGCAGGAGAGACTAAAATGACGTTTCGGAGGGAAAATTCCAGGGTTGAGTTAGCTTGGGTCATCACCCAGCATTTAATTTAAATTTTCTCTTGGTGGAATTTTAATAGTGCCCTTGCAGTTCAACAAAGCATGTGCCTCTCGGGGACAGGAGCCAGGCTCAGGAGACGTTCTGATGAGGTGTTATAGTGCCTTGCATTCCTATTACTGCTTTTGACGTGGTTTGAAGTGGTAGGGTTCAGAGCCAGTGACCAAGAAAGAATTCTTGAGACATCTTTGGTGCATAATGGTGGTTTTATTAAAGCATGGGGACAGGACCCGTGGGCAGAAAGAGCTGCACTGGGGCTGTGAGGTATGACTGATTATATAAGATCTTCTATCCTATGGAGGAGAGGGTGATGTTAGGGCTCCCGGAAATTGAGTCTGTAGGTTTCTGGAGATTGCTTTTCTCCTTGTAAATCATCAAGACAGTTGTAAACTGATGGAGACTCATGTCCTACATGACTGTGATCTCTATCAGTTAACCATTTGTTTTTCCCTTTCCTTTGTTCTAGGGCAGCCAGGAGTACCTGAGGAATGGCACATATATACCATGGGGGTGGGGGTGTTAGCTTGTGCTTTGCCCTCAGCCTGCCTTCTGCTCCCTCATCACTTTGGCTTTAGAGGATCAAAGAACTTTATTGATATTTCCCTTAGTCTAACAAGATCCCTAGGCTTTCTCTCTCCTTCACTATCTACATTCAGTTGGTCAGAAATGATAGCAGATTCTATCTCATAAAAGCCTCCTATGTCTGTCCCTGAATCTTCATCCTCATGACTCTTGACTATTTGACCCTCCTTCTCTTGATTGCTTTAACACCTCCTAGCAGATGTCCAGGTTCTGTTGTCTTCCTGTTCTGTCCACTCTCCAGTCTGCTATCCCGGTCTTTCTAGACTATAAATCTGAATAGAGACCTTTTGCCTAAAACCTGCTGATTGCTTACCATTCCTGTCTAATGATATATTATGGTGTTATAATAGATATGTGTGTAGTAATAAAGCCTGTACTCATTAGCAGGGCACACTTGTCATTTCCTGTTCCCTGCCTTCCTTCCCCATCTCCCTGCCCTAGGATTCTGGCACTCTTTGTTCCAACAGTAGCTGATTATTTAGAATTCATAGATGCCCTTCCCCTTCTTGTCCATCTGCCATAAACTCATTTGTCCTTTAAATTCATTGTAAATATTGCATCCTCTAAGAAGATTTCACAGACTGTCTCCTCTTCACCCTGTCTCAGCAGAGGCCACCATTCCCTCTTTGGTGCCACCACACTCCCTTAGGCATACCCCTACTTCTTTATGCCGTGCCCTAATTACTTATGTGTCTGTTACTGGTGGTGAGCTTTTTGAGGTCAGGGACTGTATTGTTTTCATCAGTGAGTAATGGGTCATAAACTGGACAGTCACAAACTATTGAGAACAAAGAGGTAGCTTTCTTTTCATTAACTGAACTCAACTTTGTTCTTGAGCCCCCAGCCTGCCTAGAGGAGACAACTGACCTTAATTCATTCTGTTAAACTTAGTTCAACTGAGTGATATCTTTGGAAAGGGGCAAATTCTATTTATATCCTGTTATCGCGGTCCAGGTCAAGCTCAATCATAGGGGTAGAGATTCAGTATTTTTAGAACCTCTTCTTTCCTCTTCCTCTTCCCTTCATCCTGGGTAACATCTGGATCTAGGTACAACAGATGCTCATGTAAAGCTATAGCAATGAGGACAGGGGCCTTGAATTGTGTGGTGACCCCTAAGTCACTGTACTGTCTGGCTTTGGTCCTTCTTATCATGAGGTCCTTCTTATCATGAGGTCCTCACTCTCTTATCCTTGTCATTCAAACTCTAGTCTTATCCCTGTCCCCAAATGGAGCATAAAGTTCTGAATCTTCTGTAAGTCATGAATGAGCTGTAGGGAACTGTTAAAATCTCAGCCTTGGTCAGCCTCACCCTGCCCTACTGCCATTTCTGTTCAACATGGACACCCCTTTGTTGACATGAGGCTCCTATGAGAAGGTCTTCTCTTAGATTTACAAATGAAAAGATGGTCATAAGAAATTGAAATTTCTGTGATAATTGTGATATTATTTAGAACCCCTCAAGAGGGAGCACTGTCACTCCAATCTTGTTCTCTCAAGCTCTCCAGCCTCTATACCACCAGCTCTAGAAGGGCTTTTCTTTTTCTTGAGAACTTCCCTTCTGTCATGTCATGATCATCATTTGACTCTCATCAGTTCTCCAGTATTTGTTCCTTGAAATATAGAATCTAGTTTGGGGAGTTCTGGAAATTATTTTTGTCTGTTGAAATACAAGTCATGGCACTGAAAATGCATTCATTGCCCAAGAGGATATTATGAATACTGAATGTTATTTGCCCTTTCAGGGTCATGCAAAAATAGTCATAATCAAAAGAATGCGGAATCCTTTGGAAGACATTACCCTGGTTCTCAGCATTAGGGCCATCAGAGTCATCCGTGTTGAATTACAAGTTATACCTGACATTGGTAGAGAATAAATTCCAAGGACACTTCAATTGCAAACTGATGGGACCATCATAGCCTTCAGTGCATTTCTCTGCTTTTAGGGTCCCTCCTAAATCATTCCTCATAGTAATTTTATCATAGTTTTAAAGATTGCTAATTCTGTATTAGATTTTTAATCACATATTATTACTTTTGAGCCATTTAAATGGTAAAAAATGGGCTGATTCAGTTCCAGATTATTTTGATTGTTAATGTGTGTGCAAGGTATCTGCCATTTAAGTAACGGAATGATATACACATCAAATAAAAACATCTGCTCACCCTTTGATAAAACATTGCAGATATTCATAATTAGAGTAAAATAGATCCTAATGTATTATCCTGATAAAGAGTTGTCTTCTTTTAGGAAAGGTGATAATCTCTGTTCCCTCATATTTCCTTGTTTATGAAAAGCCAGTTGATTCAAGCAGCCACAACCCAGGGGCCCCCCACTGTTCACTAGTTAACTCTTTCCCAAATTGCAGGTAAAGTGCCAGGGGAAACCTAGTCTAAAGTGGGGTCTTAACCTTATAAGAGAAAAGATGTCTCTGAGAATCTGAAGAAAGCTCTGAATTTTCTCAGCAGAAAACATGCAAAATGCATATACAACATGCTGCCTACAGTTTCAGGGTATTTACATGTCCTGCTCCAACCAATTAAGAACCTTTGATTTAAGACCGCATGTAGCAAGCCCAAACCGGCATATTGACTTCTACAGTTAGTAAAAATTATCCTTGGAAACCCTTAAATTTCCACAAAAGTGTAGTATGCCTGGTTCATGTGCTCTTAAATCTCAGTGATGTATAGTATATAAAAAAGAGCAAATATGTAAGATATACTTTTACAGTGTTTTTATTATAGAAAAAAAGAAGGGCATAAAGTTGCTGAATGCCGAAGGTTGAATATGAGAAGGTTAAATGCACAAATGAGGCAACTCCATCCCATAAATTTGACATTCAATGGCAACTCTAGAAAGAGCTGCTGGTTGGGCTTCTGATGCCTGCAGTGCTAGCCCTGGAAACAGGAATGTTTGAAATGAAATTTATTTCCTCCCAAGTGTCAACGGCATTCATCTTTGCCTCTTCTGGTCTTCTCTTACCCTTAAAATGCGTGTGTGTGTGTGTGTGTGTGTGTGTGTGTGTGTGTTTGTGTTTAAATAGACAATGTTCATATAAAATGAAAAATATCCAATAAGTCACCATGATTACTCATATGCTTTCCCTTACAAATGTCTAAATAATTTGTGTTTTTATATTTCACTTGACAATCTACTTTTTGGACATGTACTTTCACTTATAAATCATCACCTTGAATAAATACATACACAGCCTAGGTTTGACTGTATAATGTAAAATTTGAAGTTTAATTATTCTGACCTGGAGTTTTGTGATCTATAAATTTACTACATCAGGTCAATAATCAGCTTTTCTTCTTAACGTCTTCTTCTTTTTCTTTTTCTTTTGTATGTGTTCTCCTGCTGTACCTCTCTCCTTGCACCTCCTCTTGCAGTTGTGTAATGGGGGCTCAGTCACCGAGCTTGTCAAAGGTCTACTCAGGTGCGGCCAGCGGTTGGATGAAGCAATGATCTCATACATCTTATATGGGGCCCTCTTGGTAAGAACGTCCATCTGGCTGGGGATGACATCAGAGGGGGCAATTTGTAATTGGTTGGATCACCATTGCATAGTAACAAGTGGAAATGGATCCGTAATATGCAAGGTGTATAACAGCAGGGAGGTGTAGCCAAATGTGGATGTTGATTGGATTTTTAAAGGTGGGGTAATTGTTTTAAAATAACCATTCAAATTTTCCCTTTCTCTTTTCCTGTTGTTTGGTGGTGGTGGGACACCATGCAGGGCCTTCAGCATTTGCACAATAACCAAATCATCCACCGTGATGTCAAGGGGAATAACATTCTTCTGACAACAGAAGGAGGAGTTAAGCTCGTTGACTTTGGTAATAACTGCTTGTCATTTGTTTTCTTGATGTGTGCAGTTTAGCCCAAGGCAACAATTTATTGCAGTCTCAGAAGACTGGGGCCTCTCTGCTATCCCATAGGCTGAGGGACTTTTCCAGTCAAACACAGACTGGAGAGTGGGGGTTTTACCAGATGGATCACCCTAGGAGATGCTGTTTGTTAATCTATTTTCAGCTTTGGAAGCAATTTTATTAAAGATAGGAAATAAAAGTATTTCAAAAGAAGAATTTGATGGAAAAACTTGGTTTTCTGGGAAGAATTTCTAGTCTCAGGGCTGTTGTCTATAATTTACATTTTGTCATTTCTTCTTTTGCATATGAAAAGGGAAAGCAGTTTGGTCTTTCAAATGACTTTCTCTAGCCTCAGGCATACTTATTCCCAGTGAGCAGAAGGTAGAATAGTCCTTTGGGTCTGGCAGCTAACATCCCTTTAAATTGTGATTATTGCTGCTACATGTGAGGCTGGTTGAACTGGAAACATTAACAGGAAATGGAAGTGTGAGAGGAAATGCAGAGCAATATCACCTAAGGCCAGAGACCTATTAAATATCTCCTTGCAACACTCACGTATTGATATTCACAAACCAACAAACCATTTGGTATTCCTTTTAAAGTTTATTGAATGCTTTTATCTTCTAAATGTGTTCAACAACAGTTAGTACTTCAGGATGATTGTTAAAAATAATGAGAAAACATTTACAGAAGCACTTTTTAAAATGTTCTTTATAAATGTCAACATAGTAGGAGAAAAGATTGATGATTTTGAATATTCATTGTTTTATTGTTAAGAAAGCAGTGTTAAAATGTATTAGTGAATGATTTGCTCAGAAGAAATTACTCAAAAATAATGAAATTACTTTAGGTGTACTGGTTTATTTACTACAAAAGCAAACAAAGAAAAGTAGCAGAGGGGTACTTTGTTCAAGTCTTATGCTCCTTCTTCTGTATAAGGAATGGTGTAACCCTACGAACGTGCTGTGGATAACATCAGAGATGTAGTTTACACATGATCCCAAGGGCAGTCAATGTATTATGAGGGAAAGAGCCTAGAAGGATGAGGATGGGGATTAATGCTGATTTATCTACTCACCAGCTTTGTGATTTGAAGTGAGTCTCCTTATCTTGCCAGTAGAAGGTTCCTAAACAAACGTCCATAAGAAATTGCTCGAAATTAAAACAGAAAAGTAAAGTGTTTTTTTTTTTAACCAAAATTATAGTAGAGAATTTGGCAAAATAACAAATTATCCATGGCCAATAGAGTTTAGAGAGCCCTCTTTGGATTTCTAATAAAGAGAATGCAAGCGTCCAGCAACCATCACCCAAAACAACCCATGGGTCCTTGGCAAATCTGCGCCTCATTCAGGTTTCTAAGTTCTCATCCTCAACAGCGTTAGTAGCAATGCTTGTCATTCTAATTAAGGGCTGCCTTAGATTTCTGCTTGGTGTAAAATAATACCATATATTTGTAAAATATTTTATAATTTTTAAGTTATTTCAATTTGCATTCTTATTTGATCTTTAAAAAGAACCCTTTGTGTTAGGTGTGGCAGGTATCATTATCCCCAATTTGAGGATAAGAAAACTGAGGGTCAGAGTGAGGGGGTCTGCTTTAGGTCATACAATTAGGAAAAGGCTTAATTGGGATGGAAAACAAGTCTTCTGACTTCTCATCCAGTGCATCTTTACTTCTTCTTTATTCACTTGTTGTATAAAGAAGAGAGCTGTCTGAAGACTAAGATAGATAAAATACATTGGAATTACATTAAAATTCAGGTCCTCAACACAGAGCCCTAGATAATAATATTATTAGTCAACTTCTTTTTCCATTTGACAAACATAGTTTTCTTGCCAGGTTTTCAGGCTTCTAGTTAAGATAAGGGACTAAAAACTTTTCATGTCTACACCGATGCTATAATACATGTCACATGTATTATAGGTAATACATGCTGATTTTCTTCTTCCATAAAATGAAGTACCATTTTAAGAAAGAAATCACCTGAAATATTTTGGAAATATAATAGGAAGATATTTTGGGTTTAGTTCTTGATATTCTTGATATTTTCTTGCTTTCTTTTTTTTTTTTAAGATTTGTTTATTTATTTGAGAGAGAGAGCATGTGTAAGTGGGAGGGGCAGAGGGAGAGGGAGAGAGAATCTCAAGCAGACTCTGCACTGAGCTTGGAGCCAGACTCCAGGCTCCATCCCACGACCCTGAGATCATGGCCTGAGCCAAAACCAAGTCAGATGCTTAGCCAACTGTGCCACCCAGGTGCCCCTTGATATTTTCTTTAGATTCCAATTTTGTAGCAATACTAGTAGGAATGTTCATTAGGACCAATAATATTCTAGTGATTTAGATAGAGTGGTAAATGCTCCCACACAGTGATTGGCAAACTATAGTATGTCAGCTGAATCTGACGTGCCTCTCGTTCTACGACCTGTGAAAGAAGAGTGGTTTCTACATTTTTCAATGATTGGGGGGAAAAAATGAAAAGAATATTTTATGACATGTGAAAATTATATGTATCCATAAATAAATTTTTATGGAAACACAGCCACACTCATTTGTTTCTGTGTTGTCCATGGCTACTTTTTGCTCTCCTGTGGCAGAATTGAGTAGTTATGATAGAAACCATATGGCTCTTGGAGCCTATTGACTATCTGAGTTTATGGAAGAAGTTTGCCGGCCTCTGGTCTAACATCACCCTCTGTTCACTGCTGAATTACGGTACCTTTTTCTTATAGGTGTCTCAGCTCAACTCACCAGTACACGTTTACGGAGAAACACATCTGTTGGCACCCCATTCTGGATGGCTCCTGAGGTAAGCAGAAAGCATTTATTTATGTTGTTGAGTGTGCTGGTACTATGCCTTTTTATGAGAAAATCATATACTTCCCCAGATTTTCAGAACTGTAAGTTCTGGTTTGGGGAGTGATAATGATGACACATAATCTGAGAAAAGCAGGATTAAGTCATAGCTAGCCTATAAGTTACCTTCATGCAATTAGAAAAAGGTGTTCCCTCCAGAGGATGCAGCTTTCTCCATGGGTCATGGCTTGGCAAGTTCACCCAGCCTTTGTGTAAATTAGAAAAAGTCACCTTCCCTGGATAGGTGCAGCCCCAGTGACACATGGCTTGGTAAAGAGAAAGATTTCAGCTCCAGCTGGACTACAGCACTAGATGTAGGGTCCTGGTTATTTTTTGTTACCAGGTAGATAGCAACTTCTCGTGTGTGCTTTTTTGGCTCTCTATTAAAACCTGGGATTTGGTCTTAATTTAGTTCTGGCATCATCACAGAGCCCTCCATGAAATGAATCATGTAGAAGTTTGGGGAATTTTCCAGCTAGATAAGGCATACCCTGAAACACTGTTATAGCATTGCTTGCCCTGTCAGCATTTAATTCCACAGTACTGGGGCCTGTGCCCTGAGCAGGTCTCTGGGATTAAGCAAATGGAAGCTTTTAATAACGGGACTCAGGCAGTTATCTCCTTAGAAGTCTTTCTATCTCCTTTCTGACCCCATCACTGTTCTTCCTCTATGTGACTGCACAGGTGGTCTCCTAACACAGGAATTAGTTCACACCAATGCTGAAAGTTTTTCAGTGGCTCACCGTTGTCTGTGGTCCTCTTTCATACTTGGGTAATGGATAGGCCCATTTTGGAGAAAAAGAAAAACCCTGCAGATTCCAGTGTTTACTTAAATCTTAAATGTTTCTTAAATAGGATTTAAAAAACATGAAACTAGATATAAACTCCTTGTGCCTTATATTTCTAGAACTATAAAACTAAAAGGAAAAAAATGTGTTATGAAAAAGCTGCAAAGCCAATATCATTCAAATAAACACCTTTGATTTAATAAGACAAATAACACTGTTTTATGAAACTCAGTTGTCCTTCTCAGTATGACTGTTTCAGAGCATGACAGCATGTATTATTTTGAGTTATTTTGTCATACTTACTACCATGTGCCATGTGGTGACCCAGTTCTTCTACCACTTTACTCAATTTCAGCTAGGGTGAACTTTGTTCAAACAGCTTTTCCTTTGGTCTCTAACTGGTACATCTCTGTTGGCTTATGCCAACTTAATAGTAAATATAAATAGGGGCGCTGAAATTGTGAGGCAAGTAGCTATCCAGATGATTGGAATATGTTTTTATCACTCTTCCTCCCATTTTATTACTAATAAAATTATCATTGCAACAAAAACATGAAAATTTTCATGGGGACCTTGTGAATCCCACTTTGAGAAACACTGTAGGACAGAATCAAAACTCTTTTGGATGTTGGACAAAACCCTTCATATTCCACCCTCTTCCCAGGTTACTGTTCCCCAATTTACTTGTTCTTAAGCCTCAAGAGTAGTGAACAAGTTCACCCCAAATTCATGTTGATATAGCATTGTTTAAACCCTTCCATGCATTGTTATGTCTTCTGGAGTAGCCCTCAGAACCCTGAAACATTCCTCCTCAGTCTTCGAGTCTCAGCTCAATTGGATCTGTCTTCCCTACGAAACCTTCCCTAATTCCTGGCTGACACTGAGGCTCCTATCCATAAGTTTCTGTTGCAGCCTTTACACCTCCATTAGCACACCATGATCATCCCGTTATAACTGTTGGCAGGGTTTTAGGATGTCCAGCTCTCAACATAGTGCTTGACACAGAGTAGGTGCTCGGTAAGCATCTGTTGAATGAACGAATCCATTGGTAAAAAAAAAAAAAAAGCCAAAGGAGAAGATGAATTTGGAGGGTAGTTTGAGGAGGCTTTACAACTACTGGTATCAACAAATTTCTCTGTAGATTTAGATTGATCTGTTATTAAAACCTAAGTGAGGCCACTCACCTCATATTTGGGTGACATAACACAGATGATGGTGTTCTTGTTCTAACCCACAGCAAGCTGGTGTTCCAGAATCACAAAATGTAAATAAGAGAAGATTGCCCTTGGCTTTCTACAGTTCTCATGAGGTGTTTGTGACTTTTCAGTTTCAGCCGGGTTGAATAAAATATGTGGAATGTTTCTAGAAAGGGCAGTATAGTGATCTGTGGTGAGTCTCTGTTGCCCAGATTGTCTGGAACTGGTTGTGTTCTCAGCAGGAAAAAGCCAGCATGGCATCCTACCTGCTCTGGTGGTTAAGTTGAGGCGTAGGCAGATGGCTGTGTGGAGACCTTGACATTGCTTTTCAGCAGCAAGTGCCTGATGGCTCGTGCCTCTCTCAGGATGCCTGCTGGTGCCAGGGTATGCTGTCAGTCCTGGGCTGCAGTTCTTGGAACTCAAGCCTACACAATCCTCATGTTTTTATTTTCTAAATGGAGAATTACTCTTTCCAGCAAAGCTGCTTTTTTGCTTCATAATTCTGCGTAAGAATGTCCATAGGAACAATCTTCTATTTGTCAGGTGGATTCCACAAACATTTATACTCTCCCTGGTGAGCAAAGCTTTGGGTCAAGAGCAGTTCTTGAAAGTATAATCAGCAATGGTTCAAATGAACGTTGTCTTCATATAACAGCCTGCATAGTACATTGATCTTAAATGCTTTCACTTCTCTAGTGTGAATAAGCGGTGTTTAGATTAAACATGACAACGATGCATGCAGTGCCAGTACCAGTGGGATGAAGTCATCCAGGTGACCAGTGCTTTTATTTTGAAAATGCAGCTGAAAGATCCTCGATCCTATTTAATTTTGAGAAATGGAACCCAATTATTCTTTTCCCAATTTTATTTCCTTTTTTATTTCACCAGCTTGAGTAACTTCAATATTTAATTCAAATAGGCTATAGTACAAACCAGGTAGCTAATGGAATGTGACCATACCACAATCAAATGTTGATGAGTAGTCCAAACGCACAGTTCACTGGGGCAGCTCAAAGCTGGGGCAGGCACTGACTCTCAGATTGTCAGCGCCCTGCACTTATTTCCTCTCTCTGCCTCATCTGGATACGACCAAGGTTGAAAAGTACTGGGTAAAAGCAGTATCAACTCAGCAATATAGAATAAGAAAAGCTCTAGGGGTGCCCTCAGTGGGATAGGAGTTCATACTATGACTCAGGGAAGATTAGAGGAAAAGAAAAACACTCAGCATAGAAACTATGTATTTAACAGCTTACCCTGAGCAAGATGACTTAAACAATAGGAAATGAAGTTTCTCGTGTAAGGACAGAAGTAGGTAGTTGCAGAGTTTGTTGGTTCAGCAGCTACGTGAAGCCATCAAAAATGCAGGCTGTGACCACTGCCACCTGCACAGCTTCGTTGTTAAGGACTGATGTGCGGGCAGTTGTGACAGTCTTGCCTGTGAATATCTGAGGGGCAGTAGTGGCTCCAGCATTCCAGTAGCCACCAGTGAAAGACCCTTGGTACAAACAGATACCCCCCTTTACTGCCATGAGACTAATCTTGGTTGAAGAAGTTAAAGAGGGTTCTCCTCCTGTCCTGGGGTCAAAGGCTGTCTGCTCTGTATTCGTTTTCTAGGACTGCCATAACAAAGTAGTACAAACTCTGTGGCTTAAAACAACAGAAATTTATTATCTCCCAGTTCTGGAGGCTAAAAGTAAAAAATCAGGGCATCAGCAGGGCTGCGCTCTCTCTGAAGCCTCCAAGATCGTTTCTTGCTTTTTCCTAGCTTCTGGCAGTTTGCTGGCAGTCTTTGGTATTCTTTGGCCTGTGGCTCCATATCTCTAGTATCTGCCTTCATAGTCAAAAAGCACTCTCCCTCTGTGTCTCTGCCTTACTACGGCCATCTTCTCATTCGGACGCCAATCATATTGGATTAGAGGCCCTCCCTGCTCCCGTATGACCTCACCTTAACTAATTATATCTGTAGCAACCCTATTTCCAAATAAGTTTTCATTCTGAGGTTCTGGGGGTTAGCACTTAAACATATATTTTTGGAGGATACAACTCAACCCATAACAACCCTCCAAATACTTAGCACCCCTCAAGTTTCCGGGATAATCAGCCAGTCATTTGGGATCTACGGGTCTGCATGTTAGAGGAGCTAGCTTAGAGAGCTCAGCCTTGAGCTCTGCATGCACACGTGTGCTCACACACACTGTTCTCCCATAGCTTCAGGTGTTTAAGGCAAACACAGTTCTTTCTGGGTGTACTAAGCATAACAAATTGCCTTCCCACCTGGGTACTCAGAGCCTTCAGAATTTTCTTCTATCCTACCTCATCTCTAGCCAAGCATTTTTTTATTATCTCCTGAGATGTTTGATTCAGGTTACCTTCCTCAACCCTCTGTTTACATTGAGCCTCTGGTCTCCCTGCCTCTTACTTTAGCCTATATCTTATAAATAGATATATTTTTAACACAGTCTTCCTATTAGCCATGTGTCTGTTTTCTCCTCTACTGTCTCCTGACAGCCAATTTCTCATAATAAGCATAATAGTATCTCACATTTGCATAGAACTTTTACAAATATTTTTTAAGTGCTCACACCTATCTGTGAGGATACCAGTTAGGCATGAGTACATGACTTAATAGATAAGAAATCCAAGGCTCTGCCAGGCTAAGTGCTCAGGGACACTGAGTGAGTAGGCGTGTAACAGTGACTAGAATCTATATTTTGTGACCCACTGAACTAGAAGATTTCCAATACAACCCATGTCCGCTGTCAGTGTTGGTATTGCTCAGCTAGTATTTGCATCACATACATGCCCGGTAATATCTTTGTCTATAGCAAAAAGGAATACAAGCCTACTTTATGTGTATTGATGGTGATGGTGGGGGGTTGGGGAAATTGATCCTTCGTCTTCCCTTCCCTCCATCACATGTAGCAAAGAATTAAACTGAATGTTTGTAAATGACTGAAACTCAAGAAAAAGGACCAAAGTATCATCATTTTTATTGGGGACATTTGTAGACTATGTTAGAATAATGCCTTAGAATTAACTGGTGTGCTTGGGTGTGGCCATGCTGATTGGTAAAATACTGAAATACTTCCATTCTGGATGGTAAGTGGCTGGCATCCAGAGTGCTCCTCAGCCACCAGACATGCCTGTCTCTTTCCTCCGGACACCCCAGATTTCCTAATGGTTCAACCACTACAGGTAATACCTGTCAAGCAGGGGACCTCAAGAACCAGCTCCCAGATAGTTTGAATATTGTACCTACTAAGCAAGTGTATGGTGAGAAGGAGACTTTCACTTGCTGAGGACCAATTAATATATCAGGAACTAGGGTAGTGGTTCTTAACACATTATTTCATTTCAACAGCTCTCGTAGTAGATGCTATTTTCTCCCCTTTACCACTGAGAAAAGTGAGGCTCAAAGAAGTGTATAGGAGAAGACATGCCCAAATCCACATACTCCACATACCTAGTACGTATTGGGACTGTTTGGCCTTTCAGAGAGCATGGAATGCAAGTCTCATTTGACAGATGAAGAAACTAAGGCAGGGAGAGGCTATTCTCTGTGCTAATTCAGAGCAGTCTTGGTCCCAGAATTCAGGTTTCCCAACCCACCAGCCTTGTACTCTTTCACTTTACAGTGTGGAAAATGTGTGCCGAGATAGCTCGTACAACAAAGACATATAGAGATGTAGTAGAATACTCTGAAACTGGAGCACGAGACACATCATTTTAAAAGACATACGTGAAGGACCTATCACCTATAATTTATAGTTGACTACACTTTGCAGTCCTACCAGTGAGAGAAGTAACCCTATATTAAGGATCCAGTTTACTCGGCATTTTCCTAAAACAGCAAAGGTCTGTTTCTGTATTAGAAAGCAGACTTGTGGATAAAGTAAACATTTGCTTCTTTTTAGAAAAAATTTTTTTTTTTTGCTTTTACTTCCATCTGCTCGTTGTTGCAAACAAGAGCTAATCAGCTGAGCAGAGAAACAGATGTGCTGTGACGGCTCCAAAACTGGGTCTCTCTCTGCCTGAAAAAGGGTCGTTGACAGGGGACGGTTGCCATAACAACAAGCTTACACGAATGCAGAAATATCACAGGCTTTTTGCACCACTCTTGCCTTCATTAATTGTGCCTTTCCTAGCTAAATGATACGATAATGCTATTTCCATTGGCACTGCCAGGACTAGAGATGACAAATGAGATATTTTGTGTTGAAGGGCTCAGAAAGCCATAAAACACTACAGAACTGAAATGTTATTGTCATTATTAGCATTTTGCTTCCTAAGCTCTAGCTAATGGATTTGGTCCCCAAATAAGAGTTAGCGTTTATTGAGTGCTTACTATGTGCCAGGTACTAAGTGCGTTATTATTATTATTTTTTTTAGGAAATGATTTTTTATTATTTATTCATTTTATTGAAGTATAGTTGACACATAAGGTTACTTTAATTTCAGGAGTACAATATAGTAATTCGACAACTCTATATGTTATGCTATCCTTACCGTAAGCGTAGCTACCATCTGTCAGTATTCAATGCTATTAAAATACCATCGACTATATATTCCCAATGCTGTACCTTTCATCCCCATGACTTATTCATTCCATAACTGCAAGCCTGTTCCTCCCACTCCCCTTTACCCATTTTGCTCATTGCCCCATCCCTCTCCCCTCTGGCAACCACCAGTTTGTTGTCTGTATTTATGGTTTTGTTTCTCCTTTGTTTGTTTTTTTGTTTTGTGTTTTAGATTCCACATGTAAGTGAAATCATATGGTATTTGTCTTTCTCTCTGCTAGTATAATACCCCCTGGGTCCATCTGTGTTGTCATAGATGGCAAGATCTCATTCTTTTTTATGGCTGTGTGATATTCCATTCCATATAAAGACCACATTCTTCTTTATCCATTCACCTATTGATGGACACTTGTATTGCTTCATATCTTGGCTATTGTAAATAATGCTGCCAATAAAGATAGGGGTGCAGATATCTTTTGGTACTAAGTGCTTTATAGGAATGAATTCATTTATAATCCTCCCAATAACTCCATAAAGTCAGTGCAATTACTTGTCCAATGTTTTAGATTAAGTAAGTCACAGAAAGTACTGTTCTTGTCCTTGGACAAGGTATTATGATGTCACCAGTATTTGAACCCAGTTATTTAGCTCCAAAATCCTTCCTCTTAACCACTATACTAGCACAAACTGTTTAATTGCGACCACCAGTGTACTAGATAAGATGTAAACCTTTTCAATTTTAAAATTATTTTAGATAGGAATTATCCTTCCTAATATATTAAGGAAAATGTAATAATTCAACATGACATTAGAAGCCAATGTGATTAGTGTCCAAGGGAAGGATCCAAAAAAATAAAATGACAAAATTCTTCAGAAGAGAATTTAGGGGAGTTGGATGTTAGTTTTAGCTCTGCTACTCATTTAAAAAAAGTGATTGTGGTTCAGTTTTTTTAATATGGCTTCAGTTTGGGTAGAAAAGTTAAGAGCACACATTTTAGAGTCAGACCTGGGAGCAAATCGTAGATACCTGCTTACCCACCTAACCATGGACCTCAGGCAAGTTACTGAATATTTGTGATTAGTAAGGTGGGAAGAAGTTAAAAGATGTAAAATGAGAAGGGAAAAAAAAGAACAGTTTCAAAGGACAAAATTAAATGATGCACTGAACATGTTTTATGCAGTCCCTGACCTAGTAAGTACTTTAAAAAATGGTGGCACATATTGTCTTCACCCCTCTCCTTCCTAACCTGGTCTCATCTGTAAGAAGAAGAGATTGGCTTGGGTAGTTTCTGCCTCCAAGCTCCCTTCTATTTTTCAGAGAACATTTACAGTTTTTAGGGAGAAAAGCCTCTTCTAGTTTGCATATTCCATGGCTCTGGTGTTCCTCTGATAATGAAAGCAAGATGTCTCCAAGGGTGAAGTGATAAAAATGGCGAGGATGTTAGAGTCCATTTTAGCCTGACTTTGTTTTAAATGGCTGGGGATTATTGGGATCCCATGTGCCAGTCATATCACTGTAAGGAATGCAGGCCTTGGTTGCTCAGAAGATTCATTCCTGGGATTCTGTAGCCATTTGTCTTCCCTGATTCCCTCCAGACTCATGTGTCAGCTTCTAAGACATAGAGGAATTCCCTTCCTCCTTGTTCTGGGCTGACCCTGCCTGCATTCCCACAGTGGTTCTTCCTTGCAGGGCTCTGAAGCACAGCCCAGGTACTTGGGGCTCTGGTGGGTGAAGGACCCAGGGTAAGGGTGAAATGACTGAGCGCATTCCCAGCCTTTAACCTCAGTTCCAGCAAGAGGTCCCCTTTCAGCTGGAGCTCTGCAGGGAAGTTGAGTCATGTGTCTTATGTTAGTGCAGAGGTGGGGGGCTGGCCCTGGAGGTGGTGGTGACATGTCATCACCCTCCTCCTGGTGGGTCTAAATATAGAACTCCATCTCAGGGCTTCAGCTCCCAGATGTGCAGAAGCATGTGAGGCCCAGAGCAGAGGCCTCATATCCCCTCTACACCCACCATCCCCTACTCAGTGCTGAGCAAGAAGTATCAAAATAATGGCATCTGTGAACATTTGGAGCTTTCCAGGCTGTCCTCCCACCCCTCTCTGGGGAGGTAAGAAGGGCCAAACTGTTGTCACAGGGGCAGAAGTGCTTGTTGAAGGAATGTTAGACCCGGCCTTGGCTCTTCCTGAGCTCTGAGTCCCAAATTATCTGGTGGCTACCGTCCCATCAGTGGCTCAGCCCCATGAAAGGGAATTCAGCCTAGGCCAAACCCTGCATTTTGTCTTTTGCCTGATGGTCACTGAGCTGGAGAAGAAAGCAAAGGGAGGAGGGTATTCAGCCTTAGGAATGAGATCCCAGAGAAGCCTTGGGGTAGGGGTGAGGCAGGAGCAGGTGGGGTGTGGGGAGACTAGCATTTGTGGTGCTCTATTATGTCCCAGGTTTTTTCCATACCTTCTTTAGTTTTAGAAGGTTAAAGGAAATGACTCTCTGGTAGGAAAGTGTGACATTCCCAAGGGCATCCTGGTTTGCATGGTGACATCAGCCTATGGGAGGAAAGAATTCAGAGACAACTTGCAAATAAAGGGGTATGCCTATGTTGGAGCATTCAGTATTCTATTTGATTTGCTTCCCTTCCTATTTTTCAGATATTTTATGGAGGAGAAACCTCCACCCCCCATTAGTTTCTTATTGTGGGCTTACGCTTCAGTTCTATTACCTACTAGCTGTGTGACTTTGGGCAAGTTTCTTAACCTTTCTGAATCTGTTTCCTCACTGGGGTAATAAAACCTGACCTAACAAGCTGTAAAATGAACTGAATTGTAGAACTGTTACTTATTCTTTCCTTAACTGTACTCTGGTAGGAATGGAGAATTATGGCAAAGGGAAGGGGCAGCAAGGAAGTGAGAGCTGGCAGTAAATCCACCTGCTTAAGTGGAGGGTGTGCTTATATGCTCACAGTATGGAAGTTACCGTGGCTATGGCTTATGGTACATGAAATGTCTTTGGCAGTGACCTAGCATTCCCTGTTTAATAAGAATTCCCAGGAGATACCTCACTCTGGAGGGTAGTGGGGGAACCATGGAGCTTGCTCCTGGTATGGCCACAACCAGCCATGTAATTCTCTATAAGTCACCTCCCCTCCCCTCCCTCCATCTCTGGGACTTGAGTTTCCAGGGGGCTTGAATGAATCCTAAAATCCCTTCTAGCATCCATTTCTGGTGGGGAAAGCTGCTGCAGCAGGAGAGGGCAGTGGGGTTATCCTGGGTTTCCAAGCAAATGTGCTCCTTTAGAGCTTTTTTTTCTTTTTTTAAATAAACAACAGACATTTATTTTTCACAGGTCTGGAGGGTGGAAGTCCAAGATCAATGCATTATCTGGTGGGGCCTGCTAGCCTCCTGGTTCATAGATGCCATCTTCTCACTGTGTCCTTACATGGATTCAGAACCTTTTGAGTACTAAGGACACGTAGAAAAATGTGGGCACACTAATTTACCTTTCACAAAGGAGTTCTGTGAATATTGGTCCTGAGTTTTAGTATGGGGCTTATCACATAAATAAGAATAAGTAACACATTCCTGGGTCTTTGAGGAATTTAAGTACAAAAATCAGTGTTGTGTGCTGGCCTCAAACCCAAAACCAGTCCACCTCTAACTTCCACTACCATGATGGCAAGTTGGTATTGGGCAGGCATTAATTTGAACCTTGTTTTATTTCTCTAAAGGCATAAGCTGAAAGTTAGCAATCCTGAGAAAAGTCTTGTAGAACAGTATATTTTAATTAGAGACCTTCCTGAATTTCATAAGCAATTTCTCAGTATACAAAATATAAGTTTAATTCTAGCCTTGAGTTTTATGAAAGAACCCCCCCAAAAAAACCCCAACCCTATTAATTTCATTTCTTCTAGTCCACCTCCCCTTTGCCAAAAAAAAATCAAGCAAATCTCAGATACATCCTCCCTTGAAGTTATATTTCATCCAAGGGAAGAGACTTCATACGTTTATTCAGTATCTCAGCTTGTAACACTTTAAGATGTTTGTATGTAAAACCGATGAATAACATTTGCCATTGGAATATTTATAACTGAAATTTCCAATTCCAGAGAAGTTCTGTTTTAGAAATCTTTAAGATCAATAACATATACCTGTAATGCTGCATAAATTGCATAAGCAAAATTAGGAATCCTATTTGCCTGCCTACCTCTCAGCCCATCTTATTTGCCAGTGCGTTGACTGCATTTTTGGGCTGAAGGTTAGCCAAGGATTAATAGCTCTAGGTCTATTTGCCTTGCCGATTTTAAAGCTGAATTTAGCTCTTAAAATAACAGCATTTTGCCTGTGTACTTGAGTGAAATTTTAATCTTGAGCTTTGATTATAATTTTGGATAACACGATCAATTCTAGTAAGGTGAAAAAGCAGAACATATAAGGCAAACCTAACTACATTTTTAATGACATTTTAAAATATTAGTGGGAGGGGCGCCTGGGTGGCACAGCGGTTAAGCGTCTGCCTTCAGCTCAGGGCGTGATCCCGGCGTTCTGGGATCGAGCCCCGCAGCAGGCTCCTCCGAAATGAGCCTGCTTCTTCCTCTCCCACTCCTCCTGCTTGTGTTCCCTCTCTCGCTGGCTGTCTCTATCTCTGTCAAATGAATAAATAAAATCTTTAAAATATTAGTGGGAAAATGAGATAGTCTGAAAAACCTCTATTATTTTTTTAAGTTTGATAAACTGTTTTTTATAAGAGTAAAAAATATTTTTCCTTATGGTAGATGGTGCTCCTATAATACTACTTGCTTGAAAGTATTGGTTAAAATCACATTATTGAAAGAAATTTCTGCCCAGCAGCTCTTTGATATATAATTTGATAAATGGTTTAAGTTAAATATTTTGTCGGAGAAATCTAGGTTTTCTGAATGCAGGAGCTCATATGTTACTGTCTTTTATCCCCTTTACATCTAATCTAATACAGGTGTTCTTTTTAGATAGTGAAGACCTTGAGATGAGGAGAAACTGTTTTGTTCCCTCAGGTTCCTGTAGCCCAAGTCTTTTTGCAAGAGATAGAAAGTGGATCTTCTATTTCAGGCCTTTATCAGCAAGCCCTACTCTTGGTTGAGGCTGAAATGAAACTGTAATAATGGGGCATTTCATGGGGTCATGATGGCCTAAGAAAGTGAAAGTACTACCTGTATAGCCTTGTGCTTACAATAGAAAGGGATATTGTTGGAAAGGGAATTTCTTTAATTCTTCTTGTAGTAATCTCCCAGGAACCTAGTTTCATGACCAAGACACTACCTTTAACCTGCCAGCTTGTTGATGAAAAATCCCAACGGCCAACAAATACTCTGAAGGAACGAAAAACATCCTTGAAAATTAAGGCAAACTTTTCAATACTTACTTACATTTTCAAGACAAAAACCAGACATTTGCTTTTTGTTATAGAAATAATTCATGGTCCCTCTAGACACTTTAGAAAATGCAAAAAGGGTTAAAGAAGTAAATAAAGTAGATATTACCCATACATCAGTGATACAGTGATACCTACAATTAACTTTTGATGCCATAGAAAAAGCTGGGTAACCAGCATTTTCATAATCAGTACGTCAGACAAGGCCCAGAGAAAGGGGTTGCTTGGTTTGCGTGGGAAGAGAGGTGCAGGGAGATTAGGTAATTTGCTAAAGTAATCTAGTAAAGGAATGACAAAACCAAGATGAAAGTGCCTGGCTCTGGGATTTTCCTTCTCCAGCCAGAGGTACAAACTTTTTCTACAACCCAAGAGCTACTAAGAGTTGTTTTTTCTCTGCCATTCCCCCTGGTAACTGAGGAAAGAGTCACCCATATCCTCAACAGATATCAGCTGACGATGCCCAATGGTGCACCAGGAGATGATATGTGTCAAAGCAGTTGTGCTATCAAGTTGTGGGTGCAGTTTTACCCCCTGAACTCCTTCAGGAGAGGGGAGCAGGTGGTCCCTCTGTGGGGTGGGAAGGAATGATAAGGCAGATTTCGAGAGTCTGGAACTTTGGAATTCTTTAGCCTGAAGAAGGTTAAAGAGAACTGCCCTAACAAAGAGGGTTGACTGCTAGCCTTTGCTCCAAAGACCAGTAGAGCTAAACTGTTAGTGAAAACTTATTTCTTGTTCTCATGCCCTTCCAGAAAGAAAAGTGTTTGGCAGCCAAGGTGGTAATGACCAGCATTTGGGAGGCTCAAGCCCACCTCCGGTAAAATAGCTATTATCATTGGGCACTGTGGCTGCTAACGCATAGATATTGCTAGTAATCCAAGCATTAGTGCTTTTACTCTTCCTAAAATAATCAGCAGTGCAGTCTAAGTGTACCAGGAAAGCCATAAGTTTGCATTTCAAGGTATGAACCTGGACATGCTCCATTAACCAGCATCCAAACAATTGCTCTGTTGTTGAAGCTCATCTTCCCTAACAGAGGCATTATCACAGCAACCAGCATCTTTTCATAGACCTTAAGACCTTTTACAAAATACCGGCAATAAAATCTCTAAGGCTCCAGCCTTCCGGTTCACACCCCCGAATAATCTCCTGTTCCCTCTTGCTAATTTGCATGGAGAGGTTAGCCTCTCTGAGATCAACCCCCAAATCACTTATTTACAAAGCATAAAGCCATAAGAGTATAAGAGCTGGAAGGGATAGCAGAGATCATTCATTCCTACCTTTCTGTTTTATAAATGTACAAAGTGAGAGCCCTATAAAGAAACCTCAGCTCAGAGTTTTCGAGGGACTTGCTCAAAGGCATTCAGCTGATAAATAATGGAGTTCAGACTTTCTGATTCCAGTCTGAAGATTTTTCAACATAGCTTCTCTGAAGTGTGCCACAAATTGATGTGGTCAGGGAGGGAAGAAAGATAAGACATAATCCTTACCCTGAGTTACTTCTGTCCACTTAGGGGTCACTTGGGTGAGATCATCAAGGCGCTAGCCCCTTTAAAACATAAAAAAAAAAATGACGAGGTTAGTAGTAAATTAACACCAAGTGTATAAAACTATTTATTAAAACTCCAAAACAGTATAGACACTCACTGATACGCCAGAGACTTGAGGATTGTTAAAGGCGGCTATGCAGAAGTATGTAGGGATTTATATACCTCTGAAACTCATCAAGACTTCGATATTTTAATCTTGGAGCCATTAGGCCACTAGCAATTACTGCACTAGACTGTCTCTCTGTTTTGAATCATTTAACGCTATGCTTTTAGCCTTTGCCAGGTACACTAAACATTTTGTAACAGTCCCTATACATGTCTCATGGAACATTCCAGAAGGCACATCCTCTTCATATCAACCTCCAACATGCTGTGGGACTTTACAATCAACTTTGGAGAATCCATACTTTATAAAATTGACATTTATTAGCAGGTTTTATATTCACAATACTGGATTAAGAAAAATATACAAATTTGTTAAAGTTCATGATAAACAACCTGATTTCTGCTTCGGGTACTTATAACTGTGTATTAAAACTACAAATTTTGATGAGTTGTGTTGGCAACTAACAATAGGAAGATTTAAATCCTAGAGTTCTGAAATGTAAGGTATATTTACTGTAATATAAAACTTCATGTAGTCACTGAAAACATGCATTTTATTGTTACCCTTTAGTATATATTCTGCTTCTGATCTTAATAGAATTTTGCTTTTCTTGTTGCATTTACATGTGAAAAAAAGCGAGATCCCAAGAGTACAAGAGATTTTTCTACACTTGGTGAGGGGTAGAACTCAGACCCAATTTGAACTTGTCATACTGCCTGCCAAATTGACTTCTCCTTCTAACATCCCTGAGGGCACCATCATTCTGCTGATTACCCAGGATCAAAATGTCAGTCTTCCTGGGTGTGTCCCTTTCCCCAACCTCCCATATTAAATCCCTCTCCATATTAGGTCCTGCAGGTCGTCCCTTGAGCTCTCTCTTACACCTATTCTATCCTCCTTATTCTACTGCCACCAACATCATTTATTCTCCTGTGATTGAAGGAAAGGCTTGAGGTCAAGGAGTGTATACACTTGCCTTGGGTATGTCTCCTCCTTGGGGTTGTGGTGGTGAGGTGCGCTGGAGAGGTACGAGAGAATGAGGTGTTTGGGTTTCCTGGCCTGAGTCCATGCCATCTCACCCTGTCTCTCTCTACTCCTTTAACATGACTTACAGAACCTGGGAAACCTGGTCTCAGCACAGTGTACTTATTTACCATTGCCAGCCTCCTTTTCTTAGTAGAGTATCAGAACATCTGATTCAGAGGGCTCTTTGAAAGGTTGCCTTCTCCTCAGGACAAGGGAACCAAAGACCAATGGACCATCTAAGCATTCTTAACTCAGCTTTATTTTACCTAGAAATAAGGAGAATGCTTTGCTAGGGAGAATGGGATTACTTCTCCCTAAGAAACAGTTGTAGATTTTGGTGTTGGGTAGATAAGAATCCAGATCCAGGATGTGTTGACCTCAGTTGTGATGCATCCTCTTAGGGTAAGTCTATGAATCCCATCACACAACGTAGTCCACATAAAGGGTCCTTTACTTTTGTGGAAGATCAGTCCTGAAAGAGACTCCTTCTGAGGAGATGGGAGTTTAAGTGACAAAAGTTTCAAGAAACCTGGTTAATTTATTCAAAATATGAGTGCAGAAGCTCATAATTCAGCTATTCTTTGAACATAACCTTTTTTGTGTAGAACACTTACCATATTATAATGACTTGTTTACTTGTCTCTTCTCTGCCTGGGTTCAAATTCTGACCCCGACAATGACTAGCTGTGGGCCATGGGTAAGCTGTTTAACTGTGCTATGCTTCAGTTTCCACACCTCCGCAAAGTGATGATAGCACCTACCTCACAGAAGATTATGAAGATTAAATTCAGTGTGAATTTAAATTTTTCTCCCTAAGACCTGGTACCATGTCTGACTCGTGGGTACTCAGTAATTATTTGTGAATTATTTTAGTGTCAAATTTTTCTGTAAACTTCTTTGGAAGGCTGATTTTAAAGAATTTCTTTGCCGAATTACAAACTAAGTTTTGGGAGGAGAATTTGGCCAAAAGATACTTTTCTATTTAGTCAGATGGAACTGAAGATAAGGTCTGTCTGTAAAGAGAAGTTGAAACCAGATAAATGTTTTGAATATTTTATGACTACACTTGTGAAACGTTAGGATGTCTCCATTCCCACATTTGGGTGGGTTCTTAGAATTGCCTTCTGTGTCCCACCCAGGATGGCTGAAGTTGATTTGAATTTCCTCCCAGAAGGTGTGGACTTTGGTCACTAGATACTTTTTGTTGTCTTGCTTCCCCTGGCATGGTCACCCTCTAATATCGCAAGTATTTGGAGCCCATATCCTTTATTGGACATGCTAGTACACATTGTCTTAGGACATTTGGGGTGGACATGGTTTGTCATTTACTTACTGTAGGTTCATTTTAGATTTTAAGTGGCCATAGCTGTTGTTGGGGAAGGACAGAGTCTCATTTTTCTTTCCCTCATAGGAACGTGTAAGAATGGTGAACTGTAAGAACTGTAAGAATGGTGATTGATAGGTCTAAAATTATGTTTGTTCCACATGTTTAGAAATGTCATTTCTGAAAGGGAAGGTGTTGAATAGTCTTCTCTGGAGATCTTTAAAAATAGCAGTGTTTTTCACTTGATTGGGGTATGAAAAGGAGGTCTTGGGGGGCTATGAAATGGCTTCTGCTTCTGAAGTTGGAATTATTTGAACTTTAGTTTGAATGCACGTTTGAAAATTACGTGTTAAAAGTATGGCAGAATATTCTGTGGCAGGTTAGTCTATTCAGAGGATAGGACTGAGATCAGGCCAGGGATGCAGGAACACGAAAAGCATACTTCAGTTCAGAAACCAGAAGAGAAGGATAGAGGACAGTTACAGGAGTAAAAGCACCAGGTCTCAGGCAAGACAGTAGGCATATTTGGCATTGCAAGTCCAATTAAGTGGGTCTGGCCAAGAGGAAGTATAATAGTTACTGTCATTGCCATTATAATATTGCACATGTGAGTCTTAAAACAGCACACGTTTATTCTCCAGGTCATTAGTCAGGTGCAAGACTTACCCGGCTAAAATGAACTTCTCCATCTAGAAGTCTCACCGGCATCTCAAACTTAACATGTCCTACCTAAATGGAGCTCCTTCCTTTCAACCCAAAGCTGCTTCTCCTCCTGTCTTCCCCATCTCATCAAATATCAGTTCCATTCTGGAGTTGCTCACGTCAAAAACTGTGGACTCATCTTCAACTCCTCTTTCTCATAAGCCTCAGTCAGAAAATCTAGTTGGCCCTGCCTTCAAAATTATATAATCAGTCTGATTATTTCTCACTGTCTGTAGTTTGGATTCTTATAGTAGCATGTTAAACTGGTTTTGCTTTTTCTACTCATGTCCCATTTTAATGTATCTCAGCATAACAGCCAGAGTGATCCTGCTAACATGTAAGCCAAATCTGTCGCTTTGCTCTTCATAGCCAGTTGGCCCATCTTACTCAGAATCAAAGCCAAATACCTTCTGGTGGCCTAACAGGCAGGCAGGCCTGTCACTCTGGCCCCCCAGAGTGATGTCGCTTGTCTACCTCATAGGCTGTTTGGAGCAGTACAAAGTTTCCTACCTGCCCATAGCCAAGGGTCATCCTTGGTTGCGGAGGCAGATTTCAGGTCAAATAAGGACGCCTGGTTCTTCCACATTCTCTGGTTTACCTCTGCCTTCTTCCAACCCCACTGTGATAGCCACAAGTCTGAGTGGAGGGGCTTTTCCTGCCTGACTCAGAAAGTTGATAGAGATTTCCCCACAGGGTTCCATGCTCCCTAAACCAGGGACAAGCCCAGGGACATTTTCTGGTGCTGCTGCTCTTGTACCCAGTCAGGCCAGTAACGGAAGCAGCCGCTGCTACTGAAATACAAACCAGTCGTTGGGGTTTGCAGAGGGGGCAGATGTTCTTAGGAAAAAGGGGTGGAAGGGAGTGGTTCCTATTTTATGTTAACCACATCAGTCTTCCAGTCTTCCAACATCTTTCTGCTCAATTGGCCACACTCCTGGGGATTTTTTGCAGGAAACAAACATCTTTGCAAGCAACTGTTCCTTGCTGTTGAATTCAGCAGCTGGTAATGAGGTGAAGGATGCAGACAAAGCCTTTCCTTAAGGGATGTCAGAGCGGGCTCAGTGAGGTATGCATCCCCTTGCACTGTGCTTGGTACCTAGAGGTTCAATGTATGTTTATTGTACTGAAATGACAAATTTTAAAAAGTTAATGAACATCCAGTTGATAAATTAGTCACACACAAATAAGGTCTAGATAACACATTCCTTACTATCACTGGAATTCAATATCAGTGTAACCAAGGGAACTAAAAGGGGGCTAAGATGGTTCAAGCGTCTTTTAGGACATCTGAGGTGGCGGTGGGGTTGATGTGTTTTGCTTTTGTCTGATAGGTCATTGCTTGTGAGCAGCAGTATGACTCCTCCTATGACGCTCGGTGTGACGTCTGGTCCTTGGGGATCACAGCTATTGAACTGGGGGATGGAGACCCTCCCCTCTTTGACATGCATCCTGTGAAAACGCTTTTTAAGATTCCAAGGTAGGACACAAGATGGCGCTCTTGGCTCATTAGTTCTTTGCGAAAGAGGTTGGTTAAGAGGGATGATAAGTAGTTGGTAAACAATTTCTGGCCGAACCTGAGAAAGCCTGATTGTAAAATGTGTTTCTTTTGGGGGAATTTAGGAGGAGTGGAGGAGGAAAGAGGACGGATATTCCCGAAAGACAGCATATCCCAAAGAAAAATAGGACCGTGTTTTAACCGTTGCATATATTTTCAGTACTCTGATTTTTCTGAGATACTCGTCTATTGTGCTTTTCACAAGAGGACTAAAAATGCAATTTTGGATTAAATAATCTGAGTACCGGTGTTTTCTTTTTAATTATATAATCACATCTGGTCATTTTGTTTGAACCTTTCTCGAGTATTCAGGAAAATTTGGGGATGAAAAAAATGTGTATTATATTTTCATATCCACTCAGAGCAGCACTAAAAAAAAATCAGAAAAGTGAATCAGTTATAAGACCTTCTCTCTGTCCCCTGATTTCCATCTCAATGGGACGTTGTGCTGAAAGAGGTCCGTTTGGAGGGCATTTAAATGCCAGTATATTTTCCATTGTATGTATTCATTAGGGGTTTTTACAAGAGGGTTGGTTGTTTGTCTTTCATCGGAATCAGGCTGCTGTTTGGCTGCTTAAGCCTCTAGTTACTGAAAACGAAGCAGTCACGGAGCTCTGTCCTGGCCAGGTTGCAGATTAAGAGATTTATACCCTCCACATTTCTCTTTCAAAGGAAGACTCTGGGCGGGCTGGAGCAGGAGCCGGAGCCCAGCCGGAGCCGTTCAACTACTTTAACAATGCGAGTGTTAACCTTTCCTTATCTGCACAATCACACAGCCTTTAAAAATTTCTCCTGATTGCAATTTGCATTTCTGATTAGGTCTATTTATATGCAGATGAGGCTCTGTGGTGTTCATCATCATAATGTTATCGTTTTATACCTAATCCAGATGTGAACAACCACCCACCATTATTCCAAAAATGATTCCCACCCAAGTCAGGGTTGGTCTTTTGCCTTTTCCAAAGTACAAAAACAAGTCCAGGCAATTAGAAAAACAGACAAAGCGACTGACTTCCAAAATTAATAGTCTGGTGATCATTCAAAACGATGTAAGAGCAGGACCAAAAACAGTATTGTATGCAGTAATATGTCAGAAAATGAGAAATGGTGGCTGGGATGATTTGTGTGTGTGCTTTGATTTTTTACAAATCATTTACTTTTCACTGTTCATTTACTGGGACCACATAATTTCCCAAAGATCAGAATTAAGGTTTGGCTTCTGATTAGCAAGACATATGTACTTTTGATAAGAGATCATCTTCTTGGGTGTATCTTTTTCTTTCTTTCTTTTAAGTATATGTTTGTGTACAGACCACCTGTACAAAAATTTCATAGGGTGGTAAATGTGAGGCAGCTTAGAAGGGGTGTGTGTGCGTGTGTGTGTGTGTGTGTGTGCGTGTGTGCGCGTGCGTGTGTGCGTGTGTGTGTGTGTGTGTGTGTGTGTGTTTAAATAGACTTCATCTCCAGTGACTCTTTTGAGCTTGCTTTGTGCCCAGCCAAGTCTCTGGTCTCTAGTAATCTCTGCACCTGACTTCTTCCATCTTGGGAGAAGCTTCCAGATTTGAAACACAAATAACCAAGCCCCCCCAATCCCCACCCCCCTGCAAGCTTTTAGACAGGGTGAACCCCAGGAACAAGACAATTGCTAGAAAAAGATCTTAGGGGCAAGAAGGATTCTTACCCTAACATAGGTTGATACTTTTTCTCCTAATGTAACCTGCCCTTTTACCATCTCTTGGTTCCTGCCCAAGTGATGAATCAGATTGAACTAGGTAATGTCAACAGTAATCAGTCAGCAGATCCTTAGTGAGATTATATGTGCTGAACACTTGAGGTTGTCCCAACCTTAACAGCCAACTTGACATTTGTGGGCAGGAGGGATACAGGTTTGAAAAAAAAAAAAAAAAAGCGTTATTGTATATACTGCATAGCTTTTTATACTCATCAAATTATTTACTTAAAAATTACCCTGTCAATTAGAATCATGTAGTTCTCTTATGAAGTATTGTGGATTGACCAAGCACGTATGTGTGTGTGTACTATTTTAATTTTGAGTGCTAAAAATGTACATTTTCTCAGAAAAGCTCTTTGATGGAGAGTGAAGAAATTAAGCATTTACATATTTTAAATAGGCATTCATATTATTTACCGTGTGTTTCATGGGGTTCTTTCTCTCTCTCTCTCATTCTCTCAGCATTTCCTTCCCTGATGGGAGAAAAGAAAATGACAAGTAATGACAAAAATCCTTTGAATCCGTTTGGCTTCTGATTTTTTTTTCCTCTTTGGTTATGAGTGTTGTAGGTGTTCTGGAATTCCCTTCAGTTAAGCAATGAGGTCCATTTCAGAGTATTCTAGGACCAGAACACTGCATGTAGCTTCCTCCTTTGCCTCTTCCCTTTACAACCTTCTTTACTGGTAATAAATTGAGTAAATTACCAAAATAAGGGAAGAAAAGAAACCCTTTACTGAGTTAGGGAAGACATGACTTTCACAGGTTACAAAGGACTTAGGAATTAGTGAAGAGCTGGTTACATATGAGGTGAGAGCCTCAGATGTCAACAAAGCAGATAATTACATAGGTTCCCTGGACACTGTCAGGAAATATGAAGCAAGACCTGCTTGGATATGGTTGATTTGCCTGCACACAGGTCTCCTTGCTCTTCCCTTCTCTGCCTCCATTTCTTTTGGAGCACCTTCCCCTTTCTTTTGACCTTCACGTTAGAAGATGACACATGGAGTAATCGTGACCTGTCTTTGAAACACTGCGTGACTTGAAGCCTTTCCTACGTCACAAACACACAGAAATTATCAGCTGATTGTGACAGCATCCACTATTTGCTGAACCTGTCAGCATGTGTCATCTTGTCTAATGCCTTTGCTCCAAAAAAAGTCACCCCTCTTCGACAGTCGCTGCTCTGTCTGCTGCTATTTTTCTCTAGGAGTTAGAGGAAAAGAATCAAAACCGTTTCTCTGGGCATCAGTGGATTTGACAACACCTCTCTGATGACTCTCTCCTAAGGACTCCTTTAAAATTTCAAAGGCTTAGAAGGATCTTGCAGAGGGGCACCTGGGTGACTCAGTCTGCCTTTGGCTCAGGGCGTGATCCCGGAGTTCTGGGATCGAGCCCCACATCAGGCTCCTCTGCTGGGTGCCTGCTTCTTCCTCTCCCACTCCCCCTGCTTGTGTTCCCTCTCTAGCTGGCTGTCTCTCTTTCTGTCAAATAAATTAAAAAAAAAAAAAAAAAAGAAGGATCTTGCAGATGACCTGGATATTTTTTCAGTTAAAAGGAGATCTGTTTCATAGGTGTAATTGCAAAAACCCATAGAGTTAGGAGAAGTATACAATTATGTTTTTCTCTTGGCAACCAGGTATCTTTCCTTAGCTTGGAATCTTTGGCTAATGACCTCTTTGACCTCCATAGATGGGAGTCAGAAAGGCAACGGGGACCAGTGTGAGTGTGTTTGTTGGACAAGGACTAAGAGCTGTGTTGCCTGCCCATTTATTCGGGACCAGATAGAGGCTGACTCTGTCCACTGTCTTATCATACATCGAGTACTTCCACTTCATTCCTTGTGGAAAAACTCAGAATGTTTTCAAGATTCCTAGTCAAAATGTCTTTGGCTGGGAGTGGATGGGATAGAATGGCCTGAATATTCCAGTCCCTGAAGCCAGTGATTTTCCCTTTCTAATGAGAAGTTTCCCTGCAGTACATTGAAAAAAGAAGAATTCATGATAATTACCAGTTCATATTAGGGCTTGTTTGCATCACCAAACTTAGGTTGTTCCAAACTGTACCCAAACTGTGCATTATTTTCCTAAGGCTGCCACAACGAATTACCACAAATTTGGTGGCTTTAAGTAACACAAATATATTGTCTCACAGTTCTAGAGACCAGAGGTCCAAAATCAAAATGTTGGCAGAGCCATGCTCTAGAGGAGACTCCTTCCTTGCCCCTTCCAAGTCCTGGTTATTTCTGTTATCCTTGGTTTGTGGCAGCATCATCCCCATCTCCACCTCCATTTTCATGTGGCTTTCTTCTCTGTCTCTCGGTGTCTTATTTTCTGTCATGTCCTAGAAAGACACTTGTTACTGGTTTAGAAAAACCCATCCTAGTCCAGAATGATCTCATCTCAAATCTGCAGAAGACCCTTATCTCAAATGAGGTCACATTCTGAGGTTCCAGTGGACAGTCTTCTGGGGGCCACAGTTCAACCCACTATACCATCAACTTTCATGTTTTCTAAATTCCCTGAGAAACTAATTTGGGGCAAAATCTAGGATAGCTAGCTAAATGATGATGGAAGAATAATAATAGCTTAGATTTGTTGAGTGCTAACTATGTGGCAGGCGTGGTGCTATGTGCTTCACAAATATAAATGCCTCAATCCCTACAGTGACCCTGTGAGGTAGACACCATTACCACCCCTTTTTTTTTTTCTGGGGGGAGAAAACAGGAAGCCCAGGGAAAGAGCCCCTGGTTATGCACCCCTGGAGGAAAATGGTTTGAATCTGAGAACTTTGACTCCAAAGCCCACATGTTTTGCGACTACAGTCGATCCTTGGACAGCAGTGGCACCAACCCTCTGCGGTTGAAAATCTGTATTTAACTTTTGAGTCTCCCCAAACAGAACTACTAATAGCCTGCTGTTGACCGGAAGCCTGACAGATAACATAAACAGTTAACACATATTTTGTAGGTTCTATGTATTATGTACTGTGTTCTTACAATAAAGTAAGCAAGAGAAAATGTTGTTAAGAAAATCTAAAGGAAGAAAAGTACATTTATAGCACTGTACTGTGTTTACTGAAAAAAAAATTCTACCTGTAAATAGACCCACTCAGTTCAAGCCCATGTTGTTCAAGGGTCAACTGTACATTGAAAAGTTAAAGCCCCTCTTAAGTTATATTTATTTATTGATGAATTATGAGTTAAGCACTAAGGGGACTGGAGTATACAGAAATAAATGGGATATCCTAATCTTTAAAAAGCTTATAATCCAGCATCATTCTTCCTACTCCCAATTTAAACTGCCCCTATAAACCAGAGAGTTAGAATTTTACTAACATCAATGATTGTGTCAACCATGAAATTGAAGAGCAGAAATCAAGAGTGTCATCACAGGTGAACACAGGTCTTCCTTGGCTCATTGATTGATTTATGACCCCCAAACCAAAAATCCCTTCGTTCTCCAAACTCCCTTTTAGGTAACTGCCTTCTAGTTCCTAATTTGGAACACTTAAGACGAGTGTTTGAACTAAAGAATTGTAGAACATATGTTATGTAAAAGCAGAGAGGCATTTCAGGTTATCATTATTGGTACGCAGAAGTTCCTGTCCCATCCTACCCTCCTTGGAAGACCTGCACCTTGCCACATCAGGGCTACGTCTGGTACAGCCAGAATCTCCTCCCCCTTCACCTTCCTCTAATTTTTTTTTAGTTAGGAAAAGCTCACTTTGGTTCTGGGGTAAGTGGAAATCTGTTTCCGGCATCCTCTCATGCATTCTGTCATGGAAACTATTTTAAATGATTGTTTAGGAGCAGACAATGTAACACCTAAAGTTCTCACTTTGGGTGCATTATTAGACTCTCGTGGCCAAGTAGAGTTTTATGGTTGAGTCTGAGGACTTAGTCTGTCCCTAGAACTTTATGCTTATGGAAAAAAGCTGTCTAAGCTGTAAACTATCCATTCACAAAAGTGTTTTGGGACACAATCTGCTGGGAATTTGGAGATGCCTATGCCCTCTAACCTAGGACATCTCTAACTGTGCATTCTGAATTAGGCTCCAGCTGAGTGCTTGAGTTGTAAGGCAGGGTTTGTTGTTTGTTTTTCTCTCAAGAAGAACACAGTTTTACTGTATTCTCCCCTATTCATTGTCAAAGGTGAAAAGGGCAGAAGTTGGATAGCAAAAAAAGACGAATGAGGAGGAGAAATCAAGAAGGGTACTTTTGGGGTTCCTGGATGATATGGGTGGTGGGCTCAGAAGAGGTAAATTCCCAGTTGAAATATTTGTGAATTTAATTGAAAGGTTTCCTCAGGGACCCGGTGCCTACAATTGACTCTTGTTCTGAAACAGAATCCTTGAGTTGAATTTTCATCAAATTTCATCTGAATTTCTATCATTTTTAAAGTTAAAGATTCTTTTTATTCCGACTTTACTAATTCACAAGCCAAATTGTTCCTACGTGGGAAGCCTGCTCCTCAGCTGCGAGAGGATGCAGAGGCAGCAGGGAGCCCTGAGTCACCAGTAATTGTCTTACTATTACAGAATTGTCACAGGACATTTTCCCTTAGGGCTGTGAAATATAAAGGAAAGAAATTAAAACTAAACTATTGTTGTTGAAGTGTAATGAGTGAGGGGGGTGGGTGTTTAATGGCACAGTAAGGCTAGATTTCCCCCGGGGAATTTTGGTTTCTCTTCACCAACCCAGGTCACTTAGCTATTGGCCTTTTGAGCAACGAACCTTCACAATCTCGGCTTCACTCAAAAAGCTAGAAGAGCTAGAAGAATTAGCATCATTTAGCATTTATTGAGTGCCTAACAGAAAAAAAGTTTTCAAATACTCCAGTGGAAAAACAGTAGTCTTTTATGAGTCTTTTTCTTTCTTTGGGAGATTTCTAGTCCCATTTTTAGTGGATTGTGGTCCCTATCCCTCAGGATGCCTTAGGGGTGCCCCTTCTCCCCCTGGAGTCTCCTCTCCATTTCCTTGGGAACACAGTAGCTGGAGGCAGCTGGAAGAAATGCCCTAGAAGCCTTCCACTCTGTGAAACATGTTTCCAAACTCTTTTTTAATTTGAGTTGAGCAGCTGGGGCTGTTAGTTCTTGTGGAGGTGCAGCTTGTTGCCCCCCTGAATCTTGGCAGGCAGGGAGAGTTCAGCTCTACAAAGTTTCATTTGGGGATCAGGTGGCAAAGCAGAAGCATGCCTTCAGGGACTGCCAGTCCCTATCCATGTTGGCTAAGAGGCTGATCCAGGGAGAAGGAAAAGGCCCGAGAATGAGAGGTGTTGATTTACAGCACTACCCATGCTTTCTCCCTCATTACCCTGATTTCATTATTTTGGCACCACTTACTTTGGCTAATTGCAACTTAGCTCCTAAGTGATGGAGAGATGGGCAAAGAGGGTAGACAAGGAAACAGAGCTCAAAATAGTACCAAAGGGTTTGAAGTACCCTAGTTTCCTCTTGATTCCAGAAAAAAACTAGGGACTAAAGGTGAGGAATATTTATAAACTGCCTTCATAGGTTGGCATAGTGGTAGGGTAGGGGCAACACAAGGATGACGAGAGATAAGGTAGTAGTTTGGAGGAAGGCTTTTCACAGCAGAAGCTTTCCTTTCCAGGAGAATCTTAGAGGCAGATGAATCCAGTATCATCAGAAAGATAATGTAGTGTAGTGGTCAAACATTGGTGTATCAGTTATTTACTGGTATGTAACAAACCACCCCCAAACTTAGTTGTTTAAAGCAGTAATCATTTATTATTTCTCATGAGTCTGTCAGGTCTCAGGGTGGTTCTGTGGATCATGGCTGGGCTTACTCATGCATCTGTGGTTAGGCTGGGGCTGGTTGGTCTAGAATGGCCTTGGCTAGGATGACTTGGCTCTGCTCCATGAGGTTTCTCATCCTCTAGTAGGCTAGCCAGGGCTGTTCTCACATTGGTGACCCAGTTTTAAGCATAGATACAGGAAGGGGTAGAAAATTGGCCCATTTTTGCAATCAGTTTACCACAGATAAGTTGTCTACATTCAGTCTGTGTGGGTTCACATACCAGCTTTACCACCTTCAAACTGTATGAACTTGATGAAGTTACTTAATGTCTCTGTACTTCAGGCTCCTCCGTGGTAAAATGGAGATGTGAATACTATCACCTTCACAGAATTGTTGTGAGCAGTTAATAAACGTAAAGTGCTCGGAACAGTTCATAGTAAGCATTTGATTTTTGCTGGGTGCTCCCAAAGAAAAAAATCTCAAGGGTATAGTTGTATTGTAAGGCATTTGCTTTCCCTTGTAGCTCAAGAATTGAAAACTTCTATTCAAAAGAGCCACCCTGAGATCAATCATTTGAAAGTTTAACTAAGTGATTGATTGATGACTGCATGGGGAATTGAAAGAGAAGGCTGATTTTCAGTAAATCCTTACTACTTCTGCACCTGTCTGAAGGACTCTGCCATGAATATCCATTGTCACAACTCCTTTGTTAATAGACACACTCCTAAGAGATATGGGCTCTCCCCCTGCCCCCATACACACCTGTGATGTGATGACAGGAACTGTCCATTAGGAAGCAGAGCTGGCCTTAGTCTCCACTCCCAGTGTGTCTACAATGAGTGGTGATGCTGTCAACCTCTGAAGAGAGCTGAGGCCACAGTGCTTTTCCTTTCTTATCAATTCCATCTTTGTGGTGGCTTTGTGCTTTGTGGATGAATTGTGTGATGGGGATTTGGCTGCCTCCCCCTACAGGGTCCCTTTAGCTCCCTTGATAGGTACAAACTTCCCCCAGGTTCTGGAAATTTCTTGTTCCCGGGTAAAGGGACAGGAGTAGGAGTTCTTGGCAGCACTGAGTCTAGATTCGGCTCCATTTTGCTTCCATTTTTTTCCACCAAAGAGAATGACTTTTTTCTAGCCCAGCCTGGAAAAGCTAAAAACATTGGCAACTGGAGATAGAAACCCAAGCCAGTCAAGGGGATTGTAAGGAGAGCACTTAGTTGTTTAAGTGAGTTCAGGTTTCTTGGCTGGGAGGAGTGATAGCCCAGGTACTGAGAGAATATACAGGTAAGACTGTTGACCCACTGTCAGTGATCTTGGAAGAATTCTGCAGAACAGGAACAGAGTTCAAGGAGTGGAAAGGGGAGGATGTGCTATAATTCTTCAAAAAAGGGAAGAAGGCAGAATCTGCAAATTACCACCTGGTGAGCTTGACTTTCCTTATGGACTAATTACTAAGATTTTTTTTTCTTTTCCTTGAATAGTTTGTGAATTCTTAGAAGAAAAAGTTGTGATCACTAGGAGTTAGCATGGGTTCACTAAAAGTAAGACATGTCAGATTAATGTTCTTATTTGGCATTAAGGCAAGACTGGTACAAAATGGAGAGTGTTTTAGACATAGTATATTTGTAATTTTGCCTTTAGGTAAAATCTGTTGTGATATCTTTGTGGCCACAATGGAGAAACATAAGGCTAGAGAATGGTGGTAGTGATGGATCATACCCAAGAAAGATCGTAATAAGGAATGCTGGATAATGGTGCAACATAGCAAAGGAAGTCCTAGAGGCCTTGCTGACCACTCTGCCTATTGAATGTTTTAAAATCTGTAGTGAGTTGGAGGACATTGGTAGCCTATTGGTCGCATTCATGGAAGGGTAGCTGGTATGTTGCATGACAGACTTGGAACCCCAAAAGATCTCAGTTGTCAAGAACAATGGGGGTTTCTAACAAACAACTCAGAAACCCTGGTGAGCTCTACCAGCTGACAGCCATGGCTTCATAATCCACAGGGGGGAAATGAATTTAATTGTGGCTGTAAGTCCAATAGGAGTCAAAGCAGTTAACTGTGGGGTTAACATAAGGTTTAATAGCCAGAACAAACACCACCCCCACCCCCACATTGGCTGTGTCCCAGTCAGAGCCGCTTTGGAGTGATGGCTTCATTTTGGGTACCATACTCAAACTGTTACAAGAGAGTCCTACCCAGGCAGAGTCTAATGGGCCTGCGCTGGCATTTCAAACTGGGATGGACACTTGGGTGCTGTTTCTGGTCCTGCTCTGTTACCAGCCCATCATTTCACCCTTCAGAGGTACAGAAATGGCACCATCCTTAAGCAGAATGTTTTACACTCAACTGGGCATATATAAACTATTTTCTTCAGTTTCCTCCCTATATTCTGAAGGGGCTCAGTACAAAGTAATGTGAGTAGTCACCCAACTGTAGGGATGGTCTCTACAGCAGTTCCCTATAGCAGAGTCTCACCCAGGACAGGGTTCCTCAGTTTTAGCTATAGGTTAGAATCCTCTGGGAGCTTTAAACAATACCAGCACCTGGAAACCACTCCCCAGAGATTCCAGTATAATTGATCTGGGGTTAAGAGCAGCATTTCTATTAATATATATTTAACTTACACAGATACATATTTGTAATAACATGCCTATTGTTTTATATTTCAAAGTTTCCCCAGATGATTCTCAGATCAATTTTTTTAACATTTTATTTTAAAGTAATCTCTAATGTGGGGCTCGAACTCACAACACTGAAATCAAGAGTCACATGCTCCACCAACTGAGCCAGCCAGGCGCCCCTCGCCAGATGATTCTAAGGTGCAACCAGGGTTGAGAAAAACCCTGCCCAGAAATAACCATTAGACTGTTGTTTGTTTATTTATATTTCAAAGCTATAATCTCTGCTGGGAATTCTGGTTCCTGCCTTCTCCATCCCCACACTGTGGTTGAGAATTGAGAAATGACAGATGATACAGATGAGACTGTATTGCATATTATGAAGAATGTAAAAGTAGAAAAGAGAATTCCTGCAGAATAGTCAACCATGACTGCTTTGGACTGAATTGTGGTGTGTCCCCCCACAAAAAGGTACCTTAACGTTCTGACCCTCCAGTATCTCAATATGAGCTTATTTGGAAAATGGGGTTGCTGCAGATGTAATTAATTAAGTTAGAATGAGGTCATACTGGAGCAGAGTGGGCCCTTCATCTAACAGGACTGTCATCCTTATGTGAAGAGGGAATTTAGATATGGACACATACACAGAAACACATGAGGACAGAGACACACAGGAAGGCAGCAGCACTGCCACAAGCCGAGGAATGCCTAGGCCACCAGAAGCTGGAGGAGGCAAGGAAAAGAGCCTCTCCAAGAGGCTTCAGAGGGAGTATGGCCCTGCTAACACTTTGATTTTGGACTTCTGGCCTCTGGAATTCTGAGGGAATGAATTTCTATTGTTTTTTTTTTTTTTAAGATTTTATTTATTTATTCGACAGAGAGACAGCCAGCGTGAGAGGGAACACAGCAGGGGAGTGGGAGAGGAAGAAGCAGGCTCCCAGCGGAGGAGCCCGATGTGGGACTCGATCCTGGAACGGCAGGATCATGCCCTGAACCGAAGGCAGACGCTTAACGACTGCGCTACCCAGGCGCCCCTGAATTTCTATTGTTTTAAGCCATCTAGTTTGTGGTATTTTGTAATGATAGCCCTAGGAAACAAATACAGTGACTTTATATAGTTTTGAGTCTATTGCTCCTGGAGCACTGCCAAGGGCATGATTAAGGATGGGGAGTTGGACGTGGAAGGGAGGTGCTCTGCCTAGGAGAGTCCTGGGGGTAGGGAAGGGTTAGATTGGCCAACCTAATGTGCCTAGCAGGACTCAGTGTACTTCTAGATAGGAAGTGAAGAGGTTCCTCTTCTCCCTTGTTCTAGACCACTGAGCCAAGAACTCCTTTCCTCATCTGACCTGTCTGGGCAGGGAAGACACCCTTCCTTCCACAGTGTTCGGTGTGGAAGGAGAGCTCTGCATTTTTTTCTTTGAGTTCGCCCCCAGACTCAGGTCTTCTGGAATGGAATGTGGAATGAAAGGAGATTGTTCTTACCTGTCAGTTAGCCATCTCAGAACAAAGGAGACTGCATGGTACAAATAGTACGTGGGCATTCAGAAGTAGCTGTGGTGGCCTGAGACAGGTGCTGTGAGGTTAAGGTAGGTTTCCCAAGAAATCCAGATGTCCACCTGAGCAAGGCCAGGCACTGTGGAGTATGATCCAAGGAACATTACCATCTGTTTCTCATGTCTTCAAGGGCCTTCATGACTGCACAGAGGGCAGGTGGGCATCTCAGGATTGTGCTTCGTACTGGCTTAAGATATGGGTATTGATCTCCACCAGGCCTCACCCGGGTTTTGTTCTTTAGCTTTAACAAACATGTGGCCAGTTTAGGGAATAGTGAGGCACACGGGATGGGGTAGGGGGGTTCCTCCTGAACCCTGCCACCTTATTGCTTCTTCTGTATCTGAACCCTCGGCTCCCACTTACTTTGGTGTTTTTTTTTTTTTTTTTTTAAAGAGCACTGGCATGGGGAGAGGGCAGAATCTTAAGCAGGCTCCTTGCCCAGCATGGAGCCTGTTGTGGGGATTGATCTCATGACCATTAGATCATGATCTGAACCGAAATCAGGAGTGGGATGCTTAATCGACTGAGCCACCCAGGTGCCCCAGGCCTTATATTGTTGCAAATCCTGTCTCTGCTCTCTGGACTGCCGATCCCTCCTCCCTCTCTTTCTATACCACCTTTCCCTCGGGCTGGAAGCTCCTGCATGCATGCTACATTACTCATAATTCTTGATGGTATGGCCTCTTCTGCAGTCCACACCTAGCTCTGATGAAAGTATCCCTTTCTTTCCTTCTTCCTCCCAGAAGAGCGAGGGGATGGGAAGCATAGTACCTGAAGGGCTGAGGAGGTGTTTGAAATTGATCACCTCTAGGCCACCAAGTCACAAGGATCCTGGCTAATTTGGAAATTTCTGGAAGCCATTCAACATCTGCATGATAATACTGCTTTATATTTATGTGTTTCTAATGTCTTCAGGCTCAACTCCAAAATAACAAGATCTGAGCTGCACATCCCCCGTGTTAACTTCTTATTGCTGCTGTAACAAATTATCACAAACTTGGTGGTTTGAAACAACACAAATTATTATCTTATAGTTTCAAAAGTCAGAGGTCTGACCTGGATCTCACTGGGCTAAAATCAAGGAGTCATCAGGGCTCACTTCCATTCTGGACGGCCTAAGGGAAAATCCATTTTCTTGCCTCACCCAGCCCACATTCCTTGGCTCATGTCTCCTTCCTCCATCATCAAAGTCAGCAGTGGCTGGTCAAGTCTTCCTCACATTTCATCAATCTGACACTCTTCTGCCTCCCTCTTCTCGATTTAAGGATCCTGGTGGTTACGCTGCCCCCACCCAGGTAATCCCCAGCAATCTTCCTATCTTAAGCTCAGGTGATTAGCACCTGTAATTCCGTCTGCAACCTTACTTCTCCCTTGCCATATTACCTATTTACAGATTCTGGAGATTAGGACATGGACATCTTTGGGGTCCATTATGCCGTCTACAGTAACCCCCAAGGTATTGCCCAGAAATTTTTAGAAATCCTCAAGGGTGTCATTTGTGCCCATAGCCATTTTGAGCTGCCATCATTATATGGCCTCTGCCTTCTTATTTCTTTCCTGCTGGCTCTTCTTTGCCCTCATACGTTGCCCACTCAGGCACCATCAGAACACCCCTGCTTGTGGGGCTGCTGGTTCTGATTACTCTCAAAGCTTCCAATTTCAGGATGTCAAAGCACTGAGTTCTACTCAGAAGAAGGGAAGTAAGCCCTTTCCTCAGCTCCGAGCCACACTGTCAGTTGGGTCCCTGAGCAACTCTATTTGTGCCCAGAGCCTCCCCATTTTGGTCAGCTTCTGACCCTCCTCTCTTGTCAGTAGCATCAAATCCCTAAGTAAAGCAGTTCCTTCTATTTTTGTTATTTTTAAAAATCAGTCCAAGGAGCCAGAGAGGGAACAAACCCATACCACTTCCTCCACTTTCTTCCACACTTCCCCTGCCCCAGACCTCACCCTCTTGGCCTCATCAGTTACTTATATACTCATTCATGTCAACATAACTTAAGGGAGAAGAGGAATAAAGGTGAGATACTGACTGTTTCAGTGGTCTCCGACATGGGAGGCTACAAAATAATCCATCAGAGTGCAGGGAGGAATTCTGTTTATTTTTTATCTAAAAAACAAGGAATAAATTATGCTTTCCTCTTACTATGTATGAAGTTCAACACTGGTGGGTTCACCTAGTCTATACATTGGATGGTTTTGTCTGGTTGGTCTGCAGATGAATCATGAGGGAGTTCCATCTAGGGGCTGAGGAGACCCCACTGTAGGTTCAATTTTAGAATCCTGAAAAGCACTGAAGTTCTTTGTTAAGTGGTTATATGGCAAATGCCATCAACTTTCAGCTAAATAGATCTTCACAAAGTGGACCAGTGGCTTTAAAAGATTTCTTCCAAGAAACCTCAGATTGAATCTAATTCTAATGCAAGCACAAGTGAGCAACAGAAAAAATGGTTGAGATTATGAAACTTGTCCTCCTAGACAAGCTCCTCATCAGCCACATCAGGCTAAAAACAATGACAAGCTAATCATATTTGCCAGGAAATAATTTTTAAAAATTCAAAATTACCATGAAGACTACCTGAACTATGGATTTATGTTTACTACTGTTAATGATGAACCTCTTCCTTAGTGTATATCATGCAGGAAGTTATTAGTATGACACCATCAAAACTCTACAACCTTAACTGCAGAATGTTTTTTTTTAATTTAAATTTAATTAATTAACATATAGTGTACTATTAGTTTCAGAGGCAGAGGTCAGTGATTCATCAGTCTTATATAACACCCAGTGCTCATTACATCACATGACCTCCTTAATGCCCATCACCCACTTACCCCATCTCCCTACCCACCTCCCCTTCAGCAACCCTCAGTTTGTTTCCTATAGTTAAGAGTCTCTCATGGTTTGTCTCCCTCTCTGATTTTGTCTTATTTTATTTTTCCTTCCCTTCCCCTACGATCCTCTATTTTGTTTCTTAAATTCCGCATATGAGTGAGATCATATGATAATTGTCTTTCTCTGATTGACTTATTATTTCGCTTAGCATAATACCCCCAGTTCCATCCACGTTGTTGCAAATGGTAAGACTTTTTTGATGGCTGAGTAATATTCCAGTGTGTGTGTGTGTGTGTGTGTGTGTGTGTGTGTGTGTGTGTATACCGCATCTTTATCCATTCATCTGTCAATAGATATCTGGGCTCTTTCCATAGTTTGGCTATTGTGGACATTACTGCTATAAACATTGGGGTGCATGTGCCCTTTCCGATCACTATTTTTGTATCCTTTGGGTAAATACCTAGTAGTGCAATTGCTGGGTCATAAGGTAGCTCTGTTTTTAACTTTTTGAGGAACCTCCATACTGTTTTCCAGAGTGGCTGCACCAGCTTGCATTCCTACCAACAGTGTAAGAGGGTTCCCCTTTCTCTACATCCTTGCCAACATTTGTTGTTTCCTGACTTGTTAATTTTAGCCATTCTGACTGGTGTGAGTTGGAATCTCATTGTGGTTTTGATTTGTATTTCCCTGATGCCAGGTGTTGTGGAGCATTTTTTCATGCATCTGTTTAACTGCAGAATGTTTTGGGTAATGTTAAAAAATGTTATTTCATCTCATCCATTTTTAAATTTAGTAACACTTGTACACAACTGATAGGAAAGGAAATTGTTATTAGAGGGTGCACTCAAAAATTTCTTACTGGTAAAATGTGTAATCAAAAAAAAAAATAGAGATCCCAGTCCAAACCAGTAGCTTTGGGCCCCATTTCAGCCACTGTAAATAGTTCTTTTACAATTGTTTGTTATTTTAGAATTGAGCATTGAGGGCTTAAAAGAGTTATGGTTTGGTCCAAGACATCCAAGACATATAGTTAATACAAACTAGTAAGTGGCAGGGACTGAGCTTCAAAGCATCTGTAAGCTCCCCATGATTGAATACAAAATGGACTGTTTTTGGGAAGATGGTGGTTGTGTTCAATGGGTTGAATTATATTCCTCAAAAAAGGTATGTTGAAGTCCTAACCCTCAGTACTTTAGAATGTGACCTTATTCAGAAATAGTGTCTTGACAGGGATAATTAAGTTGAAATGAGATCATTAGGGTAGACCCTAATCCATTGATTGGTATCCTTATAAAAAGGGGTTAATTTGGTCACAGAGAGACATACAGAGGGAAGACAGTAGAGATACAACAGAGAGAACACCACGTGAAGATTGGAGTTATGCTGGGAAGCCATGGAACATCTGGGGCTACCACAGGCTGGAAAAGGCAAGGAAGAATCCTTCCCCTACAGGTTTCAGAGGGTGCATGGTCCTACTGACACCTTGACTTTGGACTTCTAGCCTCTTGTGAAACAAGAAATTTCTGTTCTAAGCCAGTTTGTGGTACTTTGTTATGGCAGACCTAGGAAACTAATACAGTGGCTTATAGCTCTGAAAGGGGTCCAGGACCCAAAAACATTTGAAATCACTGATATATATAATCCAATGCAACTACAAGCAGAGGGAGAAGCCTAGAGGCTGGGAGTGAATTTCCTTAGGTGATATGGCTAATTAAGAGAGGTACATGACTGAGTCCCACACATTCTGACTCCTAAGTTCAGCTTCAGTGGCAGGAGAGCTAAATGTGGGGAGATTGGCCTGTCCCCTTCATCACTAGATTTGGTGTCAGTCCTGCTTTGGTGGTCTACCGTGATCTGGCACAACTCACTGTTCTTCTAATGACTTTAAACGAACAAATGGAAGGTGTGTTGCATCTTTGCCTTGATGATGATGGCTTCCCTAGAGATCATAATCCTTCTTCTTGCCCCAACCTTCACATCCTTCCCAAAGTTCACATGTTGGCACTTCTGTCTATTAAAAAGGAAAAAAACAAACCAGTTGTAACTATATATGTGTATCAACAAGGAAAGAGTTCATTGGCTTGGTAAGGATACACTATCCAACTGGAAAGTGGTTGAAAAAAAATTAATGTACCTGGCACAAAATTACAAGTAAGGAAAGAATGACCGCAGGGTAAAAAAGTTTGCCAAACAAGTTTGGCAAAATGTAAGAGCTTCCTAATTAAAACTATTTCAGGTCTTTAGGAGCATGTGTGTAAATACTGACCTACTTAAAAATGGGGTTTGAGCTGATGGTTAGAACTAATTCATTCAATCATTTGGTAAGTATTTATTAAGTGTATCCTGTGATCAGGCACTGTATCAGACACAGCAGTAAACAAAACAAACTCCCTGTCCTCATGGAGTTTATATTTTAAAGGGGGAAGAGAAATAATAAAAAAAGTATATACTATGCTAGGTGGTGATAGGTGTCGGAACTAAAGAAAGTAAAGTGGGATAAAGGGAATAGAGAGTGACAGCTGGGGAGAGATTTACTATCATATAATGTGCTGAGAGAAGGCCTCTCTGATAAGGTAAAGGGAAGCATCTAAAAGGAGTGAGGGAGCAAGCCATGCCTAGGGAAAGAGTAAGAGCAAAGGCCCTGAAGTAGGAAGGAGGAGGGCACATTTTAGGGATGGTAAGGAGGCCAAGGCAGCTGGAACACAGAGAAAGGGAGAGAGGTAGGAGATGATGGAGGAGAGAGAGAGCTGGGGGACAGACCATGTAAGGCCTTAAGTCCTCCATATGATTTTTGATTTTTCTATGAATGAGATAGAAAGCTGTTATGAGTTTGGAGTAGTGAAGTGACATGAAGTGACTTCTGTTTAAAGATCTTCTGGATACTATGTGGAGAATGGAATGCTAGTGAATAGGACGGGGGTGGTAGGAGTAGAGGAAGAGAGACAGGTAAGAGGTTCTTACCTGTAATAATCCAGGTAAGAGAGAATGGCAGCTTGGATCAAGGTGAGGGTGGTGAGAGCTATTGGATTATGGATATAATTTGAAGGCAGAGTTGATAGGATTGCTGATGGATTGGCTATAGCACATGAGAAAAAAAAGGGGACATAGTAAAAATTTCAAGGTTGTTGGCTGGAGAAACTAGAAAGTAGGAGTTGCCATTTTCTGAGGTAGGGATGATTGTGGGAAGAGATGATGTTTTGGGGGACAGGGCAGGAATCAAGAGGTTTGTCTCAGACATTAATTTTGAGATGAAAATTTGTCATCCAAGTGGAGATAATGAGTAAGCAATGAGACACAGGAGTCTGGAATTTCGTGGAGACATCTGGACTGGAGGCATAAACGTAAGAGTCATCAGAATGTACATGATATTTAATCTCATGGGTCTAGTAGTCTTTACCCTGGCAGTAGATGTAGATGAAGAAGGTAAGAGGTCCTGAAGCTAGTCCCACATTTAGATATGGAAAAAATGGAGAGAAACTGGAAAGGAATTTGAGAAGCAGTGGCCGTTGAGGCAAGAGAACAACTGGAAAAGGGTGGTGTTCCAGAAGCCAAAGAAGGAGTTGAAAGAGAATGATCAACTGTATCAAGTGCTCCTGAGTCAAGTAAGACAGAAATTGAGAATTGACTAGTAGAGTGGTGGCAGAGAATTTGCAGCCACCTTGAAACCATCATTCTGACATTCCGGGATTTGAATCCCAGATCTGCCACCTGTTGGTTGTGTGATTTGGCATAAGTTATTTGAATTCTCTTAGCTGAGATAATATCAACATTACTGGGTGCTATGAGGGAAAAAAATGATGTGGCAAAGTGCCCTAGCATGCAGTTGGTACTCAATAAATAGCAGCTACTATTATTACTTCTGTCACATGCACTTACAAGGATAAATACAATGAAAATTGGGAAGAGGATGTTTGTTGATTTGACATTTAGGAGACCTAAGGTGACGGCCTGATTTTGCAGGAGAGTAATGGCAGGATGAGGACCAGAAGCCAGTGGCAAAAGTTAAGCTGTAAGTGGATTTGAGGGCAGTGAGCACAGCTTGGCAGTGAAAGGGCCTGTCATGTGGGTAAATCAGGTTAGGCAGAAGGGCAAGTGGAGGGAAGAAAATGAAGATAAGTGAGAGGAGATCATTGGTGAGGGCAGGGTTTAAAAAAGCCTTCCTAAGATTTTACGGATTCATATTTAGAATGCTGTGATTATAAACCAGAAAGCCATTGGGTTTTGCTGTCATATCAGGACTCAATCTCTTTATTTAACTTTTTTCCTCCTGATGGAGGGCTCTTTTGTCCTCATCTCCCAAAGTCTTCCGCTGGTTGGAGATAGACACTTAAAGAATATGTAGCTCCTCTAGATTTTTAAGTCTTGGCCTCAATTTCAGAGAACTATGAATTCTTTGCCTATAAATCATACCACTGGAGACTAACACTCTGAAAAGATTCATGCATTCCAAAAAGATTCTAAAAGAAAGCACTTTTATGTATAGCTTGGAAGGTACATGTGATAAAAACCTACAGCATATGTACATTTGGAAGTAACTATAGCATGGCTAGGGCCAAAATCAGCAAATTAGACAGAGACCCAGGTCTCCATGCCAAGATGTAGGAGGTCATAAGCAGAGGGCAGTCAAGGTTAGGTGAGGTAGGGGCCTGGAAACAAAGTGAAGGAGCTGACAAGTCAGAGAGAGGTCAAAACCAGGAGCATCAAGGTAGATGGAAATAGGCAGGGAGTTAAAGGACTTTAGCCCCCTGGTTGGATTATGGTCCAGGTAATGCCAGGCTTAGTAGCTTGAACAAAATCTGTGATTCTGTTGAAAGTTTACTTTTAGCTTCCACTCTTACACCTTGGTTTCTCTCTTCTCTCATTAGGTATCCATCTCTCCATCATTTGGCTCATTCCCAAAAGTAATTAAAACCATTTTCAAAAACACAAACTATGCAACCAGATGAAATATGTAAGGAAAGGAATTTTGCACAAATAGAAAACAAAGATAGAGAAAAGATTAAGCCAAGGCGAGGTTGATAAACAAAATGCACACCTTAATTTCTTACTCATTCATGGACTGCCCATTTGCTTCTGAGCTTCCTAGCTGCCAAGCCAAAAAGCAAAATACATTCAGTTACACAGTTTATAAAGAAAAATTCAGTCAAAATTAATAAAACAGCACAGCTCACATGTATAGCTTTCTGGTGGGTTGGCCTAATACAAGATTAATTTTTGGATTTTATAGAGATATAGATTGAATGCCCACCTTGGCTATAAAAATGCATTGAAAGTCAATAAAGCATTTAGTTTTAATTTTTAAACTTACTTTAATCTATGTAATCCATTTCCTGGTGTTCTACCAGAGTTAAACAAATGGATTTCTAGGTAACTGATCGATTTGGTTTATTGCTGGTTATAAACTAACTATATTTTTGTAGTATATCTATAGGAAGTTGTGACTCTTTTAGAATACTTTTAAGTAATAATTCTTTAAAAAAATTTTTTTTAAAGAGTTTGTTCTTTGAGAGAGAGCATGTGCACACACACGGGCCTGAGTAAGGGGGTTGGGGTAGAGACAGAGGCAGAGAATCTCAAGCAGACTCCGCTCTGAGTTTGGGGCCTGACCCGGGACTCAGTCTCACAACCCATGAGATTATGACTCTTGAGATTATGACCTGAGCTGAAACCAAGAGCCACTTAACTGACTGAGCCACCCAGGGGCCCCCCTTAAGTAATTCTTTCTATGGCTCATCTATTTCTTAATAGTGTTTTTGTTTAAAAAAAAGCGCTCTGTGTATAGAAGTATGCTTACCATCTTTTTTTCTGTCATGAAGGTAATGGAGGGACTGATACAAGTGAGGGAAGGAAGGCCCAGGTTTTAGGGAAGCATCATAACAAGTAGGAATCTCTAATGAGTTCATACCACCTAGTTTATGACAGATTCTCATCCATGGAGTCAGACATTAAAGGAAGGTCTATACAGCTTTAAACAGTCTTATATAGTTCTTAGCAGGTTTCTTCTGATGGTAGTAATGTAAAATAGTGGACAATGGACAGAGTGTTTGAAAGAAGGAATTCTAATGGAAACTGCTCAGAGTATTAAATATTGAGTAATATGTGGTTATGTGCTTAAGCCTTTGCTTTCCTATATAATAATTCATTCAATTTATTGAACATTGAACTATTTGTGACTCTGCTACAAACTTGGGGACTGGAGGGGATGAGGAGATAAATTTTAAAATGTAATGCACTCTCCCTGCCCTTCAGTCTTACAGTAATCTAGTTGGAAAGACATATGAAACAGGTAAATAATGTCAGTATATAAAGAGTACTAAATGAGCAATCCTCAGATGGAAAGAACATATTTACAATATACATAACATAAAAAAATTAATGTCCATAATATATAAAGAACCCCTTCAAATAAGTAAGAAAAAAGGAGAAAGATATAAATTGGCATTCTACAGAAGAAATATAAGTGGCCATTGAAAACCTGAAAATGTACTCAAAATGTTCAAATCACTATACATAAAAATCAAGAAAATGTAAAATAAAACAATGGAACACACTTGAGCTGCTTCAAAGGGACACATAAGTTACCTGAATCAGGCTCGGCTGAGGGCTCAAGGTGGGGCAGTTCTGTAGGGTGTGAGCTGGGGAGTTGCTGTTTGCTCATGTGGTTGTGTATCTCACAGGCTGCTTCTTGATGTGAGAGACTCCTACCTCATGGAGTGTGAGTCTGGTGTTTAAAGATGTGTACTTATGACAGTGCCCCCAAACATTTCATCTTGATCTCCAGAGACAGCCTGAGAAAACGTCTGCTGAGTTGTCCATATTTGGAGTGAGTGTGTAGGTCTCCAAAGTAGCTATTCTTCAGAGATCTTCAGAGTAATTTTGACTCTACATGGTTTTCACCTTACCGCTTTAGAACCTGCACTTACCCTGAACTCCCAGATAATGTGATTTCACTAAGCCATTTTTGTTTCACTGGTAACACTGAGAAAAACTGCTAATAACAGGTGTTGTTAAGAATGTGAGGAAACAAGCACTAACACCCTTCATGGGACTACTGGTAAACACTTTTGGAGGGCAACTTGATAGTATCAAAATCTGAAAACAAAACAAACAAACGAAAAAACAATCCACTTCGGCACAATAGTTCCACTCTGAGCAATCCATCTATGGACAGACCGCAAAAGTTCATGATGAATGTTCATTGCTGCAGTTTCTGTCTTAGGAGAAACTGTCTGTCGGGAGGACAATGGCTAAACAGTTATGATATATACAGTCTATGGAGTAACATGCATCCATTAAAAAAAATGTGTAGATCTGTATGTCCCAACCTGGAAAGATTTCAAAAATAGACATTCTTGAACTTTAGTGTGCATTAGAATCAGTTGTAGGATTGTTAAAAGACAGATTTCAGGGCTTATTCCCTGAGTTTCTGATTCAGGAGGTCTGGTGTTGGGGCCATGGTGGAAGAATTTGTATTTCTAAACAAGTTTCATGTGGTAATGATGCAGCTGGTCTGGGGTCCACACTTTGAGAACAACTGTTCCAAAAACTCAGTACTAAATGGAAAAAATCAAGTTGCAGTTTATTATGTACAGTATGGTCCCAGTTACTATGGATCTCTGCATATTTGAATGGACATGAAATAGAAAAAGGCTCAAAGGATATACATCAGGCTGCTAACAATGTTTTCCCCTGAGGAGAGGCAGCACTTTTTTTTTTTCAGTTTTTTACATGGAGGATATATTTAGATATTACTTGTGTTAAAAAGAAAAAAATTAGGGGAGCCTGGATGGCTCAGTCATTAAGCATCTGCCTTCGGCTCAGGTCATGATCCCAGCATTCTGGGATCGAGCCCCGCATCTGGCTCCCTGCTCAGCGGGAATCCTGCTTCTCCCTCTCCCACTCCCCCTGCTTGTGTTCCCTCTCTCGCTGTGTCTCTCTCTGTCAAATAAATAAAATCTTTAAAAAAAAATTATAAAAAGAAACAAAAAGAGAACTGGTAGATCTGTTCAGTAGTTGTAAGAGAAACAGGACTAGAGGTTGGATGAGAACGGCTGACAATGATAGGGTGATGGAGCTGTAAAATCAAGTTTTCACTCTAGATGTTGCTCAGCTTTTATACACTCTGGGCACATAGCTGCCTAGGTCTGAGGTACTTGTTTATTTCTCCCTGAGCCTGTTTTCTCAGATTTTGGATTTGACTTTTCTGTTCTTTGGTCTTAAACCCAATGCTGTTTTAACCTGTAGTATCCAACAACTTGCACTACGTAGGCTCCTGTCCTTGTGGCCCTGCCCTGCATGGAAGTCTGCCACAGCTTGACCGTCACTGCTAGAGCCACCATTTTGTGTTGCCTCCAGTTGTCACAAGGTTGTTGAAATGGCAGCTGAGGATAGAACTTGGTGGGGGTGAGGGGTCAGAGCTGTGGCCCAAGGGAAGGATGGTACGCATCTAGGGAGTTATAACTCATGGCTATTGCATGAACTTAGACATTTGGTAACTTTCATTGTTTATGTCATCAACCTTTCTTTAGCTGAGCTTGTATGGTAAATTTTAGAGAAGAGAAAAAGAAAAAGGTATTTTACTCCAGCTAACACTACTGTTACTACTAGTTCTACAGTCATGGAGTTGTGTAATACTTCTCCATTTGTAAGTTTTAGCCACATGTATTTATTTATTTGTTAAAGCTTTTTCCAATTTTTAAAAGATTTTTATTTATTTGAGAGAGAGAGAGAGAAGCAAGCATAAGTGGGGGGGGGGAGGCACAGAGAGAGAGGAAGAAGCAGGCTTCCCGCTGAGCAGGAGCCTGACACGGGGCTCAATCCCACGACCCTGGGATCATGACCTGAGCTGAAGGCAGATGTTTAACCAACTGAGAGCTACCCAGGTGCCCCCACATGTATTTATCTCAGCTAATTCTCAGACTATGGAAGGAAGTATTATATTTATTTTCCTAATACAGAAACTGAAGTCCATAAAGATTGCTACTAAGTAGCAGATTTGAAATTTATACCCAGTCTTGTAAGCTCAAGTCCTTTCCAAGAGTTTAGAAATGAGGAGGTCTTCTTCCTTTTCTCCTCAGGGTATTATTTTAGTATTTGCTAATGGGGTAAAGAAATGGATGGGGCACAGGGAATATAAAAGTGGTGAACATGTTTTAGCTCTAAAGCTTCTAACTGGAAAATGGCATAATCTTAAAATAAATATTATCATTTTGTTTTCCAATAATGCACACGTTTCCTTTCAACAAAATAGAATTATATAGGTAGCTCATAAATCTCTTGAATAGGGGGCCTCCGGTGCCTACAGATATAGATAAATCATGCTGAGAGGACGCTGAACCATGAAATGATTCTGTTAACATGTCATCTGTCTAGAATATATTTTCAAATCTCCAACAGAAGGGTCTAAATTATGAAAGGAGGTGGCCTAGTAAAGCTGATACTTTGGTATTTGATACTTTCAACTCTTCCATCTGCTGCCTCTGCTTGTGTTAAGTCTGGCTCAGTGGATAGAGTACAGTGTGGCCTAATGCTGAGAGTCACTGGAATTAATGATTATAACATGCAGTGAACCCAGAAATTCTTTAAGCTGAGTTATCTTGCGAAAAGTGGTATATTAGTGCTACTTATCTGGTCTTACTAAGAAATTGTGAAAATTGCTCAGTCATAATGAGAATTTTGACCACTGAGAAGCCAAATTTAATGGCTTTATGCCCAGCGCTGACTCTGATACTATCTACAATGAAATCTGGAAACCTTCCTTAAAATGGCTTTTGTTTTCAAGTTGCTTTGAATGTAGTCTCAGAATTTGGTGTGGGGACTGATAGATCTGGGTGACTCTTTGCATCTAGGTTCAGTATATAACAGTGTGACAATAGCTTCTTGTGTCTAGGATCCTTGCTGACTGGTGAAGGACTATTAATGTTCTACATTTTATCTTAATGCCCCTAGCACAAAGGACATACCATTTTTCTAAATGGGGACAAAAGAAAACACTTCATTTTTTATTTACTGCATGGAATGTGTTCTTCCAGTAGTTCTCAAAGCTTGGTCCCTGTACCAGTAGCATCTGCATCACTTGGGAACATGTTAGAAATGCATTATCTCAGTTCTTTTATTTTTTTTTTAAAGATTTTATTTATTTATTTATTTGACAGAGAGAGACAGCCAGCGAGAGAGGAAACACAAGCAGGGGGAGTGAGAGAGGAAGAAGCAAGCTCCTAGTGGAGAAGCCTGATGTGGGGCTCGATCCCAGAACGCTGGGATCACGCCCTGAGCTGAAGGCAGACGCTTAATGACTGCGCCACCCAGGCGCCCCTCAGTTCTTTTTTTTTTTAACCTTCAGAATGTATTTTATTTATTTTTTATTTTATAATAATTTTTTATTATGTTATGTTAGTCACCATGCAGTACATCCCAAATTTTTGATGTAAAGTTCCATGATTCATTACTTGTGTATAATACCCAGTGCACCGTGCAATACGTGCCCTCCTTAATACCTATCACCGGACTATCCCAATCCCCACCGCCTTCCCCTCTGAAGCCCTCAGTTTGTTTCCCAGAGTCCATAGTCTCTCATGGTTCATTCCCCCTTCTGTTTACCCCCCTTCCTTCTTCCCTTTCTTCTCCTACCGATCTTCCAACATTTGCAGCAACATCGATGGGACTGGAGGAGATAATGCTAAGCGAAATAAGTCAAGCAGAGAAAGACAATTATCATATGGTTTCACTCATTTATGGAGCATTATCTCAATTCTTAACCCACACCTACTGAATCAGAAACTCTGGGGGTGGGGCCCACATATCTGTGTTTTAACAAGCCCTGCTGGTGATTCTGATGCTCCGTAGGGCTTGAGAACTCCTTTCCAAGCCCTATACCACCGCTCTGGTGCGGTCCCTCATCAACATCCCACCCAAGCCATTGGAACAGCACCGCCAATTGGTCTCCTTGTCTCCACAGTCAAACTCTGCAATTCATTCTTTAGATCACTGTCAGCCTCCTTAAATCCTTAAGACTGATTTAGTCTTGTCACCACAGTCAAACTCTGCAATTCATTCTTTAGATCACTGTCAACCTCCTTAAATCCTTAAGACTGATTTAGTCTTGTCACCAGTGGGGCCCTTCACACTCTCAAGAGATCCCAAGTTTCCCCCACTTTATTCCACTCACCCACAAGGAGTGGGCCCAGGCAGTGGATGCAGTAAGGCCATAGTAGTGAAAAAGCCATGTGGGGGAGATGGTAACCATTATGGGAAGGAGCATTGGGTAAACTACTCTTTCTCCCTTTTCTTTTAGATGGGGGTGGTGTGGTGTATGTATTTCCCTTGGGATCAACTTTATTTTGCAATCCAAGATGCAAGATCAAGAGGGTCAAGATTTAAAAGTGGGTCTCCAGAAAGGGTCCAGAGAGGTTACTCAGCCTGCTTTGGGTGTAGGTCTGACGGCTGCTTGGAGCCAAGTCAAAAGGGGTCCTCTCAGCTCTCTGAAGTCTGGCCCACATCACCCAATGACTATCCTGGGGTTTGGGATGGAAGCCTCAGCTGATAATACAGAGTGATTTAGCCTGGAGCAATCTTTCTGCGTTTCTCTCTTGGGCAAAGGTAGGAATCTGAGAATTCTGGGACTTTGGGACTCTGAGTTCTTAAGTTTATTATATCAACAAATCTGGAGTCTTTCTCTTGCCTCAAATCTTTGAATTGCTTATAGGATGAAGTTCAGATCTCTTGCTACAGCCTATAAGGCCCTTCATATTCTGGTTCCTACTTATTTTCTCTTGTCACTGTCCAAATGTACTCTGTTCTCCAATTATATCAGATTAAGTTCCCTAAAGAAGAAATGCTCTTGCATGGTTCTTCATGTTTTTCACACACTGTATCCCCAGCGTGGAATGCTTTCGCATACTCCATCTTCCACATTACCTTTGGACCCTGCCACTAGCTGCGTTGGTGACCATCTATTAAAACCCAGCTCATGGGGCACCTGGGTGGCACAGCGGTTAAGCGTCTGCCTTCGGCTCAGGGCGTGATCCCGGCATTATGGGATCGAGCCCCACATCAGGCTCCTCCGCTATGAGCCTGCTTCTTCCTCTCCCACTCCCCCTGCTTGTGTTCCCTTCGCTGACTGTCTTTATCTCTGTCGAATAAATAAATAAGATCTTTAAAAAAAAAAAAAAACCCAGCTCATATATCACCTCCTCTGTGAAATCTTCAAACCCATCAAGCAGGATAGGACTCTTATATGCATTTACCATATAATGTTAATCTAATAAATACTTTTTGTGACAATTGCCATATTCCTAGAATAAGATATTTCCAAGGTTGAGGGGCATTTGGGTGAGTCAGTTGGTTCAGTGTCCGACTCTTGATTTCTGCACAGGTCATGATCTCCAGGTTGTGAAATCAAGCCTTGCGTCAGGCTCTGTGCTTAGCAGGGAGTGTGCTTGAAATTCCACCCCCCCTGCCCCGCTCACTTGTACACACTCACTCTCTCTAAAATAAATAAATCTTTTAAGAAATGGTATTTCTAAGCTTGAAATGACCTCAATTTCCTAGGCCAAAGATAGTAAAAAGAGGCCTGGAGACCCCACTTACTTTATTTAAAATATTTTTTTATTATTAAAGAAGTGTTTTAGGGGGTGCCTGGGTGGCTCAGTTGGTTAAGCATCTGCCTTCAGCTCAGGTCATGATCCCAGGCTGCTGGGATCAAGCCTGGCTTTGGACTCCCTGCTCATCGGGGGGGAGCCTGCTTCTCTCTCTCCTATGCCCCTCCCCCTTGCTAGTGCTCTCTCTTACTCTCTCTCTCAAATGAATAAAATCTTTAAAAAATTTTTTTAATATAGTTGACACAGTTTTACATTAGTTTTAGTTGTACAAGATAGTAATTCAACATCTTTATGTTATACTATGCTCACCACAAGCATAGCTACCATCTGTCACCATACAGTGCTGTTATAGTATCATTGACTGTATTCCCTATGCTGTACCTTTTATTCCCATGACTTATTTTTTCCATAACTGGAACCCATTTTGCCCATACTTCCAGCCCCTTACCTCTGTCAACCCTCAGTTTGTTTTCTGTATTTATTGGTCTGATTCTGCTTTTTGTTTGTTCATTTATTCATTTGCTTTTTCGATTCTCCATATGAATGAAAGCATATGGTATTTGTCTTTCTTAGTCTAACTTATTTCAGTTGGTATAATACCCATTAGGTCCATCCATGTTGTTGCAAATGGAAATATCTCATCTTTTTTTTTTTAAGATTTGTATTATTGATTTTAGAGAGCAAGCACAGGTGAGCAGGGGGAGGGGCAGAGGGAGACTTCAAGCAGACTCCCAGATGAGCGCAGAGCTGGACCTCGGGGCTTGATCTCATGACCCATGAAATCATGACCTGAGCCAAAATCAAGAGTCAGATGCTTAACTGACTGAGCTGCCCAGGTGCCCTGAGATCTCATCCTTTTTATGGCTGTATAACATTCCATTGTGTATAAATACCACCTCTTCTTTATCCATTCATCTATCGATGGACACTAAGGTTGCTTTCATATCTCGGCTGTTACAAATAATGCTGCAGGAAATATGCAAGTGCATATATCTTTTTGAATTAGTGTTCTTTGGTAAACACCCAGTAGTGGAATTATTAGGTCATATGGTATTTCTATTTTTAATCTTTTGAGGAGCCTCTATACTGTTTTCCACAGTGCCTGTACCAATTTACATTTCTACCAATAATGCACAAGAGGTCCTTTTCTCCACATACTTGCCAACACTTTTTATTTCTTGTCTTTTTTGATTTTAGCCATTCTGACAGGTGTGAGGAGATGTCTCATTGTGGTTTTGATTTACATTTCCACGATGATGAGTGATATTGAGCATCTTTTCATGTGTCTGTTTATCATTAGTATGTCTTCTTTGGAAAAATGTCTGTTCAGGTCTTGTACCCATTTTTAAATTGAATTGTTTCCTTTTTTGTGTTGGGTTGTATAAGTTCTTTATATTTATTGGATATTAACCCCTTGTTGGATATATCATTTGCAAATATCTTTGGAGACCCTCACTTTCAACAGGGGAGCCGTAGATTAAGGTGCTGGGCCAATCAGATTTCCTCTCTTGGAGATTTTAACTGAGACATAGAGGGTTGTTACAATTGATGATATAGTAGAGTACCATAGACTAGGTGGCTTATAAATAGCAGAAATTTATTTCTCACAGTTTTAGAGGCTGGAAAGTCCAAGATCAAGGTGCTAGCAGATTCATTGTCTAAGGAGAGCCTGCTTCCTCATTCAGAGGCAGCCATTCTGTTGCTGTGTCCTCACATGGGGGACCTCTGTGGGGTCTTTTTATTAAAGGCACTAATCCCATTCATGACTGTTCTGCTCTCATGAGCTATTCACCTCCCACAGGCCAACACACTGGAGATTGGATTTCAATGTCTGAATTTTGGTGGTGGGACACAAACATTCAGTCTATAGTAGTATATGAGCTGAAAGGTTGGAAAGAGTTGGGGCTGGGATGACTATATTGGATCTATATCAAGATGGATAAATAGAGCAAGCTGGGAGGGAGAGGGAGTAAGGGAGAGAGAGAGAAGCTAGGTTAATTTAGGAGTTGGTGAGACAATATGGTATAGGGATCCAATCCAAATTTCTTGCCTTTTTTTGTTCCCAGCCTGGTTCACTTGGTTTTTGTTCTCAGGTTCACTGGAGTGCTATAGCCTTAACTAAAATTCCTTTTGCTTAAGCTATTTAAACAGGTTTTTCTTCAGTGCAACCAGGAGAGCTTTGACTAGGTTATCCCTGGGAGATTTCTGAGGGAAGGCACAAGGCTTCTTCTCTTTATATTCTCATTTCCATATAGCACAGTGCCTGGTGTTAGTAGGCACTCAGTAAATATTGAATGAATGGTGCTTCAGAGTGCCCAGGAAATTATTGTGTAGAATTAAAACTGCGAAAGGCATAGGAGTGGGGTTGGAGATTGATTGCAGAAGAGCACCACACAACTGTTTGGAGTGATGGAAGTGTTCTGTATTTTGATTCTGGTGGTGATTACATGACTCTGTATGTTTGTCAGAATGCACAGAACTGTACACCTAAAGAGGGTGAGTTTTGCCAAATGTCAATTATAACTCAATAAACTTGACCTAAAAATGAATCAATCAAAAAGAAAAGAAAGCAAAGGAAAATAGGATTTTATTCATATAACATATTAATTTCTCTTAATAATAAATCTCAACACTTTTTTATGTATAGTTTTACTCAATTCTCTTTATTTTCTTATGATCTTAGACTCCGGATAATAGGGATTTTTTTTTTAAAGATTTTATTTATTTATTTGACAGAGAGAGAGAGAGTGACAGCCAGCAAGAGAGGAAACACAAGCAGGGGGAGTGGGAGAGGAAGAAACAGGCTCCCAGCGGAGGAGCCTGATGCGGGGCTCGATCCCAGAACTCAAGAATAACACTCTGAGCCGAAGGCAGATGCTAAACGACTGAGCCACCCAGGCGCCCCAATAGGGATGTTAATTATGGAACATGATTTTGCTTTTTGGCATCAAAATGTTGCCAAAATAGAAGGTACTGTTTCTCCACTTTATAGTTCTGAGTAGCAATTGAATCAGAAGACTATATTCAAAGAGAAATAAATCCACATTCCTAAGCTCCAGTTTCTGCAAGGCCCTCATTTAACATTTTGCCTATTAACTATTTGAGAGCTTTAAATAATATTGATTATACTGTCCTAAGCCAGCATCTCCCAGACTTAAACACTGGTTCATAGAATGTTTAAATAGGCTGATGGAAAACAACAACAGTTATGACTTATGAAAGTCACTGTGTTCAGGTGCACTTGGGACATTTTGGTCTAAACAAAGCAAACAAGTGTTTTTGTTTGTTTGTTTCAGGACTTTTTGATGTCTTAGGATAGAGTCCAACAAGTGAGATACTGAAAGTTGCAGATGTCTCAGATTACTGTCAATCCTGTTTCATCCCAAATTTCCAAATGTTGTCATCTCCTTCCTACACTTTTACTTTGGAACTTGGTTTAATTGAATCATTAGTGTTACTATGACATATTTCATGTGTACTGTGTCCTATATGCTGGGTAGTTGCATCCGTTTTATTTTGTTTTATTTAGAAAGACATGGAGTTTATTTAGAAAGACTCTTGAACTTCTTATTTACATACTAGTTTAGTGCTACCTTATTTTTTAAAATAAGTCTGGTGTTTGTAAGTAATACTCCTTGTCAGGGCAAGAATGTTTTCTTGCCTTTTGTTTTGACTTCTGAGGCATGCTTAGTAAGGAATTGTTTCATGCTTTGCAGAAAACACATAGTACTGTAAAATCTATGTAGAAAACAGAACAAAAAATGGATTAAACCAGTTATCTGGCATTTTATGAGGATAGAGGAAGAAATTATCACTTTAAATAGTGCTTATATTTTGTTCACACAGGAAAAGCAAAACAAAACAAAATAATCACCTTTGAGTATCTGCATATAATTACAGTGGTTATAAAGCTTTAAATAATCCCCATCATGGGGCAACTGGGCGGCTCAGTTGGTTAAGTGCCTGCCTTCTGCTCAGGTCATGATCTCAAGGTCCTGGGATCGAGCCCCATGTGGGGCTCCCTGCTCAACGGGGAGTCTGCTTCTCCCTCCCTCTGCTCCTCTCCCTGGCTTGTGCTCTCTCTCTCTCTCTCTCAAATAAATAAATAAATAAAATCTTTAAATAAATAAATAATCTCCATCATTTATGTTTTTTTACAGCAGAATTGTTTAATCTTTGCGAAATCCAAGCTGCTCTCCTCTCTGCAATGAGTGAAGATCCTTAGAGTTGCAGTTCCATACTTTTTCATGCTAGCAAGTGTCATCTTCTGGAAGGGGTCATTTGTAGATCATTTATGAATTTTATTCCTGGAATAGTAATTATCACTTTAGACAAATGAAGTTATACAAAGAGCTAGTATAGATTTCCCATCTGCACCCACAGCCACAGAGATTTTTGCCCAAGTCAGGAGTAGGTGATGCAGAAACTGGTGTGGGATCAAGTCCTGACTGAACTATTCCTAGTATGGTCCATTGAAATGACAAATAAATGGGTCACTTAGAGAACCTTGGAGCAATATGAATGAGTCCTCTATTATTTATAGACTACTTGCTCATAAAACCCAAGCTATATTAATTCTGGTCTCATGATGTCTTAAAGAGCTTTCTAGAGTGGAACCTATATGCTTATGGTTATCTAAGAGCTTCCAGAATCGGCTTTGGTAAAATGAGAAAACATTTTATATGGCATGCAAATCCTGTAGCCTAACAGTCATGCCATCTTAATTGTACAGTTTGTAGCAGTAATTAGGTTGTAAATGTGTGGGTAGTCACAAACATGGATAATTATAGGAGGCACAAAAATAAATCATTAAATCATTATTAGAGTTTAAAGTGATGACCATAAAAAGGCAAGTAGAAGTTAGTATTCAGTTCCTCACAGGTGGATAATATAATGCCTGCCCAATATATCCCATTGCTTTTCTTGTAAACATAGTTCTTTGATCTCCATTCTCTTTTATAGCTGCAGTTGCCTATGTAAATTTCACCAGCAGAAAAAGAATCAGGACTCTGTGATACAAAGAGCTGGGTTTTTGCTTTATAATTTATTTATTTATTTGGATCAAAGTTCCTGTCTCCAGTTTCTGTATATTTTAGTCTAAAAGATGAAGATTGTTCTGTAAGTCCCCTTCCCTGCCCTCAGATGTGGGCCATTTTATGCATTATATGGTAAATGGGCTCCAAAGGTAAATTGTTACTATGCAAAACCTGCTGCTTAGGCAAACAAGGGCAGCTAAGATACAGTGAGCACCAGTGCTGTTTTCCTCTACTGGAAAATGTCCTGCTGACAAGGTCACTGCTGGAACTAGGTGTCATCAAGCAGCGCAAGGTCTGTGCAGCACCTGGAGAGGGCTGAGTGGAATTCTGGCCCCTGCTCTGTTGGTCGGGTGAGCAATTAAATCCAGGGCTCCAGCTGCATAGAAACTCAGGTTTACCAGCAGGTTTGGTGGCTTTGGAAGTACATATACTCTATTCTAATGATTGTTATTGTTAATGACATCATTATTGGAGTGTTTTTTGAGGATATGCTTTAAATAGGACTTCCTAAGAAGCTAAAATTTAATGGTCTTTTTCATTGACCACAGCTGTTCTGTGGTGAGCTCTTGGGCAGTCAGCATCTATGGCTCACACACACAAGTGATTAAATCAGTATACATCAGTTGTTGGTTCTCAAAGAGATGCTTGATTTTTGCATAATGTAACATATGAGAGTAACTGTGCTGTGGCTGAGTGTGATTGCACAAAGAACCCACTGGGTACTGCTTTTACAAATGAAAGCAGGTCAGAGGGAAATGTGACCTTTATAAATGGCTTCATTTATTCATTCAATTTAGGAAACCATTTCTTTTAGGCTGGTAATTTAAGGATAGCTCTACTGGGGACTTGGAATTTTGTTTTACCTGTACTATTTTATCTGATTACAAAAATAATATATGCAGACTGCAAAAATTCAGATACCATACAAACATATGTCTTGTTGAGAATGAAAGCCTGCCTTCATCTTCCCCCTCAGAGGGTACCACTGAGGTATAGTCTGCTGCACATTTTTCATTATTTTCCATGCAGAGCCCCCCCCATTTCTGCAATTTGCTTTATTTGCTAGCATTTAGAGAAATGTATTTTAGAAGGAAATTTTCTGATATATCATAGTAGAAACTAACTTTTCTATTAGATTTTTCAAATTATGTTTGTGTGTCTGGAATAGCTTTAAGATAGAGGCATTTTCAATGCCGATTTATCTCCATAATTATCCAAAGTCCCTGAGAGGCCATGGATGGTTTATTAGATAGATTTAGAAAGAGTAACTGCAGTACTAAGCTTTTTCCTACAGAGTGGGCTTCCAGTGCACAAAGCATTACAATTATTTGGAGACAATCTGTAGCCTTGGAAACAATATGGCAGTAGTGACATCAGCAGCAATTATGTGTAATTTTTATCCCCAGTTTATCACCAAGGTAACCAGAGCAGGTTTCCCTGCTTGAAATTTTAAGAATGTCATAGTCCTATATACAGCAAAGATGTAGGAAAGGATTATACTCAGAATCCCTTCTACAATTCATTCCATTTCCCTTATAAAACAGCTCTTTGGAATTCAAATAGCACACATTCTATTTTAGGCAACAGCTGCAAGCTTTTGAAGCTATTAAATAAGATTCCAAATATCCTAAATACTAAAAAGAATTCATTATAATGTTTAAAATTTATGATATTTTTCCTTGTTAGAATATCTCGTCTTGCTTTGAACTGCAGTTACGGGACACAGCCTTTTATAAAAACAGAAGAAAGGAAATAAGCGGACCATCCTTTGGTCCTTTGTAAAGCAGGCACAAACTGGCTCATTCCTGAAATCAGTTGCCACTAACAACAATTGTAATTTCCTCTTCCTGGGTTGAAAGATTCTGGTCAGTTCTCTGTGCAGATATCAGAAGGCTGACGATGAGCAATAGTTGTAGATGGCAGTTAAAATGGCACATTATATTTGGATTCTTGGGTTGTTCCTAATTAAGTCTGGATAAGGTGCATCTGATTTGGAACAAATGAATAAGTGAATGAATGAATGAAAAGATACATAGACGTGCATCTTCATGCATCATTGCAGCAGTACACTGGCTCCTCAGTTTCCCAAGAATCCCTTTTGCCCCACAGCTGAGCAGCTCTTGTGAGTTCTTTGCTCACATAATTTAATTCTAGCTCCTTCCATAAGTATTACTCCGTGAAGCAAAGACCATAGCAATGACCACTCCAGAGCTCCTTGATGATATAAAGCGAAAAAAATGTTTGTACCAATTATCTATCCCTTTAAATCTAGGGGGAAGAGGTTGAAGAAGAGGCATAAAAGAAATGCCTGTCCTTATGGAATCAGTTCAATTCAAATGACCACCGAACACCCCATGCGATGCCCCTACACAATGCAGTAAATCTAACATGAATACTCAGGGGGCCCAGAATCTGGTAGGAAAGGCAGATATCTAAGTGTAATTATCAGTGGAACCATATGACATTCCCAATATTCAAATGTTTTTGACCTAGAAACAGCAGCAGTCTTTAGTGGTTCAGCCCAGCATGTCAGTGGTCAGTGTGGTAGCTCTAACAGAGAAGGGTGTGAGTCCAGTGGAGGTGTCCAGTGGGGGTGCAGAGGAGGGAGGGGGAGAGACAGGCAGAGTGAGGAGTCAGGGAGCTTATTTTTAGAGGAGTTGAGGCCTACACAGAATTTTGGTGAATAATGAAGAGAAGAAGAAAGAGAGAGAAGGGAACTCTTGAAAAAGATGTTTATATTATATATATTCCCTGAAAAGAGTGGCTTAGGTTTGTAAATTTTGATTTAATTTTTGTGTTAAACATTAAAACATGCAACAAAGCTTAGAAAATAATGATACCTGTGAACCTCCCACATCTCCCTAAATTCCTTGTTCTTAATAAATGAAAGGTAATAGATAAAGGTAAAGTACCCCTACCCATCTCATTCCTCTCTCCTTTCTAGAGGTGACCAACACACTGAAATTGGTGTGTATCTTTCCCATGCATTTTTAAAACTTTTATTGCATATGCATCTGTTAATAGCATAGAACATTGTTTTAAAGTGTTATATAAACTGTCTCATGCTATGTTCATTTACAGCTTGCTTTTTGTATTGCCAAACATCATGTTTTTGAGGTTTATCCATGTTGATCATTTGTAGATCATTTGTTCATTTGATCTGTTGCATAATATTCCATTATTGGACTATGTCATACTTTATTCTTGTCCTTATTGATGGGCATTGGCATTGTTATTACAAGCAATACTGTACTTGTCTCCTTGTGTACATGTATGAGGATTTCCCTGGAGGACACACCTAGAGGTAGAACAGCTATATTATTGGCTATGCACATCTTCAACTTAATCAAATAGTAGCAACTTGCTTTTCAAAGGATTTATTGTCTTTATTAATGTATAGGAATATCTCATAGTTTATGAATACTAATCCTTTAATATTTTATGTGTTATAAATATCTCCTCTCCTGTGGGCCTGTATTTTATTTATTTTTTTTAAGGATTTTATTTATTTGACAGAGAGCATAAGTAGGGGGAGCGGCAGGCAGAGGGAGAAACAGTCTCCCTGCTGAGCAAGGAGCCCAGTGAGGGGCTGGATCCCAGGACTCCGGGATCATGACCTGAGCTAAAAGCAGACACCCAACTGACTGAGCCACCCAGGCGCCCGTATGACCTGTATTTTAACTTTGTTTATGATATTTATTATTGCGCAGAAGCTTTTAATTTTAGTGTGGCCAAATTTCTCAGTCTTTTTTTCATTATATATAGTTTTTGTATTACAGAAATCACTACCTATACAGAAGCCATAAAGTTATTCTCTACCTATTTTTTTAAAGTGTTGCTTTTCTTAACATTTAAGGTCTTTAATTCATTTGAAATTTTCAATTTTTATGTAATGGGAGAGAGAAACCTAATTTTTTGTTATATGGAAAGCCAATTGTCCCAATACCATTTATTGCATTGATCTTTCCCCACTGACTTACAATGTCATATCTACCATATGTCTAAATCTTATTATGTGTAGAACTATTTCTTTTTTTTTTTTTTAAGATTTTTTAAAATGTGTTTGTCAGAGAGGGAGAGAGCACAAGCAGGGGTAGCAGCAGGGAGAAACAGGCTCCCCACTGAGCAAGAAACCTGACACAGACTTCATCCCAGGACCCAGGGATCATGACCTGAGCCGAAGGCAGATGCTTAACCAACTGAGCCACCCAGGCGTCTCCGTGGAACTATTTCTAGACTCTGTATTCTGTTCCATTGGTCTGTTTGGCAGTCCTGGTATAAATAGTGCCATAATTCTTTTACACTGGCCATGGGGTTCTTGCTGGATCAGCAGTGGGGCAATTGGCCTCTATCTGTACCTGTGCTGTATGGTCTGGGAAGTTTCCCATGCATGCCTACTTTAGGGGCTTTCCCCAAACAGATCTAGTCACGACCACTACATTCTTTCTCCTCTTTTTTCCCTTTCTCAATAATTATTAAGGCTATTCTTGGCATTTTACTTTTTCATTTAGAAGCAGTATGTCAAGTTCTATCCTTTTGGGAATTTATTTGGAATTGCAAATATTTAAAGAGTAATATGGGAAGAATTAACTTCTTTAAGATATTTAGTCTTTCCATCTGTTAAAATGGTATAAGCCTCCTTTAATTTTGGTACTTTTATATTTTTAATAAAAGTTTTGCATATTTTAAAAAAAGGTTTATTTTTAGATACTTAATATTTTTGTTGCTGTTTTAAGTGGTATTTTTGCTTGCTTGTTCTAATACTTACGAGTTCTTACTAGTTCTGATGTTTATTTCTTGTATTATGCTGAATAGAAGCGATGGTGGACATCTTTCTTGCTTACTAATTTTTTGTTAAAGATTTTATTTATTTATTTGACACAGAGAGAGAGAGAGAGACAATGAGCGAGAGAGGGAACACAAGCAGGGGGAGTGGGAGAGGGAGAAGCAGGCTTCCCGCTGAGCAGGGAGCTGGATGTGAGGCTTGATCCCAGGAGCCTGAGATCATGACCTGAGCCGGAGGCAGATGCTTAACAACTGAGCCACCCAGGTGCCCCATCTTGCTTCCTAATTTTGAAGAATGGTTCCACTGTTTTATAAATATTTTTTGGTGGTAGTATTCTCTCAGGTTATAAATCTTTTCTGACTTTGCTAAAGTTTATTTTTTAAATCATGAATAGGTGTTGAATTTTATCAAATGTTTCTTAAACAATTGATCATGTATTTTTCTCCTCTAATTTGTTAATATAATAAATTAAGTTAGTAATTATAATTAATAATTATATTTATGAAACTAACTTTTCAGTCTTTTTTCTCTCTCTTCGTTAGACTGGATAATTCTCTTTAAGTTCACAGACTTTTTCCTCTGTCATCTCCATTCTATATTTAACCCTTCTGAAAGTTAAAAAATTTGATTATTGTATTTTTCAGTTCTAAATTTTCTGTATATGTACGTACATATATTTTTCTGTTTCACTGCTGAAAGTTTGTTACTCTTTCCATTCATTTCCACAGTGTTTGTCCTTACTTGTTAGAATATTTTAATAATAGATGCTTTAAAGTCTTTGTCAGATAATTCAAACATCTGTGTCATCTTAGTGTTGATGTCTATTCATTGTCTTCCCATCTGAGTCAAGATTTCCATGGTTCTTTGTGTGCTGAATAATTTAGGATTGTATACTCAACATTTTTGAGTATTGTATTTTAAGAATCTGAATCTTATTTAATTCTATGGGGGAATGTCGATATTTTTGTTTTAGAAGGCAATTGACCTGGTTTGGTTTAGGCCAAAAGTTCCGCCTAACCTTCTGTGAGCTGTGATTTTACCATCAGTTTCAAAGCCTTTACAGTATCATTCAGATCTGTCCAGCATGTGTATCACCCAGCGGCCAATCTGGGACCTACCTGGGTAGTGGTTTATCTCCTTGTTTAATTCTCAAAGTTTTTTGGTATGCTGTGTAGGATCAGATCCACACAGGTAAAATTTGGGAGTGTGTTCATGAGTTCATAAACAACTTTATGGGGTTGCTTTCCTAAGCTCTTCCCTCTGTGATCTCCATGGTACAGTCTGGCTTCCTGGAGTTCCCATTTTAATCATCCAGCCAGAAATCTGGGGATTTATTCACCTTTCTCTGTTACACACTTTCTATGACTGCACGTGTATCTGGGGTCAAGTGACTGGATGATAGAGAAAAAAGAATAGATATTCACTCTACCTCTTTGGGACCAGAGCACATCTGATCAGAGAAGAAAGTTCCCATCTTTCAGAGTTTTAGGTGCCAGTTGCTACCAGGAGGCCCCCTTCTTGCCTTTCAAGCCTGAATTAGAGGTATTGTCCCAGAGCCTTCTCTGTCTATGCAAATATTCACTTCTGGGTTTCAGGCTTTCTTTAGAACAGTCTGGGGGATATGGAGGGAAAAAAATGATTAATTCACCACTGGTTGAGTGCTACTTAGAATCTGAATCATTTTTCCCAATCTACCAGCTCCTATTTACTTTTCAGAGTCCTCAAATAACTGCTCCATGAATTCTGTCCACATACTGTAGCTGCATTTAGTGTGAGACAAGACTGTGTGTTTACTTCATCTTTTTAAAGAAAAGGTTTTGGTTTGACCAATCCTTTTATTTCTTTGTTTTCTATTTTATTAATTTCTATGCTTACAAATAAAATTCCCTTCATACTATTTTATTTGGGCTTATCTTGCTATTTTCCTCTGCAATTTTTTATTGAAGACTTAGGTCAATCTTCCTGTTTCCCTTCTGTTACACACATAAATACAATGTGTTATAAAATTTCTCCTAAAAGCTGTTTGCTGCATCTCACAATTTTGAATATGCAGTATTTTCAGTGTTAGTTCTAAATAGTTACTAATTTCTATTTTTATATATTTATTTAGTGTCTAAATTATTTGTAAGTTTATTTTACTCTTGCAAGAAATAGTTTGCTATATTTAAAAAAACTGATTTCTGGTTTTATTGTACTGTAGCTATACACTGTGGTTTGTATGACCTCAATTTCATATTATTTATTGAGAATTTGTGAACTAGTTCATGGTCAGCTTTTGAAAATAATTCATGTATGCTTGAAAGAAATGTGTGCTCTCTAATTATAAGGAGATCCTAGATATTACCATCAAATTTGGCAAATTAAAAATTCTCACACTGACTGTGGATTAATTTTCCTTGTAATTTCTTCCATTTTTCAAGGACAGAACTACTATTTATTTCTAATGAATAGTTCCCTTTGTTATTATGTAATCTCCTATTAGGTTTATACTTTAATGGTACATCTTATAAATAACATACAGTTGGTTTTAAGAAAATCAATCTGAGATTATTTAATTGGCTAATTTGTTCTGTTTATACTCATAATTTCTGGTATTTTTGGATTGATTTCTACTCTTTAGTTTTATTTTAAATTTTTCATACTTTTCTTTCCTTTTACTGTATATATTCTATTACACTGATTTTCTTTATTGCTTCCTTTCCTCCCTCTATATCACTTGGAAATTGTATATTAGATTTATATTTTAGTGGATACTCTTAAATTTTTTGGGGGGGTGTTGGATACCCTTAAATTTTTAACATAATATATTGACTTAAGAAGGTCTAAAGATAATATGTATCTTTACCTATTCCCTAAACAATAAAAGAACCTTAAAAATATTTAATTCTATAAATTTTTTATGTATTTTCTATGTATTCTACTGTACGTTATTTTTAATCCCTTGAATTAGTTATTACTATTACCCGTTTTTTAAAAAATCTACTCATGTTTACCAAATCTCTTTGTTCAACATAGCTTCTTGTATCCTATTTTTTCATTCAGGGTCAAGGTACGACCTTAAATAGTTCTTTTGTAGCATTTGAGTAATAAGCTCTCTATATCTTTACCTTTCTAAAATATGTTTATTCTTTACTATTAAACATCTTTACTGTTGAAAAATAACTTATGTGGGAATGGGATTCCGTGTTGAAAGTTACTTTCTCTCAGTATGTTGAAGATATTTTTGCAAAGAATGCTAGCCATCTGCTCCAAGCTTGTATTCGAAGCCCACTCTAGACTTGCTGAGCCAATGGGCTTCACCCATTTTGGGGATCCCGAGCTTATAGGACCCTACTGAAAATCATAAAACCTCCTATTTAGAAATTGGATAAAATATTGCCTCTCAATTTCAGAGTTTATGGAGCTCAGAAACTCATCCATGGCCCCAGATTAAGAAAATTTGTTATAGGCCCTCCAAAGGTGGAAGGTCTTTCTAAAGGGAAGGTAGGCCCTATATCTTTTTGTGTTGAATTTTGGTCTTAATCCCATCTCCAAGATCCCATTCTGGTGTGCAGAGTGCTGGACTATGTGTGGGTTGAGAACTTCTTTTGTCTTTCCAGTCTGAGGCTTAGCTGAAAGAGAGAGGACTATTATAAAGAAGAAGCTGGGCAGGATGCCTGGGTGGCTCAGTTGGTTAAGCATCTGACTTTGGCTTCCAGTGGGGAGTCTGCTTGTCTCTCTTCCCACCCCCCCCCACCCCTGCTCATGCTCACTTTCTCTCTTTCTCTCAAATAAATAAATAAAATCTTGGTGGGGGGGAAGCTGGTCCAGAGCAAAGGAGATCTCTAAAGGCTATCCATGTAGAAGCTAAAACTGAAATATAAGTTGCTGAGATGTTACTAATCTGTGTAACCACTGGTGACTAATGGTACAGTCCACCTGCATGGTTTACAACAGAGTGGCACTCAAATGGGCTTTCCAATAGGGTTACTTAGATGTCTCCACGTCATTGCAGACCTGTTCAAGAAGATTCTTGTTATCCAGGTATTGGGGAACTGCAAACTGGCATTGTGTGGGATTAGAAGGAGGCTATAGAACTGAGCAGAGCCCTGTAATGGGAAGGTATCAGGGTCTTCATGGGCCATGAGACCACTCTTCATAGCACAAAGGAACATAAAACCTTTTCCTTCACACATTGAATAGGATTATTAATGGGAGGAAGTCATAGGGGAAATTCACAAGAAGATACAAGATTTCTTCTTCATCTTCATTTTCAGCAAACTTATCTGGCATCCGTTGTGACTGAGGCATTCACTGGGTGCTGGGGTATAAAAATTCACCCTAGAAAAAGATTCATTCCCCCACTCCCATCCCACATTATAGGCCTGAACAACAACCCCTCCCCCCACATATCACATTGTTACTACAGACAGTTAAAAACATGTGGGTGTTCTTATACCTTATAAAATGAATTGAACTAAATTATAGCTTCCCATTTATAAAACAGTGGTAGTCTAAAGCTGCAGAGTGCAAAATTCAGAGATTGCCATAGTAACTCTGCTTTTCCCAGGAAGTAATTGAAAAAAAGGCACTTTTAACAAAAATAGAATATTGATGTTCATATCTATAAAGGAATTAATTTACTGACTGATAGAGGGGAAAGACGAAAGATGAGCCATCAAGCTGCATTTTAATGTGATTGTGATTATACTCAGGGTGGCAAGCAGCTTAAACAACTTCTTTTATTTTTGCAGCAAAGAGCACATTTCTTTTCAGTTTGGCTTGTATATAGAAATAGTTTCCAGAAATATATAGAGTAATAAGGAATTAGAGAGCACATCTGGTAAAACACTGAAAGGCTCCAATTTGTTTCTTGCCATTATCAGTTTGATGAATGTTAAAATTGCTTGCAAGATATTTAATCGCTGTTCATGATTAGTAGAGCAGCAATACTATAGGAATAGCTCATGAACATACTTTTAATAATTAGGGAACTCTGGCCTATCACAGGTGCCATCATGAGACCAAAGACACAACTATATGAAGGAGAAATGATTAGGCAAGGAAATAATAATGATGATAATCGTGTTCTAGAAATACTATTTGGAGAGTTGATAGAATTTTGATGAAGGCTTGTAAGTGTGTGTATTTATATCTGTGTGATATAAATATACGCTATATATATTTCAGGGCTTGTTCTCCGGGAATTTTTGTCTAGAGAATTAGAATCATTCTAAAGGTAATTTGTTTTCTTTCCAAATCAGGTCCCAGGTGCCCAAAGAAGGATCCAAATGAATGAACCTTAGTGAAATATTAGGTCCTATGGCAGGATTAGGGAGGGTAGGGCCCTCCCCAGAGACCAACCAGATCATACCCCTGGAAAATTTGGTCCTGGTTGGCAGTAAGTGAGAATGTGATTCTTCCCTCAGGGCTATTTTCGTTTTAACAAGAGAGGTAAATCTTTACACTGAAGGACTAGAACCCTTGGGATAAGATCTCAAACAAGGTAAACTGCCTTGGACTCCCACTTAGGATTTATATCTCTTATAATGTTTCTTATGCTCTGGAATAACAGTAAGTTTATGCATCTGCTTCCCCAACTAGATTGTGAGCTCACAGAGGGAAGGATAGTGTCTTAATTATCTTTGGGGTCATAGGCCTAGCACAGTGCCTGGAGTAGAAAGAATGGCAAATGCCTGAATGATTAATTGAACGAGTGACTACTCCACTGAGGCAGCCTCAGGTCCCATTTTCTGGGACCATCCTTGCTCCCTAGACGTTGCTACTGTCTTGGTTGACGTAACAGTTACCTTCATTGCTACCATCGCCCTTAAAATAACTTAACAGTTTCTTTTCTCTTAAAAAAAAAAAAAGACAATGTTAACGAAATGCTTATTATGAGTCAGGCACAGGGTTAAGCACTTTCTATATTATTATGTACATTTATTCTTTTCAAAAACTTTGGCAGGGTAGGGCTGCTGATGACCCCACTTTTTACAGGACACTGATACTCAGAAAGATTGTCTAAGATTTCATTCTTACTTTTTTTTCTTTTTTCTGCCAAAAGCTTTATTGTTTCCATTTGGTCTAGGGCTTGGGAGAGGGCTGCAGGAAGAGACTCAGGTACAAGCCTTGGCACCAGGGTATTCCAGGAGAGCTGCCCCAAAGGCCGTTGGGCTCTGGAGGCTCCTAGTGGTGCTTGAGGGTGAGCCTTTCAAAGAGATACTGGCCCAGCCCAGCCAGGGCAGGTGAGTCAGGCGGTTGCCCAGCTTCTTGAGGAGTTTCACCTCCTCATTCAGGAAGTGGCTCTCCGGGAAGTGACGGAGCTGGGGGTCTGTGTGGGCAGAACCCAGGCATGCGGCCCAAGAGGCGGGGGCCAGGCTCTTCTCCGGGACCCTGGTGGCACCCTGGGCTCCAGGCTTCTAGCCGGCTCTTCTGGTGCGGCTTCTGCGCGTGCTGGAAGAGGGCGTGGCTGCAGGCCTTTGCTCTTCTCACCACCCCGGGAAGCAGTGGCTGCTGCGCTCTAGAGCCACATCCCCATGGGGGCAAAATGGAAGCCCAGAGAGAGGAAGCTGTAGGAGGCCCACAGATGCCTGTCGACCAGGCGGTTGACGGCAGCCTCCACCTCAGTGCAATAATTCTGACGAATCTGGGAACTGGAGGTTGGTCGGCAATAAGGAGGTAAGCCCCCAAAACGGCATCGGCTGGCCCTGGAGGCAGAGGATGGCTAGAGTATGTTTCTGAAGGGAAAAGAGGTTGGAGGGTGGTCGCAGGCTGAAAGAAGGGGCGTCTCCTGGGTCTATTACACCCAAACACTCTTTTCTTTTTTTTTAAAGATGCATTTATTTATTTGAGAGAGAGAGAGAGTGGGAGGAAGGGCAGAGGGAGAGAGAGTCCTCAAGCAGACTCCCTACTGAGCATGGAGCCCCAGGCCGGGCTTGATCCCAGGACACTGAGATCAGGACCTGAGCTGAAATCCAGAGTCTTTGGCTTAACTGAATGAGCCACCCAGGCACCCCAGCGCAAAACACTCTTGAAGCAAGATGCAGATCGGTGGTACTGCTATGCGCACTGCTGGCTAAGATTTCACAACTAGCATATGATAGGGCCAGTAGCAACCACGTAGTTTAGCTTCCATCCACCCCCCCACACTTTGTTCCCAGGACAGTGAGTATAAATGGAAATGAACCGAATTCTGGGATCTCAGAAATAGGGGTAAAAAGCATTTTAGTGTGAGGAAGGAGCATTATGGAAAAAAGGTACATTCTTAGATTACGGGAAGAATTATGAGGGGTCTTTGATGAGATCTAAAGACCTAGGAAGCATTTTCTGAATGCCGGAAAACGTGCTTGCGTTGTTGGGTTGAGGTTATCCAATCTCAGTGTGGCAAAGTTCTTGAATACTGTCAGTGAGTGGTGTTGGCACTCATTAATGAAAGACTCACTGTTGTATAGGGCTTGCAGTTTTTAAAAGCACTTTCATATCTTGTTTCATCTGATCCTCAACCCCTTCTGAGGTACGCAGTGCAGGCATGGTAGTGGTTAGAGCTGGTCTGTATTCTAGTTCCCTTCCTCTGGTGCAGGGTTAGATTTTATTTACCTGTACCTTCAAAATTGGGTCTGACCATGGGAGTTGCTTTGGCCAAGGAAATGTGAGTGGAAGTAACACATGACATTTCTGTGTGATTCACATGTTCTCTTTCCCCTAATTTGATGGACAGCATTCTTGATAGTGTAGACTTTGTCAGTCTTTATACTGGAGTTCTATTATGGGGATACCTGGCCCATATAAAAAAAATGGAGTCATCTGCATATCAGACTTCCCTTATTTCCTACCACACCAGGTGATTTAGGGCCGCAAGGTAAGACTCACTTCCAACCTTCAATCTAAGGATTCAAAATTCTTTTCTAAATTCTTATATTACGTATCTTATCCCAACCTCTGCCCCCCAGTCATGTCCCTCTAGGGAGTAGTAATGTGGAAAGCCTTCTTGGGAGGTTGGTAATCAAGCATAAGGATACTTGGTGGCTGGACCAGAATGGCAGGATAAAGGACTTAGTGCTACAGATACAAGCATACCTATTTCTCCTTTTCTTTTCACCACCTGGGTTTAAAAAGTAGAGGGTTGAGCCTTAGAAGAAACAGTAACAGTGATAAGATTGAAACCAGTTCCTGCTGGCTGTTTTCATCCTGACACATCTGGTCTGCAACCAGCTTCAACTAGTGCTCATGAAACAAAAATGAGATGTACAGAAGCTATTTTTCTGCCTTTTTTTTTTTTTTAATTTACCACATTACATCTTAAATGCCTTGCTTGGTAGAACTTGAGAGTTAGGGTTTGTGTTTGTTTTTATGGTCCTCTATCTCAAAACTAGCTAAAAGTGAAGATGAAACAGATTTCCACACACCAGGTCTCTCGGAGAATCAAAACAAATCTGGAGAAGAGGTACTAATTACAAAAAGAAGGTTTGTTCACTTAGTTGACAAACCATGGTGGGTGCTGGCATGTAGGCATATCAGGCTTTTACAGGCTACATCTGTGCAGGCTGCCTGTTGAGGAGACATCCCAGCTCGGAAAGATGTTCCAGTAGGCAGGGGAGCTGGAATCAACTGCTGGCAATGAGAGTAATTTCCCTGAACATTAAACCAATCTACTTGTCAACGTGTGGTGGTCCCTCAGCCAAACAGTAAAGACCACAGGACCCTTAATTATCTGCACCAACTTCTCAACCAGGTTTTATTTTGGTGACTGAAATCCTAGGAAAAAACATCGTACTTGTCTAATGAAGATATCCTAGATTTAAATGAGTCCTAACAATGTATTCATATGTCCAATTTGGGGATATTGGTATTTTGGGTTACTTTATACATCAAATGATTTATCTGAAATTTGAGGGAATTATGGTCCCTCAAATTGAACTGATAATAGTTCTAGATTATTCTAATTTTATATTCTTGGCACAAAACACAGTCACATTAAGGTAGAATGTTACTAATAAATTTCTCACATTCAAAGGCTTTTGCTTGATTCAATTTATGTTTAAAATGGTCAGATGGGGAAAGAGGCAGAATCTTTTAAAGAGAATGCCTTTAGTCAGAATCCCAGCTTCCATCAAGCAAACAGAACAACAGTTGGAAGTTGTTGGAGTGGTTTAATGGCTAATCTTCATAGTCTACTTGCAATAAGAAATAATAATTATCATGAGTAATTGTTTCCTGATTGTGTGGTACACAGTCATGCAGAAGGTGATGTTGGGGACATACGGCCCAGTATTTCAGGGCCTTTTTGTGTGTCAGGGTCTGTGCAGGATGAGAAAGCCTACAGGAAACAAGCAACATAGAGCTGCCGTAGAGGCAGAGTGGAAGCAGGAGGCTGGATTTTCCCTCTTAGGCACTGGCTAGATAATTAGAGCCAGCAGCAGGAGGCAAATTAAAGCCTTACTGGGAAATTCTAAATAGCTAGGTGTTTGTGAGCCTTGGATACTTCTCTGAAGCCTTGAAGCAAGACTGAAGTTTGGGAGCCGGCATCAGCAAGTCTTTCCACCAAGCTGGATGTATCCTTTAGCAGCTCTCAAAGTTCCTAAAACCCTCAACACTGCTGCAGAGAATGAAATCTGCGTGACTTATGATTTTAAAAAAGGAATAGGCACAATGAGTCATAACAGTTTAAATTGAAATTCTGTGAATAAGAGTCTTATTTTGTTTGTTGTCTTGTATTTCTTTAACTCTTACTCCACATGGTATTTTCTCTTAGAGTTAATATATAATTATATACAACTGATAGCTAGTTAATATGATTATGAAGAGTTTTAAAATTTTTTTAATTTTGAAAAATTACTATTATTTTTTAAGTAGGCTCCATGCCCAACATGGGGTTTGAACTCTGAACTCATGACCAAGAGTCACATGCTCTACCTACTGAGCCAGCCGGGCGCCCCAATTATGCAGAATTTTAAATGGGGAAAAAAACATTATATGGAATGGAAGTACACCTTCAACGAATTAGTTCTCTGTTTCCCACAATTGAATGAGTTCAGCTATGTTGGGGACTGTACAATCAATCTTAAGTATTACTGCCCATTAACTATTAAGTAGTGGCAACATCCCAGTTTCACCAGGGGATTTCAAAGGAGCTGACTAACCAGCCCTTAGAGCAGAGCTTGGCAGTCTTCTTTCTGTCTCCAAACTCCTGAAGGGTATAACATACTCCTATTAGCAGGAGGAACTTTCTGTAGTTGTGAAGTTCATTCTAGTGAAAGCCCAGATATTCCATGGTCGGGTAGGGGAAAGGGTATTATTATCTGCAGGGCATGAGGCACTTATGGTTCTAAAATTTTTACCCTCCTTCATTGAGATCATTGCTTTAGAGAATGAGTCTTGCAAAAGCGACTCTTGTGCTAACTAACCTCTCAGATGGTAAGCATCTTATAGGAGAAAGAGCTAAAACCACGGAGGTATTGACTAGGACGCAAGGGTGATGGCAGTTTTGGTGTCATGATGCAGTGACAAAGAGAAGATAGTTTGACTCATTACTCTCCCTTTTTTTTTTTTTTTTATCACTTTAGTCCTTGGTTAGCTTTTCTACTATGAAAGAACTTCCATCTTTCTATTAGATGTAGCTACTGATTATAGCTTGGGTTATATTTTCCCAGACATTTTCTCTTTTCTGGTATATGTATATATGTATTCTTATGTTTCTGCCCATTTATATTTTTCTTATGCATCTATTAATATATATTTATACAACACACTTATTTGTAAATTTGCTTTTTTGCCCAAACATCGTAATGTTCATGTTCTACTTTTTTTTTTCTTCACCTGGCAATTTTATCAAAGATCTCTTTCCTTGTTAGTACTTATATAGGCCTACCTTATTCTTTTTAAAATGACTGTGTTGTATCCCATAGTACAGGAGTTTCATAATGTATTTATTCTCTTATAGATGGGCATTTTGGTTGTTTCTTTTTTGTTGCTATTATAAACAGATCTTCAGTGAATATCATTGTGTGTATATTTGTATATCTGTGTATTTTTGTGAGCATTTCTATAGGATAGTTAATAAAAAGTGGAACCCATGAGTGAAAAAATAACACTTATTTTTAATATTGACACACATTGCTAAATTATTTGAAAAGGTGGCTGTGCCAATTTGAATTTTTCTCCAACTGTGTATGAGAACACCCATTCCTTTACATTTTTATCCACACTGGATATTATCAATCTTCAACATTTTTTCTAATATGGTGGGTAAAAATCATTTTATTTTCACTGCTTTGATTATTGGTAGAGTTTAACATATTTCTATGTTTTTGGCCATTTGTACTTCATCTAAGTGAATTGCTTGTTCATGTTTTCATTCATTTTTCTAATGGGGTTTTATATATTCTCAGTAATTTGTAGATGCTTATAATATGCCTCTTAATCCTTTGATAAATATTACAGGTATTTTTCTCTGTGTTTTTTTGGGGGGGCTTCTAATTTTATTTTTTTCTGTGCAGTATTTGAAATCTTAACCTCAAATTTTCTGTTTATGGCTTTTGAGTTTTCTATCATACTCATGACATTCTTCCCTATCTTTAAAATTTTTAAAATTTTCATCTCGTCATTTGAGGTTTTGTATTTAGATAATATAAATATTTAGATTTTTAGATATTTAGATTTCTAGGCCATCTGGAACTTATTTTTATGATCAATTAAAGTTGGAAGGTAACTAAACTGATTAAAATATGAATAACCTATTGTCCCAGTACCATAGGACAGCGTCTTCATCCTCTACCACTCTAAAGGATAGTTCATCCTTTACTGATGATTGAAATGTGTGTTTATCTTACAGTAAAGTACCACATACACATGGGTCTGTTTCTGCACTTCTGTTCTGTGATTAAAGCAGTACCACACTGTTTTCATTACTTTAAGGTATATTTTTTTAGCTGCAGGGTGAGTCCTCATCCTCCCTGCCCCGCCAAAGTATTTCTGGCTATTTTTCTACATTTACCCTTCCAGAGGCTATTCATCATAGAATGTGGCAGTGATAATATCCAAGGCAGTTTCTTTAGGACTACAATTGAAGTATGAAGGCAAGACCCTTTGTGTTACACGTTGAGGGAATGATTTGTCTCAGCTAAAAATGGGAAGTCATTCTTTTCTGTCTCCTGTGTCTGGCCTGCTCTGGTTCATGGTAAGTAGTCAATAAATATTTATTGAGTGAATGGCTAGGGCAAAATGATTTGAATGTGCTGGCCTCCTATTTCCAGCCTTTTGTTTGCCCTATTGAACCCCATTGTCTCAGAACATACTGTGATAATAGTTCTGGGAAAACATGAATGTTCTGTTCTTGCAACATTGCAAGGAGATGCTGTAATTGCTGTAGGCAGTGCCCCTTGGAGGCCTTTCTGACATGCGGAAACCTGAAAGCAAAAAATCAAAGAAACCATTGCCTTCTCTAATTATTTTTGTAGCCGTGTTGTTTAGTGTGAGACATGTGCACCTCCCTTCTCTTTCTCTGTACAGGGGCACCTCCCTGGGCCTGGTGGGTATAGATCTATTTTCCATGCCAAGATTTGTGTCAGCGGATGTGCAGAAATCACTGCTGCCACAACAATCTTGACTTGTGTAAGGATCACATTGCCTTCTCCTTGATCTTTAGGTCTGGTTATACGTGGGTCTCTGTGCTTCACAGTCCAAGGGGGCTGGGGTCAGACACTGATTTTATTTCTTACCTTTCTCTCAAGACTCCTTTTATTTTTTGCTGTATTAGAAATATGAATTTAATTCTGTGTTAGGGTTAATGAAGGACCCCTTCTCACGTTCCTGCACACCTTTTTTGATTAAACTATCATGCTTCTCCCTTCCCCAGCCTTCAAGAAAGACACCACCAAAAGGCAACTAAACATACCCTGATAAGCTTGTTCTTTTAGGGCGGGGAGGGCAGGGGGGCACAAATTCAGATGTAGTCAGAGGCCAAACAGAAAGTGAAAGTAAGAGAAACAGGTTGGTGTTGTCAAATTAGACAGTAAGAAGAGAAGCCTGCAGCTAGACTGGAGAGGTCATAGCCTCCCAAAAGGCTTTCAGAATCTATTTTTAAGGCCATGCAGGCCAAACAAAATATATTTTGTGGCTGAATCTGGCACATTTACCAAAGACTTACTGTCTATATTGAATCTACAGGGCACTGGATAATCTCAAGGGGACCTCTTGGGAATCTTTGAAATCATATATACCACCATGGCATGCAATTTCCCTCATAAAATGCTACAGAGTATGTAAAAATTTTAAGTGGCCCCTTCAACAATAAATGAAAATGTGGTAGTGAACATAACAAGGATGACTAGGGACACTCACATAGCCTCACAATTTGAATTAGTGTCTCTGTAAAATTGTAAATTACTACATTTAATAAACCTGTGGGTGGCTTGCAAATAGTCAAAACTGTTACCGATAAATTTTTCAAATGCCAAGGTTGTACAGGCTTCCTTTTTGCCTCCACCACAGAATCTTTTTGCATGCCATGTTTCCATTGAATGGAACGTTCTCTCCAACTGCCCCAACCCGTCCTTCCTCACTTCAGTTATTAACTCTAACGTAACCTTTTCTATCTCAGCTCATTTTTGACATCTTCAGAGAAGCCTTCCCTGATCTAGTCTAGAACCATATTTCTTCCATTCATGGGGCTTACGCTTCAAGAAAATGACTATTTGATTAAGGTCTCTCTTTGCCATTAGACTGTTAGATGTATGCTTACATACATACACAGTGCCTAATACTTAGTAGTATTTCCCCATTGGACATTTTTCTGCTGTGGAATGAATGAATGAATGAATGTTCTGTAGACGTTTTTAAAATTTTTTTAACTTGTGGTTACTGGATTTTTTAAGGCAAAGTTCACCCAACATAAAATTAACCATTTTAAAGTGAACAATTTGGTGTATATATTTTAATATATTCACAGTGTTAGTGCTAGCACCACTTCTATTTCTAACACATTTTCATCTCCCGAAAAGGAAACTCTGTGCCCATTAAGCAGTTATTCCCTATTTCTCCTCTGCCCCAGCCCCTGGTGACCAACAATCTGTATTCTGTCTCTATGGTTTTACCTATTCTGGATATTTCATACAAATGAAATTATACAACAAGTGGCCTTTTGTGTCTGGTTTCATTCATTTAGCATAGTGTTTTCAAGTTTCATTCACACTGTAGTATATCAGTATTTCAATCCTTTTTATGGGTAAATATTCCATTGCATCTATATACCTTAGTTTGTTTATCCATTCATTCATTGATGGACTTTTGAGCTGTTTTCACTTTTTAGCTATTGTGAATAGTGCTGCTGTGAAGGTGTATGTACATGTATTTGTTTGAGTACCTGTTCTTAAATCTACGGTAATTCTGTGTTTAACTTTTTGAGGCATCACCAAATTGTTTTCCACAGCAGCTGCACCATTTCATGTTCTCATCAGCAAAGTATAAGGGTTCCAATTTCTCCACATCCTCTCCAACACTTATTATCTTCCTTTTTTTTTTTTTTTTTTTAAGAGAGAGAGACAGAACGTGTGCAGGGATAGGGTTGGAAGAGGGGCAGAGGGAGAGAGAGAATATTAAGCAGGCTCCACGCCCAGTGTGGAACCCAATGCAGGGCTCAATCTCATAACCTTGGGAGGATGACCTGAGCCGAAATCCAGAGTTTGACACTTAACCAACTGAGCCACCCAGGAGCCCCGTTATTTTCCACTTTAAAAAAAAATTATAGCCATCCTAGTATGAAGTGGTGAAGTGGTATCTGATTGTGGTTTTGATTTGTATTTCCTGAATGATTAATGGTATTGAACGTGTTTTCTTTGGGGAAATGTCTATTAAAGTCCTTTGCCCATTTTATAAGTTAACTGTCTTTTTGTCGTTGAGTTGTAAGAGTTTTATATGTGTATTTATATTTATATACATACTACACACACACACATATATATATATTTTCTGGATACTAGACTCTTATCAGATGCATGATTTGCAAATATTTTCTCCCATTTTATGGATTGTCTTTTTAATATCTTGATGGTGTCCTTTGAAACACAATTTATTTTTTTCTTTTGTTGTTGGTGCTTATAGTATTATATCTGAGAATCGATTGCCAAATCCAAGGTCATGAAGATTTATGTTTTCTTCTAAGAGTTTTATGGTTTTAGCTCTCCTGTTTAGATTTTTCATCCATTTGAGTTGGTTATTATATATGGTATGAGGTACGGGTCCAACTTCATTCTTTTGCATGTGGATATCCAGTTGTCCCAGTGCGCAACAGAAGGGACTGTTCCTTCCCCCCACTGAATGGTCTTGACACCCTTGCTGAAAATCAGTCAGCCATGGATTTATGGGTTTATTTCTGGACTCTCAATTCTAGTCCATTTATCTATCTGTCCTTATGCCAATACCTCACTATTTTTTAAAAAAATATTTTATTTATTTATTTATTTTGAGAGAGTGAGCATGAGCAAGGGGGAGGAGCAGGAGAGGGAGAAGGGAGACTGATGCGGGACTCAATCCCAGGACCCTGGGATCATGACTGGAGTTGAAGGCAGACACTTAACAGACTGAGCCACCCAGCTGCCCCAGTACCACACTATTTTGATTACCATTGCTTTGTATTAAGTTCTGAAGTCTGGAAGTGTCCATCTTCTAACTTTATTCTTATTTTTCAATATTCTTTTGGCACAGGATAGTTTTTTCCTTGTAACTGAGACTGTTTTATTTCTTCTTGCACCCTCTTCTCTATTCTTTGCACCACCAACATAGTCATGTGTCCTAAAATGCACATTTCTTCAGGTATTCATCTTTTCTCACAGTCACAAAAAATGTTGCCAGGGAGAAGTTAGGGTTTGCTATAATTTTATGAAGTGAACACCTCTAAGACTGGCATAGAGTAGGATGAAATGATATCAGGGAGCCGAAATCTGGCACAGCATCCTTCTGTGACCCATCCAGGTGGGAGTCCCCTGCAGCATTTTGTAATGGTCCATTTACTTATCAGTGGTTGATCTGTAACATGAGGAAGGCACTCCTAATATTTAATACAACTTCTGGTCTTCAGTAAAAGCTTACTATGCCTACTTAGTACACATATGCCTACTTACTGAATAAAGAAATCCCTGACCAGACCAGTTTTTAAATTGTGATCTGTGTTTGATCTAAACCAATAGGCACAGTGCCATCAAAGCAAACCCTGCATGGAAGGCTGGTGGTACAGAGTGGAAATGTTTATTTTGCAATTAGCTAAGGATAAGGGAGACTTTTCTGAATATTTTACTTGGCAGTTCCATGTAGTCCATGCAGACCACTGTGCTAACCACCTTCCCTGGAGGTTAGAGGCCTATTGAAATCCATTCCATCTGTTAGGGAAGTTATGCCTACCTATGGTTTGAGGGACATTTACCTACAATTGTTATCTGAGTTGTAGAAGCACTTAAAGCTGGTGAGTTCTCCAGTGCCTTACACCGAGTGGGGATTTTATACCCACATATCTACACATGTAAGTTAAATATAGAGGAGCTGTTGATAGTTCATTTGTGGTGTAACCATGTTGTTTATTTTTTTAACCACTATGTTTTTCACTGAATTGTAGGACTTAGACAACTGGATATGTATTTTAGAGGATAGTAATAAATATGTCTCTCTCTGTCTCTCTCTCTCTCACCCTCCGCCCCTCCCCACCACTTGTTCTTTCCCTCTCTCAAATAAATAAAATCTTTTAAAAAATATAATAGAAACAAAAATTGCAGAAATGTTATTAAAAATAAAATCTTTTGTTGTACTTCTGCATCCTTGATGCCTAGTGTGATCTGCCTCTCTTGCTTTGACATGCTATTTCAGTAACAGGAATGATTGGATGAAATACTGCAGGCACATTGCGTTTAGCCTGAAGGGTGACTATTAGCAAGTGAAAAGATATTTGTTTTTCCCTTCCATCTTATCGATGAGTTTTTAGTGATCCAGATCTATCTGTCCTGCCAAGTGAAGCTGGAAACAAAACAAGAATAAACAGTTCTTGGTGAGGCCCTAAAAGAAATGCCACACCTTCCAGTTAGGCCTGTAACCTGCGTTCACTCCACTGTGTCAAGAAAAAGGTCAAATACAGGCCAGCTGTTTCAAAGCAGGGTTTGTTTTGTTTTTGTTTTAATCATTTTCTTACTTATTTTTGTGAGTAGGAGGCTATGGTATAATTCAGTTAGGAGATACTCTAAGCAGATTAAGGAAGACTTACAAGGTCTCCTGTAGCCTGTGAGAAGTGTATGAGAATTCTTCCATCTTGGTTTCCTGATACCCGGGTTTGTTTGAAGGTGTCTGACTCATTGAGTAAGTTCCATCTAAAGATATACCTGTCAGGGTCTTCTATTCAAAAGGCACACCCCCTTGCATTGACACTGGGAGTGAGGTCATAGTGAACAGTCATGCTGCACCACCAGTGTGCCCTCCCTATACTTTTGAAATGTCTTGAAGCCGTAGGGACACAATTGCTGGTGTGGTCTAGGATGGACATGTATGGTATTGCACAAACAACCCAGAGTCAGGGCTAATCTAAGGCAAGGTGGGAAGTAGGTTGAGTTTGTCTTTGCAGCTCAGCTTTGCCATTCTTTCCTGAGCCCTGCCCTAGTTGTGACTGTCCCCTGCACTCCTCTTGCAGCTCCTACCTTTGTATTTCAGCACCCCACTGAGACTCTTCTCCCATAACCACACCCAGTGTATGGGGCCTTTCTTGTTCTCTCCTCTTTTGTATGTGCCTGTTCATGTGTCCCACACTCTGGGGGACTAATCCTTGCTAAGGGGATAATAGGTTCAGTAATAGGTTCCAGCGGCCTGTGAGATAATATTTCAGAGAACCACAGAACCCTGTGACTGGATGAAGGCTCAGCGTTGCACTGTGGGTGGGAGACTCCTTTTGAAGTTGACCTGCCGGTTGCTCACCCTGACAACATCTGAAAGCTAGTAGTTTCACATCTCTGAACTTCACTTTCTTCCTCTGTAAAATGAGGGTTATGACCTTTCTTTCTGAGGGCAAGTGGTCTGGATTACATGGGATATGTAGATAACACATGGGGCATAGTGGCAAGCATATAGTATTCAGTAAGTAAATGAGAGTTCCTTAACAAACAAACAAACAAAAAAATTAAGGTGCAGTGGAAGGGAATACAGAAATCATCTCATCTAACCTCTTGGTGAAACATATCAGCTGTCACCTAGTAAAGTGATTCCAGATGTAGAGGGAGAAACATGTAAATGAGCCCTTTGATTCAGACCTGTGGGCTGTACCCATCCTCAGGACCAGCCTCGATTCAAGTCTCATCTTGCTTCTGCATGATCCCGTGATAGTATCTTTGGACCTGAAGACCCAAAATGTTCCTGGAAGGGACCTGCTTCCCACAGATATGCAGCCAGCCACCTGGACACCAGATTTGTTTTTAATATTAGCAACCCTGATCTTTTAAAAATACCTTTGAGGATGTACTGAATCCATTTTGTATGGTTTCCTCCTCTCTTGACAGGGCCTCTCTTTTTCTGTCCAAACCCACCTCTTGGCTACCCTCTCATTCCGGCAGCTGCAGGGAAGATTTCTCTCCAGCTGTCTATCAAGTCTTCAAAAGCCAGCCGGAATGTAATTGTAATCTATTTTTCCACCCCTCAATAGTAGTGGGTGAAAAACACACACACATCGCTCAAAATTGCAAGGAGATGGGAGCCAGGGCTGCCTCGTGACTCACACAGCCCTGCGTGGATAATTACTGCCATTCATTACTGGCCCAGGAAAGAAAACAAGGGTCCAATTGGGTTTTAGTGAACCAGAAGCCTGATGGATAAGGGGGAAGAAGGGGCCTGTGCTGCCTCCCTACTGCCTCCCCCCTCTGATATCCCCTCATCCAATTCATACTCATATGCCATTCTCAGAAGAATAGCATCCTGCTGGCTATTCCGCTCCCAACTCACATCTTTTATTATGCTTATTTAATGTGCAGTTTAGAATTGGTACCGTGATTTTACCAAGCACTTCTCCCCAAAAGGCCTCAATAAATAACCTTGAGCCGGGACCTGACTTGCCTGTTTTCCTGCATGAGGGTTAAAAAAGCTCTATTTCATTAATTCATTCAACCAACAGTTGTCATGAATTCACCACACAGTGCTAGATTCTGAGGGAAATGAAGTTGTGTTCCTCCTGATGAAGTGTTCTTCCCTCCCCACTTTAAACCTGCCTAGTAACATCTCTTGCAGACAGGCTATGATGCCATTTACTGGCTCCCAGTCAGTGCATTCTCTCCCTCCCCTAAATTCCTTCAGTTATGCTGTTCTGTCTTGCGATCTTTCATTGGATCTTTAACTTGTGGAGGACAGAGAATATAGCCAAGAAAAAGGAACTTACATAGTTATATATAGTTACACACACACACACACACACACACACACACACACACGTCAACATCAGCTCTGAGCACAGAGTTTTATATATTGTTAGGTATTGTTTGTAGGCACTCAAGCAGTATTGAATGAATGAATGAATGGATGAATGAATGAATGAATGAATGTTCAAGTGTTTTAAGCTAAGTGTTTTTGGATGGCTGTGGGGAGAGGCAAGTTCTAACAGAAGAGTAAGAGTTCAGTTAGTTGATAGAGATAGGAAGTCCTTCTAGAATGGGAAATGCTGGGAGGAACCTGGCTCACTCAGTTGGGAAGAGCATGCAACTCTTGATCTCAGGGTCATGAGGTTGAGCCCCAAGTTTCATGTAGAGATTACTTTAGATAAATAGATAGATAGATAGATAGATAGATAGATAGATAGATAGATAGATAAATCGATAGATAGGTTGATTTAGAATAGGAAGTGTTGGAAGAAAAGCATCTCCTGCTGGAAGTAAATCTCTGGAAATAGAATGTGTAAAAGAACATACTAAGGCTGCATTAGTCAGCATTATTCAGTTTTGTCCACAGTTATGCTCCTCAAGGGTGGTCCACCAATATCCATGTATTTCATTTAACATCAGCCATTCCTTTTAGGAGCTCATTAACTGTGTGGAATTTGTTTTAGGTGGTTAAGGCCTTGAGCGATACTTTTAGTATAGTCAAGTTTACTTCAGATCATACACATCTTATTGTCACTGTTTTATTGTTATTTTTTGGTTCTCAAGGCTCATAAACAGCACACAATGTCTCATCTCTTTTACTTTTGAAAAGACTGAAGTTACAGGAATTTGAAGCAGCATTTAACTTATGATTCCTGGGAATCTGCTTTATTTTGTAGGCAGAATCACTATTAATTGTATCATTGAATTTTTAGGTGAAAAATTTGCTAAGTATTCCATACTGGGAACTCCAAGTGTTAAAACCATCAAAACTCTAACCTTACATGCACATATTTATACACACGCACACACACACACACACACACACACACACACACACACACATTTGTGTGAGGGGGTATAAATGATGAGGTGTATCTAATTTAAAGTTAATTATTTGAATTATTTTATGTGTACCATCCACTGAACTCTTTCCCAGTTGCTCCTATACCAAATTATACCCTGGAAAATCAACTGAAATTCTTCAAATGATCTCTAAGTGGATCATTTACTCTTCCAAAGGGCTTTTTTGTTGTTGATCCCAGGAACAGTCTTCTCTAACTGCATCTTCTGAAAACTCATAGAATCTTTTTTTCTGAAATCTGAAAAGGTTTATCTTGTCTACCCACCTGTACCTGAGCAGGAAATTGTCTTAGAAAATTGTATTTCAATTTGTAATGATCTGTAGAGGATACCATACCACCTCTCTTGGTAGCTTATTGCCATTCCTAATAATCTAGATAGTCAGCAGATATTTCCTGATGTGCAGTCTACATCTCTCCTGCTGCTTTGGCTTGTTCCATTTGATTGTTATGATACTGATGTTGTCCTATTCATGGTCCTTTTCTCAAGGCCAGGCAATCACAGCATTTATAACCGAGTCAGTAGTTACGGTCATATTCCAGTTTCCTTAAGTGCCTCCATCTTGAGCAGCCCTCTGAGTCCCGATTTTTGTAATGTGGCTGAGGAGCTGTGAGAATGCCATCTGTTTGCAAGAATGGGGCCATACACTTAACTCTGAAGATGGCACTACTCATCCAAATCAAGATTTGAGACTTAGAGAAGCTCACTTGCACAGCTGGATTGACCCTCACTTTGTAGGGTGATGTGACTATTTGAGAGTAATTGAATGGAAAGATGAGCCTGGCATAGCATTTATATAGCATTTTTGTTTGTTGAGTATAATTGCTATACTCAGCTTTGTATAAAGCATGGGAGTAATAAGATCAAATTAAGGAAAGTTACTTAGCTGGAATAGCAGGGAAGTTCCCTAATGAAGAGATCTGATAGACCGTGGAATAGTCTTCCCCAGGAAGGCTGGTCTCATTGAGATGTGGTTACTTACCATGGAACTAAATTGTCCCCCACTGGATGGATCTCAGGCCCTTTTCATTTTGGTTTGTGACTTTGATTTAATTGGAAAAGTCTCACATCTGTTGTTGACTATCGAATGTATGCTTCTCAAATTCTAATTGTGGGAGAATCATCTAGTGAGCTTCTTAAACTGTGGATTCTTGGGCCCCATTCCCAAAGATTCTGTTTCATCAGGTCTGTGTGTTGTCTTAGAATCTTCATGTTTACCACATTTCCTGGATGATTCTGATGTACATGTGTTGTAAACTCCATTTTGAAAACCAATGAGCTAGGGCCACCTTGGGAAGATTCCCAGTCTTATAGTAAGTACATCTGTGCATTTTTATTTGTTCCTTATCCTCATTCTAATAGTCCATTTTGTCCTATCACCAGGGTCCCTTTTTACTTACAGAGAGGGATCATGTTTGGTGGAGGAGATATTTAGTGAAAGGCTAGAGGTTGCTCAAAGATGTGTCCTGCCCCAAAGAGCCCCTGGCCTCACTCAGTCTGGCCTTCGCTGCCTTTCCTGTGAGGCAGCTTGGTGTAAGGCACCATTTCCCAAAGTTCTATGGCATATTAACAATTACTAGAAAAAAAGGGGTTAGTGTGGGTTGGAGCCTGATGACATCTAGCCCCTATAAGCATGAGAATCAAGGTCCAGGCCTTCCAGACAGGGGGCTAGAAAAATCTGTGTCATGTGCTAGAGTTCTCACCAGGTGGTCAGAGCATTAGCCCAGTGGTGTAACTATAGTGTAATTTTAGAGAAACCCAAATATACCAATGGAACAAACATAGTGGAATTGAAAGTTGGGAAGCATAATTAAGGGGATCACCTACATAGGGCTTATTCCTCTTGCAGCAGATTTCAGGCTTGCAGTACAAAATTAATTCTGGACCATATCCACTATTGATGACCAAACTCCTACATCAGCATAGTAATAATAGCAAAGAGTTACTGGGTGATTACTTTATGGCAGGCTCTGGTCTAATCATTTTATATGTATTATCTTAATTCTCATACTGCATTTACTACAGGGTAGGAACTACTAGTATATCTATTTTATAGATGAGAAATTCAAGATAGAGAGGAGCCAAGTAATAATGCCTAAGGTCACACAGCTAATAAATGGTGGTATATAGACTTGAATTCATGATGCTTGACTCCAGAGCTATGTTCTTTTCCACTGTGCTAGGCTGCCTCTGTTCCACCACAATGACAGTAAAAAGTGTAATGATTGAAATGACAAAGTCACCAGAACTCAGCAGATTTAATATGGTAAAACAAAGAATCAGTAAGCCTGAAAATAGGTCAGTATAAATTAACCAGTCTGAAGAACACAGAAGAAAAAAATCAAAGAAAAATGAAAAGGGCTGCAGAGACCTGTGGGATACCATCATAAATTTCCAACAGACACATAAAGGGAGTCCAGGAAGGAGGTAAGAGAGATAAGGGTCCAGAAAAAGGATTTGAGAAATAATGGATGCAAACATCTCAAGTTTGATGAAAAATATTAGTCCACATAAAACAAAAGCTCAATAAACCCAAAGTAAGATAAGTGCCTATACACATCATAGTCGGTCTGTTAAAGACAAAGACAAAATCTTGAAATCAGCAGGGTAAAAACAACTGACAATGTGCAGAGGAGCATCAATATGATTTACGGCTAACTTACCACCTCGCTTAATCTGGCTTTGGTAATCAGAGGGCTGTGGAACGAAATATTCAAAGTACTGGAAAAAATTGTCAACCAATAATTTTATGTCTAGCAAACCTGTCCTTCAAAGTGAAGGCAAAATAAAGGCAATCGTAGATAAAGACTGAGAGAATTTGTTGCCTTATAAGAAATAATAACAGTTAGGGTGCCTGGATGGCTCAGTCGTTAAGCATCTGCCTTCGGCTCAGGGTGGGATCCCAGCGTTATGGGCTCGAGCCCCGCATAAGGCTCCTCCACTGGGAGCCTGCTTCTTCCTCTCCCACTCCCCCTGCTTGTGTTCCTTCTCTCTCTGGCTGTCTCTCTCTGTCAAATAAATAAATAAAATCTTTAAGGAAAAAAAAAAAAAGAAATACTAAAGGTTGTCCTTCAGGCTGAAAGGAAGTGATAACATGATAACTGAAGTCCATAGCAAGAAATAAAGAACTGAGGAAATGGTAAACATGTGAGTTAATGTGAAAGACTCCTTAAATATATTTTTCTCAGTTTCTCTCAACTTTGTTAAAAGAGAGATGATTTTATGAAGCAGTAATTATAAGCATTGTGTTCTTAATATTAGACAATATTGAATCCAGGACCCAAACCATTAAATTAGTTTAAGAAGGGCACTTTTTAATAAATGCTATTTTTAATGAAGATATAAGAAGTATATTTATGGCATCATGCTCATAAAACATGAACTACAAACTATATAAATTACAAGGAGATATACATGGCTGCAGAAGTTATTTATTGAACCTCTTTCAATCCATGACATACATCATACATAAAAAATAAGCAATGGTCTAAGTTTTTGTGGAAGTTTCAGAGACACTTGTAAAGAACATTCTGTATTCATAAGGGACAAGGTTTGATCTATATATTTTTATATAATTGCGTAGTAATATATATTTATATTACATATATAAATGTACTGTACATATATATACTTATTTAATAAATATATACTTATTTTTGCCTCTCAAAATCTAAATGGAAATTGAAGAATATATGGAACATATTAATTATCAAAATACTATATATCAGAATTAAGGGGAAATAGTTAAAGCAGGGATTAGAGGCAAATTCATAGCCCTAAATACTTATATTAATAACCAAGAAAGAGTGAAAGTAAATAAATTAAGCTTCCCATCCAAGAAATTTAAAAAAAATTTAAAACCTCAATAGAAGAAAGTAATAAAATAGAAGTGGAAGTTAATGAAGTAAAATAATAGGAAGCAGTAGAACCAGTATATATATCATGAGCTTTTTTTGGCTAAAAATAACAAAATAGATGACTTGTTAACTAATCTAATCATGAAAAAAAGAAAACTTAAACATAGATAATTTAAAAAAGAGGGAAGTAACCACAGACACAGAAGAAATTAAAAGAATCGTGGGTGGCTACTTTACACAATTTCTTGCAATAAACTTGACACCTGAACAAAATGGGTTGTTTTTGTAGGGGCATATAATTTAGTAAAAGAAAGGATAGGAGGCAAACAAGAAAGCAGCATTATTCACTTGTCACGACTAGGATGAAATGAGAGAGATTACAGGCTTTCCTCAGGCATGGTCTGCGACCTTAAGAGAGGACAGTCAATGGGCATTGTGTTTACTCAATAAGTTTCTGATGGTGTGATGCATTTATTCATCGTCATCTGTATTAATATGCAAAAACAAGTTATAACCTCCCATTTGCTGAGTATGCTTGTGTAAATATACTTGCTAGCATTGAGTGTTCCTGCTAGAAGAGTAGAAGCACTATGATAATATCACACAGCTCCTCACCCACACCCACCCCAGGAAGGGAAAGCAGAATGATTTTTAAAAAGGAATCTGTGAAATAAATACAGATTCACTCATCAGTATGTCTCCAGCACCCCTCCCCCATATTTCTGTCCCTTCAAAGGTTGCTAGGCAACCCAGTAGAAAAATAGCCAAAGCCCTTGTAAAGAGAAGACATGCTTACAATGTCAGAAAAATAAACGTGGGCTTGCTCACTTGGGCTTGCTCACAAACTGCCAGGACTTGCGACATAATTCATTCAGTAGCAATGATTGTAATTGATCTTGAGGATGGTGAAAACAATTGACCATAATCTACCCAGAGGAGACATGACTCAAACCACCCAAGTGTGAGAGGGGGTGCTGCTGTGGTGGTACCTTTTGCCCTTGAAAGGGAATGAAAGCTCAGTGGTGCCTGCTGGGGCCAGTCTCTGCCTAAGTCTGTTTGATTCCATTCTTGCAGTTAGCACAGTCTCTCTAAAACCTCTTTAGAGTTCACAATTAACACGCAGACCTCCTTAGGAACTGCCGCTTCATCTCCCCTGGCATTTAATAGATCTACTTGATTTTAAATGGAGCCTGCTTCTGTGGGCATTGGCATGCCTATTGTCTCTGGTGGCCCAGGCTCAGATTGCTCTAAGGAACTGCACAGCCTTCCTACCTGGTGTGTATGCCAGGGTCTGCTCGCAGTGACAGGTGTTGATATTCAGCTGTTAATTTCCCCCATTAGAGACAATGTGGTAGGATCTGATGATACAATCTGTTCATCTGAGGTCTGCCCTGCTTTTTTCCTATCTAGAATATATTGCTAACTTTATTGAAACAATAAAAGAAGGAATAGATTTGCAATCTGCCCTTTAAATGGTTTTGCTTTGCTAGGAAAAAAAATCCATAGCAGTCAATTTCTTTTTGTCTATTATAAATTTATTAACAGTGTGTTGTAATTAGGTGCATGGCTTTGCCTTAGAGGACAAATGGTGCTTCTTGAACTGTGACATTAGTCTGATTGTGGTAAAATAACCCATTTGGTTTTACCAGCTGTGACTTTGGAGGCAGCTGAATGACAGAGGATGCATAAAACTCAACAGATGAAAACATTCTCAGCTCTACTCCCTATTACTGATCCTTCTGCATCCCAGACAAAATATTCTTTGGATTTGCTTGCTAATGTCTTGGTGATCTGAAGAGTATTGTGCTTGAGCTGGCTTATCAAATTGGGCCCCTGTTCTCCCATTAGTATGATGTAAATTGCTCCAGCAGACTCTAAAGATGTTGTGTTGTCTAATTAACCAAGAGGAATTCTTAAGTGGGGAAGCAGGACAGCTCAGTGGTTGCAGTTGTGCTTTTTGAGATCAGGCTGCCTGCACCGCAAACCTTCTAGCTTCTCTAAGCCTTGGTTTCTTTATCTCAGAAACAGGCAATTGTGTAACGTGCCTCACAGAGTATATGTGAGGGTTAAGTGAGTAAATTCTTAGCACAGTGATTATACGTAATAAGCTCTCAAGAAATTAAGGATAAGGAAATAATATTAGACTCTGCAGAAAAAATGGTCCAGCTGAAGGAAAGTCATGGGTTCCTGACTGGGCTTAAGAGAATAGGGGGAAGAACCGTTATCAGCTCCCTTCAGCCTGCTCACTATCTAGCACTTGTTAACTATGTGGGTAGGAAAGGGAGCCCAGAAGAAAAAGGGGTTCCCGTCTGTGGCCATTATCCTGGCAAAAGAGTTTTGAACCACACTGACTTTCATTAATTCTTTTCTAAGAAAAATCTTGAGGCAGAGAGACAGGAAAGAATAAGATGAATTGTAATACTACCTGACTCTTCAGTTTTTCAGCTCACACGAAGTTGAGACCGTAGACATGATAAGCCATGAGGAGATTAAGTCCATGTTTGTGGTCCTACCCGCTCACTGGTCCTTGTTTTGAGTACCTTTTTCTAAGTTTTTATTCTTGTCTTGCCATTTATCCCAAGTAAAGTTTTGGCCAATAAAGGTTTACAATAAGATGCTTTTCAGAACATTCCCATTTCAATAAGAAACTTCTGGGATAGAAAACAATGAGTCTTAATGAGGAAATTTCATGCAGCATGACAAAACAAATTTTTTAGGTGGGGGAAGATGGTTTCCATTATCTCTTAATGGAATATCTCTGAAATATATCCAGCAAGTGCACTCCCTTATCTCTTAATTTCATATCTCTGAAATATATCTAGCAAGTGCACCCAATATCAGAGGATACTGGACTCATTCAGTTGATGATGACTGGCAGTAGTGTATTGCAAGCCTGAAATAGAAATCTCCTAAAAAATTTTAGTTTCATCTAAAAATAAAAAAGAACATCGAAACACTCCAGCATTTCTGTTTTCCCATTCACTTCCTTCCTGCACCAGTCATCAATTTAGTCCTTTTCAGCTCTGACTTTACCCTTCTTTGCCCTGCTTTGTGATACTGGAGTAGACTCCATAAACATTCCTCCTTTGCCATATGGCAGGTGTTAGGCTTTGTCAGTAGAGGGCAGTGGAAGGCCACTGCAGGAGAAAAGGGGCCTCTTCTGGTTTTGCTATATGTCTTTCTTCTTGTTTCTGTGGCTTTTGCCTCCCAGTGGCATTTGGAACACCCAGTGGTGCTTGCCCTATAGCAAGTTTTACCAGTACTCATTGAGCAGCTTCCCACTTAAGCATCAAAGGCATCCTAGCAGGTGGTTTCCTGTTTGCCAGCCCTAGCTTGTCCCACCTCAGAGAACTTTACCTCCTGTGGGCCATAGTCACAACTTTTCCGGAGAGTTCTGAGTCTCAGTCTTGGTTTTGGGTCAGGGGCTCTTCTAAATTAGTTTCTTCCCTGGATATTCTGTCTCAGCTAGAGGCAGTAGCTCTTTTCCAGTATCTGCCCTTCCTGTACTTGTTAGAGTTCTTTACTCCTCAGTGTCTAATCCCCTATTACAAGTAAATAATTATATTAAATTTTCCCTGTTCAAATTAATAGTATTTTTCTGCTTTCTCATTGGACCCAAATTGATAGATCCTCAGAGATCAGGTATGATGTATACAGATGGCGAGTTTGGAGAGGCATATCGCAGCTCTTTTCCCTTCTCTTGGGAGTCAGCCTGCCCTGGGTAATTATTCTCAGGCAGCAGTCAGCTCAGTGGCCAAGGCCCTGCCCCTGAGTGAGAACCTATGGTGGTCCAGCCCTGGTCCCCCACCCAAGACCTGCCAGGTAAGTTTGTCTAACTCTGTCTTTCAGTTTTAAAACCCAGCTCCCTGCAGATGAAAGCCACATTCTCCAAGATCAGCTTTCTCAGTAATAAAGTATTATTTAGGATCCAATCTGCTGACTACTTTATGTTATTCCTAAATTAGTTCACAGCCCAGACAGGAAGAAATCTGACTTTTTATTGTCTCCTCCTCCCTCACTCTCTGATGATTTTCATATAAAACAATGTAAAATAACTTATCACCAAAAAAATTTTTTTAAAAAGGGTACTTCAGGAAAGCACAGCATGTCTAGCATGTCTGTTTAGCATTGCCTGTCCTCTGGCCCACTACCCCATCACTGTGATATTCATGCCAACGTATAAAGCTGTTTTTTCTTAAAATGCCACCGTAATTGGGGAGTGATTCTGTATCTCCAGAATGCTTAGGCACACCATAACGTTCACCTTCAGTGAGTGGGTTCCCACAGAACCCACATAAACAGTCTAGAATGGTGATAGGAAAACATTTAGAAAACAACCTGATCTATTCAAATCTCTTTACAATCATGAATTAACAGATTATTCATTTAAAACTGTGAAAAAAATAGACTTGTGGCTTCCATTCTGTGCATGAATGGGTCATTAGTCAGCCTTTGGGCAAGGTCAACTTTCCTGATACATCAGACTTTAGCAGTTGGACTTGATGGCATTGCTGAGTTCTTGTTGAAGGAGGACATTGAAGAACCAGGTGTCAGTAAATGATCGCATTGGCTCAGACAGTGAGCCACACACCACTTGTCCCCTTCATCATCTCTATTGACATGGCACCTTTTATTGTCCTTGACTTTCTCCTGTGCTCTGCATGCATGGCTGAGCTGCTTGTGTGTCCTGTGTGTTTGTATAAGGAGAGTACAGTGGAGAGAAAGGTAGCCCAGTGTGTTTTAGAATGAGAAAATGCGACTTTTGTGAACATTTGAAATGTTGGTGCAGTGGCCAAAGATTAGTAAAGCTCTATAACACATCCAGTCTCAAACATAGGCCTGACATAATAACCCCTGACATGGGGAACATAATGTACTCTTAAGATTCTGAGATGACCTTTGAAACAGATTCTTGCAGGGCTGAAAAGCCAGAGGAAATGAACATCCTGTCACTTACTGGTGGTAAATGGTTATGAATGGGTTTGTTATGAGCCCTGTGATTTGATGTGGTAACCATATTTTAAGGATTATAGCTTAACATTGCAAATGGTGTTATTTTAGGGACAGGGTCAAATTAGGTTATTAAGAATCAGAGTCAGAGGCACCTGGGTGGCTCAGTCAGTTAAGCATCTGCCTTTGTCTCAGGTCATGATCCTGGAGTCCTGGGATCGAGTCCTGCATTGGGCTCCCTGCTCAGCGGGGAGTTTGCTTCTCCCACTGACCTTCCCCCCTCTCATGCTCTCTCTTTCTCTCACACTCTCTTTCTGTAATAAATAAATAAATAAATCTTAAAAAAAAAAAAAGAATCAGAATTAAGGATGTCCGGGTGGCTCAGTTGGTTAAGCATCCAACTCTTGATTTCAGCTCAGGTCATCTCAGGGTTGTGAGTTCAAGCCCTTCGTCAGGCTCTGCACTGGGTGCAGAGAGTCTGTGCACTGTCTGCTTAAGAGTCTCTCTCTCCCTCTGCCTCCCTCCCCCGCCTTCCACCCCAACCCTGGTTGTGCACTGTCTCTCTCAAAACAAAAAAACAAAACAACAATAAAAAAACAACTAACATAAAAACACTCAGGTTTAGCCATTTCTTCAGGTTTTGTATTTCCTTATAAAGGCTACCATGTCATGTAAAACTTCTATTAAATAAATATGTATGCTTTTTTCTTATTAATCTGTCCTTTGTTACAGAGGTCCCAGTTGGGAGCTTAAAGGAGAAAGATACTTTTCTTCTCCTACATTTACTTCCTTCCATACACCTCCTCATCTAGTGTTCTCCTTGTAGACTTCTTCCTCTCCTTTTCCCTACTTCAAAGGGTTGACCCTGATTGGGAGATGCCTTTATGGTGGACTCAGCACTTAGCACGGATCTCTTTTCCAACCTGAAACTGTCTTTCACATTTACTGAGGTGCAGTGTATAGCATTGTGATTCTGATTTCTGTGTCATTTTTATATCATCTGATTTTAAAGAAATATCTTCAACTATGTAATTTTTTCAAATGATTCCTCTTGAACAGATTTATAGCATATGTATATTTTGAATAAATCTTGGTCTGTGGCCCATATGTCAAGGTAATTACCCAGAGATACTCACTGTTCAATCTAGGTAGCAGATTCTTGCAAGTGGCAGAATGGAATCCAGCAGCAGGGTTCAAAGCCTGACACGGGTGCAGTTGTACAATTCAGAGTTCCCATTCATACTCTAATCTATGGAGTGGTGACTTAGGGGCACTCTTCACAGCCCTGCAGGGCCTTTTCGTGGTCACTTCCTCCTCTGCTCTGGAATTGCTTACCAGGCCACCTTGAGAAGATGAGTCAATCTGTGCCTACTCTTTTCTACATTTAAGTTACATAGTAGGATCCTAAATATTCAGTGATTAGTGTTCAGTGTTTGTCACCTAAGAAACCTTTCAAAAGTTAGAAATCACATATGACATGTGGCATGTGTAAACCATTTCAGCCTTTGTTCTAGTAGTAAAAAAAATAGAAACCGCCTGAATATCAATGAGTAAATGGATAAACAAACTATAGTATGCCCACATTGAATAGATTTATTGAATAGAAAATAGAAGTATGTAGCATTTAATCCCATTTCTACTGTCCCCAACTGTAAGTGTATTATAAAATTTATATTGTATTTATTATATACTTATAACACAGCAAAGCAGTCTATATGCATTTATATTCATATAAAAAGGTCTGAAAGAATACAAGCCCCCCTGATATGGGCAAGAATCCGAGGTTAGTGGTGGTCGTGAAGAGGTATTTTGTTTTTTGCTTTCTATTGAATGAGTGCAGGATGAGATGCCCCAGAATGTGCCACTTTGGCATAAAGATTATTTTGAGTTAAAAGTAATCAAAACCCAATAGATTCAGGAAAAGCTCTCTGCCTCTCCCTCAACTGCCTCAATTTACATTGGAAAGAAGAGCCTGTATCAGGAAGAGAGAGCTATGAACAGACTCTTCTTTACCTAAGAAATAATCTGTGTAATAGGGCAAACCTTTGTTTTTCCAAACATTTCCTTTCACCTCCTTGCTAATGGTTCTTCTCCCCTTTGTGTTCTCAGGCTCCTATCCCTCTCCTTAGCTCTTCTAAGCTTCATGTTGCTTCATTGTCTTTGGAATTCCATGTCTGCGTGGATTCCCCATGCATATGCTATTAAATTGGACTTTCTCCTGTTTGTCTCATGTGAGTTTGATCTAAATCCAGCTAGAAGGACCATAGGGCAGAGGAAGGTCTTCTGCCCTGACACTATGTGCCTGCATTGGGGAGTTTTCTACATTAAAATGGAGTCATGTATTATGAATAAAAAATTTTAAGTAATTGATTTTGAACAGTTAAGATGTGCCCTAGGAGAAAAGAAACTTTCGCTAGAGCTAAGTGGTGATACTTAGGGATGAGACGCAGATACACACCTAGCCATTCAGCCTCATAAATGAATCTGCCAATTGTAGATCAGGATGGCAGTTCTGTTGCTATGGTTAATACACTCAGAACAGTTATTGTGCTCAGAGTCTTACTTTATTGCTTTTATGAGTAAATAAATAGAATACCATTTGAACACACTCCCAAGAGTTTATTTAACTGCATGTTAATGATTATTTATTAGTTATTATACTAATGTCTTTATGTCTTCCTCTCTATATTCTCCCTCTCCTTCCTTAACACCCTTCTCCCCTCACTAACTGGTGTATGTACCCTGTTTAGGACCTGCCTCAAAATTCACAACTTCCAGGAAGCTTTTCTTAATTAACTCAGTCTCATTGAGGAATTTTTGCTCAGCATCTCTTTGGTGAGTGTGCTTTTGTGTTGGAGGACTTCATCTTGCATCTTCCAGAGGTGTTCCTTGCTAATTGTTTTTCTGTCATTTTTTGCATGTATGTTCTCTTAATTCATCTTCCAGTGTAATGAACTCTTCATGAAATAAAATACAGAAAACAGTGAGGAGTATGGATATCAAGATAGAAATACTTGTTTAAAACCTGACCTGGCCACTTTTTGTTAAATGTTTTTTAAAAAATTTCTTTTTTTTAAGCTGCATTTTCCCCACCTGTGAAACTGGAGTAATAATTTCTATTTCATAGGATTGTTTGGCAAGGAGATTGGTGGTAGTTAGCGCTCAACATGTAGTTAGCACTCAACATGTGGTAGTTATTAGTATTGATCTCCTCCTATCTCCAACCTACAATGCATATGTATATAATAGTCCTGACATCAGATAATGTCTGTGATGAGATTTTAATCATGATTTATTTCCTCCTTTTGGTCAGATATGTTCAGGGATCTGGGGACATTCAGGCATCAAAAGAATAGAAATGAGGCTTGTATTGTCAAATCCAACCCGAATCACCACCCAAGGGGACTCCTTTGTTCCTCAAACCCTGCTTGTGTGAATAATTTAGTTAAAATTTTCTCACATCCAAAGGAACTGTTTCACTTTGTCTAATTTTATGCTACTTTGGGGACCAAGTCATATTTTGTCCTGGCATCATTTCTTGGCTTACTTACAATAGATGGATATTTGTGTGCATTCATTCATGTAGTCATTCATTCAGCAGAAATTTATGGAGTGCTGCTGTGCTGAGTACTAAAGATACACATGAAGCGTGAGTAGGAGCATAGCAGGTGGACAAATTGGGGATAGCACTCGTAAACCTAAAGTACAGCATATGCAAACGCCCTGAGGCATGAAGTAACAAGACCTGCTTTAGGAGCTACAAGTACTGTGCAGTACAGTACTGCAGCATCAGGTGCACGCAGGGAAGTTGTTTGAGACGATTTGAGGTAGATGGACAGGCAAGGCCATTTGTACATCATGCAGAGGGTTTGAGACTTTATCATGCTGGCAGTGTGGATCTACTGAAGAATTTTGAACAAGAAAATAACAAGGTCAGATTTGTATGTTATAAAGAAATTCTAGCTGCCAAGTGCAAGATGGATTAGAGGGAGATGAGGATATAGGGAAGGAGAAAAATGAGGCTGTGGAGTAGTCTGGGTATGAGATGATAAGTGACTGAATTAGGACACGAAAGGGAATGAGGTGATTAGAAAGGAATGTAGGGAGTAGAATTCATAGGACTTGGTACTCAATTGATGTATTGGTTTTCTATTGCTGTCATAACGGATTACCACAAATTTAGCAGCTTAGCATAGCACAAATTTATTATCTTCTAGTTCTATAGATTAGAAATCTGACATGGATCTCACAGGGCTAAAATCAGTGTGTTGGCAGGGCTGTACCTGTTTCTGGAGGCTCTAAGGGAAAATTGGTTTCCTTATTCATTCTGGTTATTATCAGAATTCAGTTCCTCACATTTGTAGAATTGAAGTCCCCATTTCTTTGCTGGGTATCAGCAGAGACCCATTCCCATCTTTCAGAGGCCACATGCATTCTTTGGCACCTGACACCCTTTCCCTGCCTTACAAACCAGCAGTGGCAAGTAGAGTCCCTTTCACATTTCAAATCTCTCTTGCCTCTTCTTTCTGCCTCTCTTTTCTACTTTAAAGAAGGAGAGATTAGGGGCACCTGCGTGGCTCAGTTCATTGGGCATCTGACTCTTGATTTCAGCTCAGATTGTGGTCTTGGGGCCACGGGATTGAGCCCCATGTCACTCTCCTCACTCAGTGGAGAATCTGCTGGAGATTCTCTCCCTCTCCCTCTGCCCCTCCCCGCAACGCTCACATTCTCTCTCTCTCTCTCAAATGAGTAAATAAATCTTTTTTTTTATAATGATTTTTTATTATATTATGTTAGTCACCATACAGTACATTCCCGGTTTCCGATGTAAGGCTTGATGATTCATTAGTTGTGTATAACACCCAGTGCACCATGCAATACGTGCCCTCCTTACTACCCATCACTGGCCTATCCCATTCCCCCACCCCCCTCCCCTCTGAGGCCCTCAGTTTGTTTCTCATAGTCCATAGTCTATGAGTAAGTAAATCTTAAAAAAAATAAAGGACTAGAGATTAAATTGAGTCCATCCGGATAATTCAAGGTAATCTTCCACATCCTTAACCTTAACCACATCAGCAAAATCCCTTTTGCCATGGTAGGTATTCATAGGTTCTGGGCATTAGAATGTGGACTTCTTTGGGAGAGCCATTATTCTGCCTTCTCCAATTGGATGTGGGGTTATGGGAAGGGGTAGAATCCTAGTTTCTGACTCCAACAACCAAGTAGAAGCAGATTTAGGGGAAGAAGATAAGTTTGTTTTTGAACATGCTGACTTGAAGGTGCGCCTGGGAAATCAAAATGGAACATCTGGAAAGTGGTTAGATGCACTAGCCAAAAGGCAGAGGAGAAATCAAGGCAGGAGATAGAGATTCGGGAGCTGCTGACATGTAGGGAGCCCTCAGTGAATGTGGAGAATGGGAAGAGAATAGGGCCAGGAACAGAATGCTGGGGCCAGTAATATTCTAGGTGCACCAGAGAGAGCAGCACTCACAAAAGGAACTCAAGAACAGCCTACGGGGTCTCAGTTTCTTGTTGACACATTTCTTCCTTTCTCCTCTGCCTGGCCTGTGTTCTCCTCATTCCTGGTTTTCTCCCTACTCATAGTTTCTGCTTCCTAAAACTTCAGCTTGCACATTGTGCTCCGTGACCTCTCCCATCTGCCCTGTCATCATGGATCTCTTAACTTCAGCTCTCATTCTAAACTCCTTCATTCTTTTGTTTGTTTTGTGTTTATTTTTTTAGTTCAAGGTGGGGGAAAAACCTAGAGTCAGACTGACCCAGATCATCATTTTGCATCGTGCCATGGCATAGGCCAACAGTTTAAATGAGGTTTGGCTATCCAGAGTCCAGGTGCCCACCCCAGTCAGCTGCTTTTCCATGTCAGGAACTAGAATGAATTCAGGTCAGCTGTTCAGAAAAGCCGTTTATTAGGCTTTGGAGGAAGAAGGTTCACTTGATCTCCATTGTATTTGCTGGACCCAGGTCAAAAATGGTCATATAATAGGTTCATCTTTATAGAAATTGAACTTGGGGTCCAAATCATAGGAGTAAAATCCAGGCAGGCAAAAACTCAGATCAAACACAGGTTTCCCCTGCTACCCAAAAGTAGAGTGTTCCAATGAACCTTTCTTGAGCCAAAATAGTGTAAAGCGAAGAAGTGATTGCCATTAATTTATATAGAAAAATTTTTGAGCATTCCCAGACCCAAAAGATAACCTCTTTTAGGCTTTTCTAATACCTTAGGACACATATTGCAAACAGATACACAAAATAAATCGAGATAAAGTACAGATGCTCACAGACATGATTCAAGGCTATGGCAGCGTGATGCTGAGAAGTTGAGTGTAGTTCCTAGGGAAGGAGCTTGGTGGGGCCTCTCTCACTGCTAGGGCTTTGCACTGCCCCTAAAATGGCTTGCTGCAAAACAAACACTGAACACTATTTTCACTTTTTGCCTTTTTTGTAAAAATAATATGTTTATAAACATTATCCAAATTAGAGCTGGTTATTTAGATTCACAATCCTTCTGGCCACTCACCGTTCATACATTCTGCAGGCTCTTGACATCCATACACGTAAGTGAGGGATGCCTGCTTGTCTCTGAATCACAGCTATGCACTAGCTCTCCCATCACACTGAACGTGAAGCATCTCCTCTCCTTTTGGAAAGAGACCCACTGGGCAGGGTTGCAGCTTGCATCTGTGGTATTGACAGCCAAAAAGGTACCATCATTACTATTTGGTGCTCCTCCTGGGTGGCAAGAGAACTGGAATTTATATTGCCAGTGCAAAGTACCATAAAGCCTTCAAATTCCTTTTAGTTGTCATTACACACAAATAATAATCTTTCACCAGATCTCTATTTACTGATTCTAAGTATGCTGGATCATCTCCAGGAAGGACAGGACACCTACCTACAGGGTCACATAAGCTTCTCTGAAACCAAATTCCTATGTTGCCGAGCTTCAGAGAAGATGCTTCCTTGTGTGGGGTTCATGTGAGGCCACCAGGGATTGGTGATGGTCTGGGTGAGTGGTGATCTCCTGCTCCCCCCTCTATGCCCTGCTGCAGAGGTTCAGGCCAGCTCATACACCATTGCCCCGGCCTGTAGTTCCTGTTGATAACCAGACTGAAAACAGGCAAGTGCAGTGTCCTCTACACAAGAGTGGATGCTTGCCATCCATTTCTCCGGTTGACCCTTGCTGGGTCATTCTTTAATTGAAGCAGAGGGCTGTCCCTTCATGCTCAGCTGGCCAATGTTGAGCCTCCTAGGGTTGTTTTAATCAAGTCTGTTTATTCTGTCTACAAGTGACTCTTGGTCATGGTTAACTGCTTTAGGGGTGAATTAAGTCTATTAGATAGTAAATTGCTTAAGCGTGTCTTCTCTGTGGAACTGACCTCAGTGAGAACAGAATGAGCAGAAAATCTAAGAGGAGCAAGGAAAGTTCAAATTCTGGAAAGGGCTCTAGAAGATGATGTAGGATAACCTCACTGAGAGGGGCCGTATGAGGCCCACAGCTGGGGCCTCAAACAGCTGGAGCCAGTAAGAACAGGTCAGCTCAAATAAGCACTGAAGCAGAAGTTATATGATGGTACTTTTAGTATTTAAAAAATACAAGGAAAAGATGAAGGCAAATATTGTTGAATAAAATGAATGAGAAGGAGGCAGTCTCCAAAATAACTGAAGGGCAGCCTTGAGCTGCCTACTCTTTCTAGCTGGGCACACAGATAATTTTCCTTTGGGTCTTTGAATCAGAAGATCTGAAGGATAATTAAATTCTTATGCAGAACAGGGAAATTGTATACTTCTCTCTTATCACTCTTCCTTCCCTCCTGCTCTCTCTCCAGATCCAAAAGAATCAGATAGTCTAGCCTCAAAAAATTACTCATGTTCTTTGAACTTACCAGACGTTTTTATACTTCTGTGACTTGGTACATGTTGTTTTCTAAGCCTGTTGTGGCTTCCCTCTCCTTCTCTGTCTTGAAAAATCCATCTTAATCTTCAGGGCTCAGTTTAAGTTCATCTTCTTTATAAAGTCTTCTGGGACTCACCAGATTAGGGAAATTTTTCCTTAATTATGTCCCACATATCTTTGTGTATTTCTGTATCACTTATCAACTTATGTTCTCATTATGTGATAGGATAGTACTCTGAAAAATAATTGGCTCATTAGGATTAATTCCTTTATAACAATGGCTTAAAAAGGATGGAAGTTTACTTCTGTCCTGTTAAGGAAGACTAATGGGAAGCAGTCTAGAGCTGGTATGGCAGCTTTTCAGTGTCATCATGAATCTAGTTTCCTGTCTGTCTTTTTTGCCATACTCAGCTTATGGCTCTCATTTTCAAGTTTACCTCGTGTCCAAAATGGCTGCTTGAGCTCCAGCTATCACATCCACACTCCAGGGAGCAGCAAGGGGGAAGAAGGAAGATGGCATGTCTCCCATCTTTTGAGAAGGCTTCCTAGAAATATCATTGAACAATTTTAATTACTTATCATTGGCCAGAACTCAGTCACATGGACACATCTAGCTGCAAGAAACTCAGGAAAACGTAGTCTTTATATGGCAGCAGTGTGTCAATAAAAATTGTGACTCAAAAAAATGAGAGGAGAATGGGTATTGAGAGGCAAATTGCAATCACATTATCTGATACGTTTTTTAATTTCTGTCATTCTCCTGCCTCCCATTCCTTTGCCTATTGAAGCTAAGCACTCTGTGGCTTTAGGAAGCCGTTAGAACCCAGGCGAAAACAAAGATAACATATAATGTGTTTAAGTTTACAGTCATAATTCAGATATACAGAAATATAACTTTCTCTGTTTGCTGAACTTGATTTGCCCAGAAGCCCCTACTTCCATTTATGGCTATGAAAAAAGCTCTTACCAATTAAAGGTAATGTCAGTTCTATTTTAAAATGTAATCTCTTTGGGTAAGTATTCAGCCAAGTGCAGGTGTCTTACCTTCCCTTTATCCTGCCTTCTCACTAGGAAGTGGTCTGGTTACCAGAGTCTTTCTGCAGCTCTCTAGTTCTCTTGGACCTCCACTACTTAGTTCTGTTAGATGTCTGTCACCGTCTCTCCCCAGGGACCCCATGGGGTCTTAGCTGTTTTGCTTTCTTCAGTGCCTGTCACAGAAGTTGACAAACAGGAAATGGTTAAAAATTTGACTGATGAATTTATGAGTGTACTTTAAATGCATCACATAATTAACTCACATGGTAGCATAATGATCTGAAAATCCTTATAAAATTTCTCTAAAGCCCCTAGCACTAAGTTTATAGCTTTCTTATGGTATTAATAATACTCAGCTCTCAGTCATAGCGGTTGTGTGCTTGCCTTGCCCCTGCTCCTTGAGGAATGGTCCTGATCTGTGTAACTCTCACAGCTCCTGCAGAAAACCATGGACATAGTAGGCCTTTAATCAATGAAAATGAAGGACTAAATGAGTAGGGGCTGGCACTTTGTATTTTACCACTAATGAGTGACTCCCACCCCGGAAGAAACAAAATGGATTTTATCAGAGCTATTTAGAACAATATCAGTAAAGACAAGTTGATATTTTACCTTTAACTAAACACTTTTTTTTTTTTTGATAAGAAAAAAATTGCTTTTGTTTTTCAGAAATCCTCCACCTACTTTACTTCATCCGGAAAAATGGTGTGAGGAATTCAACCACTTTATTTCACAGTGAGTATTTCTTCCACTAAAAAATTGCTTATCCAGCAGGGCCTTGAACAGTGATTGGAAATCCAAGCTGTGGAATTTACTTGGCTCTAGAAGTTGTCATGCCTTTTAGCATGTTATGACACAGAATTTGTTCCAGTAAATGATAGAAGATGCCTCTGAAGGATTTGAAAAATAAGGAGTTCCATTTGACTTTTGACTATACTCAGACTTCCTGATCATATGGGTCACATTTATCTGAGAATCTACTCCATTTATCTAATCTACTTGTCCTGAGGCAAATATCGCCAGTGGCCTTTTTAATAAGGGAGGAGACTCAACATCTGAAACTGTGATGCCCACACTAGGCCCAGGGAAGAGACAGAGGGTGGCAGCCTTCAACAGGAGTCTTATAGCTTGGAAGTTGGGCTTTGCTCTAGGATCTGTGGGGGGCGGGGGAGCACAGCTCCAGTTCCCAAGATGATTGAGGGGGCACAGTAGGATCTCAGGCCTGAGGCACCAAGGGGAACAGCCCCAGCCAGGGCTCAGGGCAGGAAGAACAAGATGAAAACCCAAGTTTTCATCCAAGGGGAGCTATGTTATCAGGAGCTAGGCAAGATAGAATGGGACTAAGACAGGAGCAGAACCAACAGTAACACCAACAGGATGGTGACCCAGTTCTGGGAATATGAACTTTTGGCCTGGCCCCTGGTCTGGTAGAGAACAACACTGGTCCCAGATCTAGGGAAGATGCTCAGTATGCTGGAGGGGACTGTGTGACCCCAAGCTAGGGGCCTGATGAACTGTGGGGGCAGAAATCCAGACCAGGCATTACAAGGCGTAGCCAGGTACAGGGACTAGGAGGAGGTGTGCTCAGTCTAGTAGACCAAACAAGGAGTTCAGAAGTCATGGGAGGCGAAAAGAAGTGCCAAAAATAGTTAATAAATAGTACATAGGGAAGGGTCAACACAAATTTTTCTATCTTATGCCTATGTGCAGACTTAGCTTCCACAAAAAGGCAGGGCAATGAAAGAAACTGAGTCCCTTGATCATCTTCCTTAGTCATCATACAGATCAGTAATTCCTTATCCACAATTCTAGAATCCAAAGAGCTCTGAGAAATGAAAGTTTTTTGTACTTGACTCACTTAGCTACAGGCCTTGGCCTTATGTGAACTGATTTGGTGGCAACACAGGACCTAAACTGAAGTGAAGCTATTTATAGTCATTATTTATCTCACTCAGTGTGAATATTCATGTGAATTGCTGCAGATATATTAATGTGTTTGATTACAGTGTGCTGTCCCAGATCCTGCTGGGAAATGTTACATAACATACAGTAAATGCGCTGGTTTGCTTTTCTAAAAATTTGATAAAATTCTAAATTCCAAAACACATTTGACCCCAAGGTTAGTAGAAAGACCTGTAAACCTGTATTTAATTTTTGTTTCAAGTGCATCATAGTTCAAGGTCCCTGAAATTGTTTGCTTGTCCAGCCCCTCTTGGATTTGTTCCATCTTCCTCAGGAGACAAGAGTGGTAAATCCTCTGAGAACTGCACCAAGCAAGGCTGTTTTGGAATGTGACCATGAAGTTCAAGGCCAGGGCATTTCTTCACCCCTCCAGTTCCCACTCTGGTGTTTCTGCAAAGCCTGCAGAATGCAGAAGCAGCCACAACTCAAGGTGGCAATGTCAGGCAATGGTGAGAGGAACAACAGATAGAACAAAAGGGATGGTGCTCACATAGGAGCAGAGGAAGAGGCACTTCCGGGGATTTAGGAACCAAAGGGGGAGGTGGAGGGAACTGGTGAACTAAAGACACCCTGGTGGCAGGGAACACACCCCAGGGAGAGAAGTCCAGGGGCTATGGATTCCAGTGATTTTGCTAGCAAAGGCTGGATTTAAAGAGTTTTCCTTTTCATTCCATTGCTGCATACAGATTCCCTTGATTGACCTTCTTGAGGCTGTTGGCCTAGAAAAGTCCATTACATATTCACAAATATGCCTTCCTATACCAAGCTCTTGTGATGCTTCTAAAATGTGACTTGACTCACCAAATTTTATTTTCTATATATATTTTCAAGAGTGTATTTGTGTTCTTAAACCAAGCACAGTATTGCTTAGATGGATTTGGGAATAAAGGTACTTACTTGATGGTATAGGGTTGGGACTCTCAGGGTTAAACAATGTAGAAATCCCTCTCTACTATTGATTTTTCTTTATGTCAGGATCCTATTATATGCCCATTTAAATCTGCTTATGTTTTCCCCAACACTGAGATCTCCAGATGCACTCATTCTGATTTGCTTTAGACTTAGTGAGTCTTGGTAATAGAATGGAAGACAGAACACAGAAAACAATGCCTTAGTATGCATACTATAAGGGGCAAAGCAAAAGCATCTTGTTGAAATGGCAGGAGAGGGGGAGTCTGAAAAGGTTCTTATGAACAAATGAAGGTAAATAGAAATCAAATGATTGTGTGCTCTCTACTAATTTAAGATATGGAAAAATGTCTTCAACCTTCTGTTTATTTAATAAGTTGTCCTTAATGGTTTTATTAGTGAAAATATTCTATATTATAGTTGTTCATAGATTCTTTCCTGACTTCAGCTCCCAATTCTGCTTTCCCCATATCATCTTAGATTCCTCAACCGTGAGTTTCTATTTTTACAAGATTTTTGGGAATATGAGTCTCAAGATTAGGGACTAATTATTGTATTTTACATCTTTGGGTAGAAACCTGACCACTGTTCCCAAATAATAACCTTTGGTTTCATAGATAAGCCTGCATACCCTAGGCTGCCATTACTCAGCCAACCAAATGAAATTTGACTTTACTATTTCATTCTGTTTATTCAAATCTCTAATGAAATACAAACAATGGCACTCACTGGGTTAGAAATGCCTATTTAAAGAGAGAGCCTTGGTTTGTTTTTATACTTATCTTGCTCCTGTTGGGAGAGAACTGGGAGAAGGATAGAGGATTAAGGCCTTCAGATTATAAACTTTTCATTATTGGTGGGACTGGGATGGGGACGATAATTTTCTGGTAATTTCAGGAAAGGTATTTTTAGCTTAATTATTCAGATAATTGCTTCAATTCCCATTGTAGACTGAATAACAGTGCATTGTATTAAGGTAAATAAACTGATTCTCTCTGAATAATAAACAGGACTGGAAATTCTTCAGCAACTTTAAAACTTTTAATACCCTATCCCCAGGTGACTGCTAAACCATAGCAGAGGTGATTCAAAAATTTTGATCTTTTTTGGTCCATGTTGGTCACCACTTACCAATGACCTGTATGACTTCTCATTGATTGCTGCAGTGGTCCAAAGGGATTGACCTGGGTGTAGCCTACTGATTATAGCTGTGTAGACAGGGGACAGGGGTGTGTGTGTGTGTGTGTGTGTGTGTGTGTGTGTGTGTGTGTGTATGAGAGAGAGAGAGAGGAATGTGTGTGTGTGTGTGTGTGTGTGTGTGTGTGTGTGTGTGTGTGTGTGTGTGTGAATGAGAGAGGGAATGAATATGAATGTACATGAGGTGGGGGGTGGGAACATGAGTGCCAGGAGGTGGCTCAGTGTGTTTTTCAGGTTTCCAGACTTCTTAATTTGGAGACACTAGGAGAAATTTTTAAGAAGGTCTGAAATCTTATTAGTAAACATGTTTTGTAAGTTAAAAAAAAACAAAAGAAAAGAAACATCAGTTTGGTTCTGAACCTTTGGTCGTTAGTAATAATTGACTCATTTATATGTGTTAGTTATTCATTTGTCAAAGCATGACTCCTGACAGCTTAGTTATGATAAATTAAACATGATGCTCACATAAATTCTGCACTGCTTTTTATCCATATGCTAGGACCCTTCCTGGGGTTTTTTGTCACCTCTGTAACATGTGGTTGGCTTTGTAGAGATTTCTTTATCAGCCCTTTCCCCTTTGGCTAAAGCTATTTGCATAAAAAGTTTATCTGGTTCAAGTTTCAGCCAGACTTCTCTTGTCAGGAGGCTCCATTCAGAAGTAGCCTTTTGACAAGATGACAGTAATTTTCCTCTGCCAGCTTCGTGAACTTCATCCTAAAGGATGTCACTTTTTTTTTTCAATTCAAACTAATTTCAGGTCTTTTGACTAAATTTTAATACTTCCCAGCCATTGTCTAAAAGGTATCTGTGAACTATGCTTTTTCATTTTGCTTTTAAAACTTTTGGGGTTTTATTAGGAGTTAGTTTTAGGACTTTATCCTCAATGGCTCTTGAGATGATCAGAGAGACAGTAAAGAAGGATTTCTCTTAGGCAAGGGCAAATCTACCAGGAGCACAATGGCTGCTCAGCTTAGGATTTAGTGATGACTCACACTATATGGTCTCCCACACACACTGCTGTCTTGGGCTGGCTGGCTTGAGCGGCTAAGCATGCAGGTGTATCTGTTTCCCAAGGTGAGCTTTGCGGCTGAGCCTTGCCATTTAGTCATGTAATGAAGAGGCGGCCTTTTCTATCCCTCCAAATGACATTCAAACGGCTACAAGCAGTTGTACTGCATGTTAACAAGGTGAGATCACTCTGAGCTACAAAACCGCTAAAACTAATGGGCATTTGCATAAATTTATTTCTTAAAAATGGAAACTCAGAGCTGGAACATTTGCTCTTCCCTAGGCCTGAATGTTTATAAAAGTACTCATTTATTTTGGGGTGGTTGCTTCCTTCACATTGATTGTATTTCCTTCAAGGCAATCACTCTTAGCTCTTCTCCATCCACCATTTTATTTCAAGGTAGCTTTATTCTACATGGTTTTTATAATATCCATGAACAACACACTTGGAATGATAAATATCCTAACTCACTGATTAAGCTCCAAAAAATATTTTTGGGTTTTTAAGTCTTGTTAGAGTCTCAGGTGGCCATGCAAAGGGTTAATACTTCCTGGAGTGGAAGGATACAATAACCTTTATTTACATTACTTCACAAATTGGTAATTTTAATTAAAATGAGCAGTGGTATCTCCAGTGACAGACTCTCTCCATTTTAGATTTATTTAGCCAATGATTAGCTATTATGGCTTCTTGAATTAATTAGCATCTCTTGAGCTGCAGGGAGTTAGTGAATTAATAAAAATTCCTGAAGAAGCACAAAATTAAAAAAAATTCTAATTTAAAACCCCCCAAATTCTCCTCTCTCTTGTTAACGTACATTGATCAATATACTTATAAATGTAACCCAACTTCTTTCTCATCTTGAAAAATTGGGATTTTTTTTTCCTTCTTCACGAAGAGAACAAATAAAGCTGTGTGTTTCAAGGTTATGTCTCCCTGAAGAATGTCTAATTTAGATTACCTAATAGATCGTCTAAAGACACCAAGGGCCCGATTTGATCCCACTTAGACCCTACTTATAAACTCAGCCAATAAAATCTGATTTTATCATGGTGTAAACTGAAAAGTGGTTCAGTGTGATTTGAAATTTGAAACGTGGCACAGTGTCCACATATTTCTGGAATATACTGTTATCATAGGAACCTTGGCAATGAGGGTTTTAGCCTCATCCAAAAGAAGCAAGAGGCATAGTAAAGTGGGTAATCCAGACTCTAGGCAGCATATTCTATTTATTTCCCAATGAATGCTGGGTTTGGATCTTGTGAGAAATCAGATCTGTAGCATATGTCATAGATTTCACATTAGTGCTTGTAGCACATTATGTCATGTAACTTTCAGATAGGGTTATCTTAGATGATATTCTGTTCCATTTACCCCCTACTGGTTTTTCTTTCTTCTTTTTTAAAATTCATACTCGAATTTCATAATATAAGTCAAAGAGAGTCTACAGTTGAAGGCAACAGAAGTAACGGTGAGCTCTGTGTTGTGTGTCCATGCACATGGTGTGTGGGCTTTGGGGCTGGGGGAGTGGGGGCATGACTCATACCTCTGCCCATAGCCTGCTCCCCCACCCTTCCCCAGAGTGCCACATGGTTCATCAAGAAGAACAGTGTGTGCATTCAGCTGTGTCACTTACTAGATGTGCCACTCTGGGGAAGATATTTAACCTCTGACCCTTGGTCCTCATTTGTCAAGCTGGGAGAGAGAAGACCTGACTCATAGGGTTATTGTAAGGATTAAATTATATAATGTGTCTGTAGAACCTGCCAGATAACTCTTACTCATGCCAGGCTCTGTTCTTTACATGTTCTATAATTCAGGTAATTCTCATAGCCCTATGAGACAGCTCTAATATCTCCATTTTACAGAAAATTGAGGTAGAAAGAGGTTAAGAGTTCTAAGACCACAGGTAATAAGTAGTGGAGCTGAGATTCGAACCCCAAAAAACTTGTTTCAGTGTTCATAGCCAGCCAACAATAGTTATTATTTTTATTATTCTTTGCATTTGGTCTATGCCACTATCCTGAAATTGCTTTTTGAAAGTGTCACTGGCTCACTCTCCCTTTCTGGACTATCATGGTGTGTGCAGTTGACTCCATTCCTTGGTATGTCTTCTCACAAGACCTTCAGACGTAGCAATTCCTGGCCAAGAAAAAGAAGCAGAATTATCCCATTTCCCAATGGTTTCAGATGAAAACTTAAAATCAGGTACAACTCCAAGAGGAGACATTAGAAAAGAATGAAGCTGGATCTGTAAGGAATCCCATATATATTTATGTTGTAGCAAAGTCACTAGCAGCTTACTATATCAGACTACAAACATCACTGCTATCTGGACACTTGGACATGTTTTACTGGAAAAATTATTTCTCTCTTTGTTTCTTTGCTTCCGTACTAGTAGTTTTAGTAATAAATAAGAGACCCTTTTGTTCAGAAAAATAAGTGTCAATGACCTTCTCATTTTTAATACCTCTGGAATATTTCAATCTGCTGTCCACCTTCTCTTTATTTAAGTTTCAGCTCACTGACTTCCACAGCTCTGGCAAAACACACACACATGCTCCTCCACTCCCTTCTGAACAGCAACAGTACCACCCCCTCAAACTCAACCCGAGAGAATCTGTTCCAGCAGGAGTCAAAACAGAAGCAGTGCCTGGCATGCACACTTACCTTCACATCTTTGTCCCACAAACAGCCCTACCTCCCCCAACTACCCCAGGGCACATCTTGTCCAGGCTGAGTGCCTCTGTCTCTGCTGTCAGCTAGCCACAAGTTTCTTCATGGGGAAGGAGCAGTGGGACAGGAAATGGATGCCCGGACCCTGGGAGGCACAACCCACAGTGCTTGGCAACTAATGACGGAAGGAGACAGGTGCTACAGAAAGAGTTAAACATGGGGACTCCAGTATTTTCAGCATGGGAAAGAGTCTTTTTAGAGAATATATGTTGGAGAGATTAGGAGCACTAGATCTAAAAGTCGGGTTCTATTCTAGCATTGCCACTTAGATTTTTTTTTAAGATTTTTTATTTATTTAAGAGAGAGCGAGCACATGAACAGGGGGAGGGTCAGAGGCAAAGGAAGAAGCAGACTCCCCCCTGAGCAGGGAGCCCCATACGGGATACGGGACTCGATCCTAGGATCATGACCTGAGACAAAGGCAGACACTTAACCGACTGAGCCACCCAGGTGCCCGCCACTTAGATTTTTGACCATGAACAAATTACTTAATCTTTCTGAGCCTCAGTGTCCTCATCTGTAAAATGGGAGTACTAGTATTTATATAATAACCACTTGGGATTAAGACAAATTCTGTGATAGAAAATTTCAAATAACAGTGGCTTAAATAATATAGATTTTTATTTTCTTTTCATTTGAAATAATCTGGGAGTTAGGCCATGTAGGTACTGCTGGTCTGACAGGGCACATGGCAGCCACCCAGGCTCCTGCTCTCGTGCTGCCCCAGTAAGTGTGATTTCCATTCCCAAGGGCACTTCATGGGCCAAGATGGCTGCTGTAGCTCCAACATTTACCTACTTATTACAGCCAGCTGGAAGGAGAGAAAAATGAAAGTTTCCTTACTTTAAGAACACTTTCTGACAGTTTCATGCAACATATCATTAGCTACCACTCAATCACATGGCCACACGTAGCTACAAAGGAAGCTAAGAAATGTAGTATTCTAACAGGGCAGCCCTGGGCTCAGGCTGGTACCAGCACAATATCCTTAAGTAGAATGGAGAGTGTATAGATGGGCTACAGTCTGCAATTATGCTACCTTATGGAGTGTTGCAAGAATTAAGCAAGATACAGACTGAGAACTCAACAAATATGAGTGATAATGATGAATATTATAACTCAACAGTGGTATCATTAAACGAGATGTGAAAGTCAGGAAGGAGAGCCAGTAGGATCCGTGGGGTGATGAGTCACAATAGAGTGGATCATGAGGAGGGTCAATCATGATCCCCACTGAGGCTGATCTAGGGCCTGGGAGGGATGGGGAAAGTAAGGACAAGGTAGGAACATGAGGTGGCCAGATCGACACCTTTCTTGGTTCTTCTCTTAAAAGCTGTGATTTCTTCTGGCTTGGTGCTAAGCTCCTAGCTTTCTGCCTGCTCCTCCCTTCCCTGGCTACTGTAGTTTCCACTGTGGAATTTCCACAGGCTCTGGTGCAGAAGGAAATCTGGCTCTGGGTCAGTAAGAATTTTAATTAAAAATGGAAATGAAGGCTCATGTCACCAGTACTACATTCTTCCAGCCCACTGATGATTTCTGGCAGGGATAAAAATAACAGACATAGCCTGTTGGCACTAATGGGGAAAGGGCTGGTTTGTTTTGTTAATAGATTTAGAATTTATAACAGTGATATTAAATATAATGAGCTATCATAGATTCTCTTGGTCTTCCATCTCCTTTTGGGTATGTGCGCAGCTTCCGTTTGACCTTCTAGTATTGTAATTCAGAACCTCCTAAGGAAATAAGGAACCTCGTCAAATACATGTTATAGGTATAATACCAGGTCAGTGGGTTGGAAAAATCCCATAATTGACTTTTTAAAAAAGACTTTTATTAATTTGAGAGAGAGCACGAGAGAGAGAGAGCATGAGCGAGCATGAGCTGGGGGAGGGGCAGAGGGAGAGGGAGAAGCAGACTGCCCGCTGAGCAGGGAGTTGGACATGGGGCTTGATTCAGGACCCTGGGATCATGACCTGAGCCAAAGGCACATGCTTAACTGACTGAGCCACCCAGGTGCCCCCCATAATCAATTTTTAATGTGAAGGACTATTGAATGATTTTGAAAGAAGAATTTTATTTGAAAGGCTATATTTTAGTGAATAATGGGAATTCTTGCCTTTAAGGGAAGTCCAGAGCTTAAACCCTTAGGCTCAAGTAGTGCTCCTCATGCGTGTACAATGCTTGGCTTTGATCAACCCATGTTATAGATTGAATTGTATCCCTTTAAGACTTCATATGTGGAAGTCCTAACCCTCAGTATCTCAGAATATGACCTTATTTGGAAATAGGGTTATTGCAGATATAATGCATTGAGATATACTAGAGTAGGGTGGGCCCCAAAGCAGTATAACTGGTGTCTTTCTAGAAAGGGGAAATTTGGACGCAGACATGCATACAGAGAGAATGCCATGTGAATATTGGAGTTATGCTGCCGTAAGCCAAGAAACAACCCAAAGCCAGGAGAGAGGCCTGGAACAGATTCTTCATTAGTACATTTGAGGGAGCACTGCCCTACCAACCTTGAGTCTTGATCTCAGACTTCCAGCCTCCAGAGCTGTGGGACAATAAATATCTCTTGTTTAAGCCACTCAGTTTGTGGTACCTTGTTACAGCAGCCCTAGGAAACTAATATAGTCCATGACTTGATGGTTACAGGACCTTACCTCATTTGATCTCTCCAAGCCTCTGCTTTCTTAGCTGTGGGTGAGGATAGCAGTGTCCACCTATCTACCAGTAGGGATCAAATGTAAAAGATTTTAATACAGTGGAACATCATCACAAAGTCAAGTATTGGTATTATACCATAAAGCCATAGCATTTTCTTCCTTATTTGCTTTCTTCCTTTTTTCCTTCCCTCTTCCCTTTTTTTTATATGTCTCAAATGTTAAGCGTTTCTATGAAATTCCTCCCAAGCCTACTGCCCAATAGTAAAAGAGGGGTATTTCTGTAATTATCAGTATTTGATGGCCTTCATTGAGGGCTTCAAGAATCAAATACATATTCTGTGCTAAGATGTCTTGGTCATATGATGCCTGTCTGAGAGGAACAAATTACATAAAAAGAGATGGCAAATTGGTGTCATCTTGTATCCCAAGACTGACCACCCGATTGCCTTCCTAGAATGCTGTGTTAGAAGGCTTCTGAGACTGTGTCCAGGATAGAGAGGGTCGTGATCACTTAGTGATATTTTCTGTGACCCTGAACTGGAGTAACTGTATAAAGGTAGCTTATACCTTTGTGGACCTAGAATCCACTTTTCTTTTTAATTATAACCAAGCCCTCTGTTATGTGAAAATCTTTATTCACGGCAAAACTCATTTAGCCAAAGAAAGCTTATGTTCAACCAAATCAAATATAGCCTAAAAGATACCTGAGAGTTAAAAGTAGTTGAATAAATTTGGGGTTGTCTGTGTGAGGAGTACAGATAACATTAACAGTAAGATTTATGTAAAGTTTGCTATGTGTCAGACATAGTGAAATGCACTTTACATGCATTATTTCAGTGAATTCCAACTGCTGCCATGTGAGACAGGTACTCAAGGTGAGCCTTTCAAAAGATAAGTGACTGTCCTGATGTATCACAGCTAGAAACTGACAGCTAGGATTCAGACCCAGGTCTGTATCATAATCAAAGACTGGTTCTCAAGCTCATGATGCTGTGGGCTGTGTGTGTGTTTGTGTTTAGGTGAAATTCACATGAATATTGACCATTTTAAAGGGAACAATTAAATGTCATTTACTACATTCACAGTGTTGTACAACCATCTCTGTCTAATTCCAAAACATTTTAGTCACTCCCAAAAAAGCCCTGTACCATTAACCATTTATTCTCTGTTTCCCCCACCCCTCTAGCCCCTGAAAAACACTAATCTGCTTTCTGCCTCTATGGATTTACCTATTCAGGATATTTCATATAAATGGAATCACACAGTAGGTGATCTTTGGTGTTTGTCTTTCACTTAACATAATGTGTGGAAGTTCATCCATTTTGTAGCATGGATAAGTATTTCATTCCTTTTTGTGGCTAACTACTCTGTGTTTTTGAGGAAGAATGTCAGAATTTACTCCATCATGCTCTTCCACGTGGGGATATGAAGAGGATCCAAGTTTGGCTGCTCATCTAGATACCTTTTCCAGTTTTCCCTGTCAGGCCCTACGTCATATCATAGGAGACCAGACTGTTGGAATACCTTCTTCCCTCAAAAGTAAGGAATATTTGAACGTGGTCTTCTGCTCCTCTTGATATCTGGTGCCAAAGCACCCAGAGGCTCTAGGAGTAGGAACACTGGCTATAGCCTACATATATTGTTTCTCTAATCTCCCAATTTAGGGTGGTAGTTTTGCTATCTAGGAACACTGGCTATAGCCTACATATATTGTTTCTCTAATCTCCCAGTTTAGGGTGGTAGTTTTGCTATCTAGCTTCTTTTGGGTGCCCAGAACATTTCATCATACAGGTGTCTGGTGTTCTTGGGTGATGATTCAGCTCTTACTGCAACCAGAGCAAAAGCTTCCGTATTACTATTTATGATTCTGCAACTATAGTCATTGTGAACCATCTTTCACAAAACAGAGTGATCTTTCTGAAAGCCAAACTGATCAAGTCATGTCCTACTTGTAATGATGCTGCAGCTCCTCATTGCTTATAGGACACACTCAAAGCCTTTAATAACACATAAGATCATTCAGTATATGGACTCTGTATATGCAATAGTATTTTCTCCTTAGTTGCTATACATCCTAGCAAAAGTGGTGCTTCCCTTTACTTCCTCAGGTAGACTCAAAGGCCCTTTCCCTCATTCTTGTGTGTCAGCATGGTGCCTTTCACAAATATTCATAACAAAAGGGGGCAGAGAGGAATGGGTCCAGCCATCCTGAAATTGTTTGTGCATCAGTTTCCCCACTCAAGCTGTGAATTCCTTGAGAGCAGAAACTATATCTTATTTGCTTTTATCCCCAATATCTGGCACAGTTTTTAGCACATGGCAGGTGTTCAGTAAACATCAGTTCCTTTTGAAGAACCAAAAATTGTAGAGAGGAGGCGATACCCTCAAAATCATACACAGTATATAATGGACTTGGGTTAGAAGTTGAATATCAGGATTCACCGATCGTCTTTGTAAATCTTTCCTAACTGCAAACATAATATTAAGGAAAAGAATGTGAGATGAAAAAAGTGGTCAAATGCACTCCTCAACACACTTTCCCAAAGCAAAACTAAAAGTTTAACCATCAGAAACATGATAGGTTTGTTAAAAGTGGATGATGTAGCCATAGTTAGCTGTGGATTCTTTTTTTGGTTGCTTTGACTATATGAGAACGATGTCAAAACAGATCTTCCCTGGCAGTCTCAGTGGTTATTCCTTTCCAACAGCTCCTGCCTATTCTCCATTTCCTCCCACTTTCCCCCCTGCCACCCCACTTTCACTATTTTCCACCACCACGTACTCCATCACCAGGTTCAGAATTACAGAGAAAGGTTGAAGAGGAGCCATTTCTGAACCAAGGATTAAGATAAAGAGCTATGTCTGCTTGGCTCATGATATTTCAGGACCACGGTCAGTGACATGATCGTCTACAGTGCTGGCAATTTCCTTCTAACATAAACATTGCCATTCCAAGGCTGCCTTAAGGGAGTGAGTATGCAGGTATGAGGGGTGAGAATCAAGATGTGGGGGATTTTAAAGCCTATGACCTAGACTTTGTTTCCTCTCTATAAAATAAGAGCAGGGGCATATCTCATAGGTGTTAATCTTGGCCATATACATTATTAATACATTCTTCACACCAGTAGATATTACCAAATGAAAACAATTTAGGAGGGTGGTAGGCAGAAGAAATTATTGGACAGTTTTGAATTTGAAGTATTTTTGCCTTTTAAATGTTTCCATGCAAGAATTTCTGTGAAAGGAGATCTTTATACTTTTCCAAAAACATAACGACAGGCCACATATAAAAAGGAAAGGCCAAAAATATTACTAGGGAAAGAGGGAAGTAATCTAAATATTGAGACCGATCAGAATGAAACAAAAACACTAAATTCTCAGCTCAGCTGAAGTCATAAATCTGCTAGGATCAGAAGCAAGCAGTGATGGCTTTAAGTTTGGCTTCTGTGTATAAAAGGACTAAAAGGGCTCCAAGCGTCCAGAATTGGACTCCTTCCGGAAACCAGTGAGTGGGGTAGTTCTTGTAGGCTGATAAAAAGAAGCTGAGGAAAAGAATGGGATAAGGGAGAGGTCATATGATCCTGTGCTCTAACTATAGCAGTTTCCTCTGTGTTCTCCAACACCTGGGGAAGTGCTGGCCATCACCCAGGACTATGGCTTTTAGCCAGCTTCTGGCTGAGAGTGGTAGGATATATAAGCAGCTAGACCTGCTGCTGCTGTAGTGATGAGCTCTTTCATATACCTAATAAAACCTTGGGACAGGAGCACAAAATGGCATTCTAAAACCTGGCTCTGGGCTAGAGACTTAGGGATCCAAGAAGACACAACCCTGAAGTCATTACATTAAGAGGATGAACACAGAGAGAAAGTGAGAGAGAGGGGGGAAAATTCTCCTCCTCTTCAAAGTGAGCCTGCTAACTGAAATTTCAAAACACATGAAGAGGCTAAGAAAGGCTAAGCTAAGAAAGATAGCTCATCGCCACAACAAATGAAGCATAAATTCATTTGAAATGAAATAATTTCATAGAACAGTCTGAAAGGGTAAAATAAGTAACTTTTAGCTATAAGAAGGAAAATGATTTGGGATGAAATCTAAACAATCATTCAGGGAGGGGGCAGTGTTCAGTTGATGGTTAAGAAGAGGATAGAACTACAGGAAAGTTTACAGTTAAGCAAATATTTTAAACGTGCAGGGTAATGACTAAAACTAAAGGAAAATCATGTCTAGTTTCTAAACCAACAGAAGGAAAAAAGGATCTAACAGAAAACTTTATCGATCCAACAGAAGGTAGGAAATGAGAAAAAAAAATTAGAGGGGAAAGGTGATAAAAAGAAATTTGTACTGATATCATAGTGCTTTTGAATTATCAGGCAGGCAGTTTTCCCCAAGATCTCTAGTCCATGAACAGTGATGTTTAACAACTGGCTGACTGGGGCCAGGGGGCTGATTCATATCATTTACTAATTTTGTGGTGTAAATACCCCGACCATGGCCAATTTCAGGCTACCAATGTAACATCAATCAGATCACAAAATTCCTGAAAATGTAACAATAATATCTAGGGAACTTGTGTATGCTGGCTCCAGCACACCATTATTTGGGATAGACAGGCTTTTCTCTATGGTCTTCATTCTGCATGTAATTTTTGACAATAAAATAAAAGTTAAGAAAAACATTCTCTGCATTTTGCTTCTCTAACTGAAACCATATGGAAATTTATTGGGAAAACAGGAGTTGGTGGCATTTTGTTATTAGAGTATTTATCATACAGTTATGGAAGGCTAGTAATTTATGATCCTTGCTTGCAAAGCCAGATCAATACAGAGATAAATGTCCTCAGCACAATAGAATTTATATCCCCCACATGATAATTGACCACTGTGTCATACATTCAATCATTCATCTCATTATCTGATATAATGAGCAGGAAGTCCAATATGTATGTGATTTATTAATATACACTACTGTGACACCCAGGACCCATCTAACTTGTTACCTGTCCTTGGCAACATAGTATACAGTTGTCTTCTTCCAGCAGTAGGATCCCACAAGGAGGATTATCCTTTTTTTTTTTTTTTGGTAACACCAGACATCTATTTAATTAGAACAGATAGGGGAAATGCCTGAACTGACATTATTCCCTCTCTTCCTTTTTTCTTTTCCCTTCCTTCTATTGTGGGTCCCTAGTCCTATTCTTCTTTCTTTTTTCATTTTTCTTTTTTCTTTTCTCCTTTCCTTTCCTTTCTTCCCCCTTTCTTTTCCTTTTCTTTCCTTTCCTTTTTCCTTTCCCCTTTCCCCTTTCCTTTCCTCTTTCCTCTTTCCTTTCCTTTCCTTTTTCCTCTTCTCTCCTCTTTCCTCTCCTCTCTTTTGTTCTCTTTCTGTGTCTTGTTCTTTTTTCTTTTTTCCCTAGGGCACAGGTGGCTTGTCACAGGGTGGGGTAGTTGGTAAATGGTACTGAAAGGGCCTTTCATGTTACTGATTTATAACTATGAGTATATTTGGCAACACAAGTCATTCCACATCACCCAACTATTCATGTCACTGAGTTACAGTGGCTTAAAGCTGAGAACACATGATAGTCCTAGAGCAGGGAAGTAGCATATTCCCAGGAGAGAGAGTGAACAGGGAAAATGGAAAAGGAAAACAGAAAACTAACCATTTAGAAACCTATGCATAGAGTTAGTTCACTAACAGTGGGAGCAGGAGCCATCCCAACCCCCACCCCCTCCTTTCTCAACCCTTGGGAACATTTGTTGCCTGCAGCGTCTGTGCTTTGCTTTGCAAGGGTTAATGGGGGGGGGCTGTTATTCAGCAAATTAAAGGCTTGGCTGCCTGAGAGTTCCTTTTAGAAAGGATTAGGGTCTCTGATGAGGCTTTGATGTAATAGATGGGCTGTTCTGCTCCTTCATGTTAATAGAAAAGTGTTAAGGACTCCCCAGGCTCTCTTTGGTAGTTGGTGTCTTTACTCATTCCCTTGCCTAAAAAAGAAAAATATTTTATCTTACAAAAATTTAGTGCATGAACAAGGCACTGGGTTGGCATCCCCAGGGGGTGAAGTGTTCATTTCTTGGCCTAAAAGCACAGAGGCTCAGCACTAACTGGCTTCCTTGGGTGGCCACTTCCTTGGGAAGAACTGTCTCTCCAAAGTGCAACAGAAGCAATCATTTAGGTCTTGCATTTCATTGCCCTTGGAAGCTTTTTTGCTCAGAAGTTGGGCAGAGGAATGGCAGGTGACAGGCATGGTGATGGTTTGTGTTCTCAGGCACATAAACCAAGGCTGTCAGTAACTGTGCAAAATCCTGATTTGCATGACATTTACAGCTGCTTATTATCTGACAATATTTTCTTCAGGATTTTCCATAGTGGTTAGGTTATTAATGAAAACCTGATCTAGTTTATTTTCCCCAATTTGATTTCATACATCAATAATATTCATATAATTGGCAATCAGCCAGTGTTGAGTCTATGTAAGTGTTTACCAAAAAAGCACACATTAAGGGAAGTGTGCTAAATGTGGGCAGACACAGTGTCAGCCAGACCGTTGAAACTCTGGGCCATTATTGTTGCTCTCAATCTAATCTTCCTCCTATCTCTACCTCCACCATGTACTATGGCTTGAAATCTTAGTTGGAACCATTATTGTCATTATTTAAAAAGCAAATTTGTTGGTCCTGTTGTTTCCATGCCCACTTGTGCAATACTTTAATCCTCTTCTTGCCCTCTCCCATACCCCATCTGTGGGATTAAATTGCTTCCTCCTTTGAGTTGCTTTTCATTCATGGGCTAAATTTTTCTGCAATTTTCTTTCCATTCTTTGCAATGAATAGTTCAGTTGATCTTTGAACAATGTGGGAGTTGGAGGCACCAACTCCCCACACAGTTGAAAATCTGCATATAACTTTTGATACTCCAAAACTTTATTAATAACCTACTGTTGACTAGAAACCTTACTGTTAACATAAACAGTCGATTAACACATATTTCATGTTATATGTATTATATACTGTATTCTTACAATAAAGCTAGAGAAAACATGTTATTAAAATATAAGGAAGAGGAAATAACACATATAGTATTACACTGTATTTATTGAGAAAAATCCACATATAAGTGGATCTGTGGAGTTGAAACCCATGTTGTTCAGAGGTCAACTGTACATGGTAGCTTGTCACCCTGCGTTCCTTTCCTTGATGGATGCCAGCATCTGGGCACCACATTCAGCATTTTAAGAATCAAGGGACCTGACTAAAAATTTACCAAGTTGCTGGTAGATTTAGCTCTGAATTAAGATCAGAGAGCTCTGTGCCTCCTTGCATTGGCCACCCAGGGAGTATTTTTTTTTTTAAATAGTTCTTTGATAGAAGACCTCAGTTGGGATTGAAGAATGTTATAAGAAAGAGCTGTATGAAACTCATGGCCATGTTTACTTGAGGGAAATAGTATTCATTACGTTATATAGAGTCATTTCTATGAAAACCCAGGAAAACTATATCTCTTGTCTCCTTGCCAATCATCATCATCATCATCATCATCATCATCATCATCATCATCATCTCTTCGTAGCTCTACAAGCAGCTAGTCTGTTTTTGTGTCATGGATTTTAGGAAATACAGAACAGGGACTCCTGGGTGGCTCAGTCGGTTGGGCGTCCGACTCTCAATTTTGGCTTGCTTTCAGCTTGGATCTTGATCTCAGGGTGGTGAGATGGAGCACCACATCAGGTTCCAGGCTCAGCAGAGTCTGCTTGTCCCTTTCCCTCCCTCTCTGCCCCTCTCCCTGCTCCTGCATGCTCTCTCTCTCAAATAAATAAATAAATAAAATCTTTAAAAATATATGTATATATAGAATAGATTGCATTTTCCCATTCATGTTGGCTGCTAGAGAGCCCAGAGCCAACTTTGTGGCCACCTCTACCAAAGTAATTTATTTGGTACTCTAATTTCTAATTTTATTCCTTAATTTCCCCTTTATTTCATTTTTCTCTTCTGCTTGTAATTATTTTTTATCTTGTGTTATTGCACATACTTTAAGCATGTCTTGTTGTAGGATGCCTTAAATTATTTCTAGAACAAGAAGAAGTTTTAAAAATCAATTGTATGCACTGATGGTGGGAATGTAAAATGATGCAACCACTTTAAAAAACAGTCTTGTAGTTCCTCAAAAGGTTAAACATAAAGTTACCATATGATCCAGTAATTCTACTCCTAGAGATATATACCCAGGAGAAATGAAAACATATGGCCTCATAAAAACATGTATACAAATGATCATAGCAGCCTTATTCATAATAGCTTAAAAGTGGAATTAACCCAAATGCCCATTAGCTGATGAAAGGATAAACAAAATGTGGTATATCCATAGAATGGAGCATTATTTAGTAAACAACAGGATGCAGTATTGGTACATGCTGCAACATGGATGAACTTTGAAAGCATTATGCTAAGTGAATGAAGCCAGTCACAAAAGACCACATATATCTCATGAAATATCCTGACGCGGCAAATCCACAGAAACAGAAAGTAGATTGGTAGTTGCCTGAGGAGGTTGAGGAGAAATGGCGAGTGACTACTAATGGATACAGAGTTTCTTTTGGGAGTGATCAAAATATTCAGAAAATTGGTTATGACAATGGTTATACAACTGTATGAATATACTAAAACTTTTTTAGTTGTATGCTTTAAAAGGGTAAACTATGGTATATGAATTAAATCACATTAAAGCTATTATAAAAATCATTTGCAATAATTAATGAACTATAAATTTTATGGAATAGCTTTTGCTGGTTTTCTTAGTTTTAATTTTCACTTAGTGTTGGACACACACATAGTAGTTAAGCCCACTTGTTTTCTGCAGAATCTGCAGACTTGCCTGAGATTGTGAATCTAGAAGAAGAAGGATGTCCATCTCCAAAGGATGCAAATCCTCTCCATATTACCTAGTTCAGTTTATTTGATCCACTGGGCAAAGTCTGTTTGTTCAGCAAATTCCAAGCCTGTGGGCAAACATGCTGTCATTTTATTTCTGTTCCTTTTTGTCATTGCCTTGTCTTTGCATACCCTGTCTCCTCTCCCTTGTCATCTTATTCTATGTGGTAGTGAAGATAAATGAGCAAGAGTGGTCAGAGAAGTAAGAGAATGGTTAAGAGCTGTGGCATCACTTCAGGCACAGAAAGAGAATGTTTCGAGTCGGTGGGGCAGGTCAACAGTGGCTATCAGTTACAGCTGGGACAGAGAGGTTGAGTAGAATGAAAAGTAAAAAGAGACCATTCAATCAGTAATGTAAAGATCTGGGTTGCTCTAAGAGAGATTACATTTGGGCAATGAAGTTTACCTTCATTATTATGTTCATCAAGGTTTAGCTACAGGTACATCCTGTAAATTTAAATTTAAGTTGGCCGAAGATTCCACCAGTGGCCCCTTCTTTTTTCTTCGTACATTCCTGACTTGTCTTTAAGTTTCACAGATACAGTCAACACTTTTCCCTTCCCATTTCCTTAATTCAGACTGAATGCTTCCTAAAGGGCTCCCCTCTTTTCCTCCCTCTGATTTACTCTATAATGTGGTTCCTGTTCATTTTCTAAAGCAAAGATCTAATTGTGTTATCTCCCTGCTCAAAAAAGCCAGTTCAGTGTGGCTAAGAAAGAATACCTAAGTTTACCAGCATGGCCTTCTAGGGTCTGGATAAGATGTTCCTGGCCAGATTCTCACCCCCCATCTCTATTATAACTGCATTATTCTGTTCTACTTTGTTCCCACATGAGACGTGCATTTTACCAGTGGGCTTATTCCTACTGTACCATCCACTGGGAATGCCCCTCTCCTATGCTTCTGTCAGTATCCCTTTCACCTTAAAGCCCCAAGAGTCATTTCTCATGTGAAACACTTGTTCTTCTAGCTAGAGTTGTTTACTTTGTTTGAGCTACTCTAGTGCTTATACTTCTCAGCCTTTAACTATTACTATTTATATTCATGTCTATTTTACTACTTGTTTATAAATTCCATAAAAACTAGCACCTAGGCATCTTTTCCCCATGAGCACTTGGTGGAGCACCATTCACAGTAAATACCTAGTAAGTGTGAATGAATCAGTGAGTTCAATTCCACCTCATTCACTAAATATTTCATATATGTGAGTTTGGTATTACCGTGGAAGATACATTTCTTATGGAGGCATATAATATCTTTCGTTTGTTTTGCACTCTTCCACTCCAGTCCTGGGTAGTCCTGAACTTGTAATAGTCATGCACTATAGAACTGGTTGTTCATTTCTCATAGGGGATGGCTAGGTACTGTCCATTGCTTCCCCTTGTAGGGAAAAAATGCATACAAATGGGATTTATGGATTTAATTCTGGGCAGGGTAGCAAATAGGATCAAGGGAAGGATTAGAATTCATATATCCCCCAGCATTTAAGCCTGGACTAAGAAGCAGACCATAACTGTTTGTCAAAATGGAAATTGATTTTTGAATCAAAGAAATTAGCCAGACATTCAAAAACAAGAGTGCCTAAGGGCTTGAACTTGAAAATGCCAGAGTTCTTTACTTTTGCTGAATTGTCAGACCCTCAAAGTCCCCTCTTCCCCCAGAACTTTGTAAGTTCTGATCAGGACATGTATCAGACAAGAGTTTTGTCTACAGTGGTGGGAATTGCAATGAAAAAAAGTAGCTAATTTATGGACACAGTATTCAAGTGTAACTCAAGGAGCCATTGCACATAAATATTTATTTTTATAGCACTTAATGCTGCTTGGAATTGGGCATGCGTGGCTGTCTTCCCCAGTGGATTGACTTACTGTATCCCCAGCACCCCAGTGGCTGGCATGTATAGCTGGCGTTTATTGAATGCTCACTGTGTGCTAGGTGCTGTCCATGGATTATCTCATTTACTCCCCGTGATGACATTATTACTGCTTTACAGATGAAGACACTGAGGCTCAGAGCATTTGATTAACTTGCTTATCAACACATATCCATAAGAAGTACAGTTAAGTTTGGGGGCGCCTGGGTGGCACAGCGGTTAAGCGTCTGCCTTCGGCTCAGGGCGTGATCCCGGCGTTACGGGATCAAGCCCCACATCAGGCTCCTCTGCTGGGAGCCTGCTTCTTCCTCTCCCACTCCCCCTGCTTGTGTTCCCTCTCTCGCTGGCTGTCTCTATCTCTGTCAAATAAATAAATAAAAATCTTTAAAAAAAAAAAAAAAGAAGAAGTACAGTTAAGTTTGACCTCCATGTCTGGCTTTTGGCCTTTGTATGTTACCGCCTCAACACTAGGCACCAAACATTTTTTTAAAATGAGTGAGTACGTATGCCATGCTTGGGAGAATAATGGTTTGGAGATTAAGGTCATCATTATTTAAATAAATCAACATACTATTTTAAATATTTAAGATTGATAATATTTAATATGTAACTATATATATCATCTGCTGTGTGAATGTATATTATAGTAATAATAAACATAAAGATTAATATCTTTTTAAATGGACTTGCCAACACATAGATTATTTTGCCCTGACTCACCCACATTTTCCATAAAAACACTTCCTTCTGAATTCAGCCATCACTTCCCTCTTTGATTACTCCTCATCTTCCTGGAGTGCTTCAAGCAAATATTTCTTTAATTTTCACCTGAAGCAAAGCCCTTTAAAGGAAATGAAAGCCTGTGCCTGGTTTGCTGGCTGTGTCTAGGGCTGCCCTGTGGCCAACCTCAGCCCCTCACAGAGGCCCCAAAGGCAGTGGTGTGGCTGCTGTAGGGGAGACTCAGTAGCACCTGCAGGAGCAGCGAATACCCAGACCCTTAAGAACTGGCAGCACTGCAGCCTGAAAGGTAGAGCCGTCCCAGGATCCCCATCACCCAGAGATGCCTTTCCCAACCCTTTGAAGCAGAGGGTGGGATTTGAACAGATGAAGAGTCCAATAAACTAGTCACTGGGCTGTGCAGTGATGTAACAGTCCATTTTTTTGGAAGCACCCTGACTGAACTACATGGCTGGAGTTGCCTGGAAAAATATTTAATTGCAAAGTGCTTTTCCCACCCAAGGAAGAATGAAACAAAACAAGAGCAAGAAGGTGGCGACTTGGGGCCATTGGTTCCGGTTCTTAAGACTGCCTTAGTTGTAGGACACAAGTATTGGGATCTTCCTTGGCTAATGGCCTGTCCAGTGGAGCTCATGCTCATCCTGCTCTTCTGCAGCTGCCACATGATACTTCAGAAGCACAGATTAAACAGAAGGAACGTCAGTAATGACTATAATTAAACCACCACTTCTGCTGTCACACATTCCATTGGCTTCTTTGTGTGCCCTGAACTCCATCTAGACTTGATCTTTGGCTTTGGCCTGGTTCCACTTGGCTCTTCTCCTCACTTTACCTCTTTTCTTGGCACTTTTACTCCTTTTTCCTCCTCTTAGACTAATTCTGCCCACTGTCCATAGTATATATTGTCCTCCCTCCATCCCTCCCAGTTGTGACTCCCAGCTAGTCCCCCAGATAAGCAGTACTTGAGGATTCTGTGTTTTGGCTTCCAACCACCCTACGCTTTTTCTCTGGTAGCCTTTGAGCTTTCTCTGGGTGAGAAAAGTTGTTTCTTCAAGTTGTTTCTTCTCTGTCTTTAGCCTCAGGTTCCAGGAAATGCAATGTTTTTCCCCTTCTGTTTCCTTCCTGGGTTCTCCTGAGCTCACTCTGGACCTTTGGTGCTGCTTGCTTTGTCTGAAGCTTGGGCTGACTTGCTGACTTTCTAAGCCTGCATCTGGGCTCTCCTTGCCCTAGTATCTCAGGCAAGGTGGCAGCTGCCCTGTTGTCCCGTAGCCTGCCGTCTCCCTCTGACTTTGCCACGCATAATCTGTACCTGTTACCCATCTCAAAAGCTTCCTGTTCTAAAACCCTCTGTCCTACCTTCTCAGGGCTTTTTTCCTTTAAGCAAATACTATTTTTCTCGGATTAATAGCCACAGACCTCCCTCACTGACTAAAGTGAAGACAATTCTGGTTCCCACTTAACCTGTTTCAGGTTAGGAGCCCACTTTCTTACCCCAGGTGTGAAGTTAACGTGCCATTCCAGTCTTGCCACCAAGACTTTAAAACCTACCATGTGCGATATTTGTCAACTTCATGAAAACTGAAATGCAGTTAAATATTCCAACAAATGGAGAGGTGATGTTTCACTAAAATAACATATGCATCATCAAGTTTCTTAGCCTGCCTTCTTTTGAGGCATTAGTCATCTTGGGAGAATGCCTGTGTTTGTCATAGTCCTGTCTTCCAGAATGGAAATTTCCTTCCAAGACAGAGCACCATGGGCTCCAGTATTTAACCTATAATTAGTATATCCCCTAGAGGATTTTCTCCTTTTGATGCAGAGGCCTCTTTGTCACTCAGGCTTCTGTCTGAGGATGATAGGAACCGCAGGGCAGCATGATGCATCACGGGGCAGGCAAATGTTTGCTCAGATCAAAAATGTTTAGATATTCTGTACCAATGCAAACACTTCACAGTCTAAACCCACAAGAAAACAGCAGAAAGTATAAAATACAGAATATTAAAAAAGAAATGCGAAGAGACATAAATCCCAATTTTTGATCTAGTTTTGCATGGAATAATATTGCTTACCCTCCTGCTTTTCTCACCCAGTTCACCAGTATTTTTAGTTTTTGACTTTTCAGCTGCTCTTTATCAAGTGTGTTTTATTCATTTAAACATCTGCCCGTGACTCTTGATAAATAGTTTCCTCTTGCAGGCATATGATTTTTTGGTTATGAAATGGCAGTTTGCAGTGACAAGGCAGCTGTGTCTCGACAGGGTTTTCGTTTGGGAATGGAAAGAACACAGGCTGTGCCGGCTCCAGAGTGCAATGCACAAGCCCGACCTTGTTTTTTGCTAAGAAATGTCTTCTTTTTGCCTGTCTCTGGCAGAAGCTAGGCCGGGAGATCACAGCAAATGGCTGCAACAACCTGTGTTTAATGTGGTGACACTAATGAATGCTGAGAATTAATCTTCAGCCAAGAAAGTATGATGGAAGGTACTAGAATTTCAAATTAGATAATGGATTTATTTCCTTCAAGACTAGAATTTGCTTCTGGTGGACTTTTCTATCCTATTCAAACCACCCACTATGGCCTTATAAATCCAAGAAATATATCTCATGGTAGTTTTAAATTTTTTAATTTTCTTACACAGAGATAACTACACCTAAATCCAGATTTTTAAAAATGATTAAAAACCATCTGGGAGTGAAAGAATTACTTATGATTTTGGAAGAAAGTGGTATCCCTAAATCTAACCCTTGTTAATTTTTTCCAGGGTTAAGGACTCTCGGAAGAACTGCACTTGGGGAATGTATTTCCTCATCTTGAGACACTGACTTCTACAGAAACAGCAGCCTACAGGTGTCTCAAATGTGCTGTTGATAATCAGGGGCTTTGTCTCCCCTCAGTCAGCTGGGATGAGGACTCTGCCACCCATTGTGAGGGTCTAGTACTGATTTCTCACAACAGGGATGTCATTTGCAGGGCCGTGGTTTCATTGACACAAAAAAGAGCTAGTGGACAAGTCAGTTTGGAAAGATCAAGCTGTTTTCTTTACCCCAGAAATTCTAAGAACATTTAATATGCTCATGTACATTATAAAACTCCAGATTTACTTGGTTAGACGATCACCAATGTTTCCCAAACCTTTTTGACCGCAACGCTAGTTTCATTTTTCAGTGGGATGTGTTACGTGTCTAGTGTTTCACCCAGCTCACCTCACATTTCCCTTATAAAAACTGCTCAATCCCTGGCTAGGAGAAAATATTCTGCATCTGGAATTTGCAGTTCCTGGTTTAAAAACCAATCCTGAAATGAATAAGCATATTATGACTCCTTAGTTTTCAGTGTTTGTTCTCCAGGTCAGGTTGGAAGATTCTGTCATGTTTTCATAAAGGACATGGAGGCTGTCAGGTATTCTTATGGACCCCAGCAGTCGATTCTATCTTAATCCACTAAATCCCTGCCTGGAAGGAGAATAAGACAGAAATGACAAGCTGACAAATGTAAACAGTATGAGTTTGGAGTCTTAAGCAATAAAGAATATACCCTAGTTAAAGTTGGAAAAGGGACTAAAGCAAAGACTTATTGCTAAGCTTTCAAAGAAGGCAGCTTAGGAGGCACAGGGGAATGTTCTGGTGGCCTTCTGAGTTCCTGTCTTGCCCAGTCTGGCTTCTTGCCTGGCCCATCCAGTTTCCCAACTTTGAAATGTCTTCTATCCCTTCTCCACCAACTGAGTTCAGTTTAGTCCCAAAATATCCTCTCATGCCTGCCTCACTTCTCACCTTCCCCCACTAAGGCTTCCCTGACTGGAGCTTCCCCTCATACCTGCCTCACTTCTCACCTCCCCCCACTAAGGCTTCTCTGACTGGAGCTTCCTCTCAAGCCTGACTCACTTCTCACCTTCCCCACTCAGGCTTCCCTGACTGAAGCTCCCTGCCCCACCCACTGTTCTGTGCTGTTCCATCTGTGCCATTTTAAACAATACAGTGCAGAGGAGGAAGGATTCTCCCATGGGAGTCAGAGACTTGGCCTGAACTTCCTCACCTCGTGAAAAGTGGGGTTAGAATAGAAAATCTTGTCTGAGTGATGGACATTGGGGAGGGTATGTGTTGTGGTGAGCACTGTGTATTGTATAAGACCGATGAATCACAGACCTGTACCTCTGAAACAAATAATGCATTATATATTAATTTAAAAAAAGGAATAGAAAATCTCAGCCCCTTAGCTCCAAAACCCTATGCTTTTGTGTGATTATTTCTTATTCTGAATATAGAAGCAAACACTGGCTTTTGCTGTTTCCTGTGTTCCTCTTGTCCTTCCATCTTTCCAATTAGATTGTAGATCCTCTAGAAAAAGGGTCTTGATTCTTTATGAATTAATTTATTTTGGCTAATTCTGGCTGTGTAATAAATGTTTGCTGAACAAATGAAATGATATTCCAGTGACCTGGAGTCTAATAATGCATGACTTTCAGCCATATCTCTTCCTAAGGTAGTACTATCCTCTATTAGTAAAATAGTAATTCCATTTCAGTTTGGCTGTTTGCTCCCCATGAGAAAAAAGTATGCAGAAGTGTTTTAGAATAAGGCTATACCTCAAGGTCTTTATGCCCTTCTCCTAAAAATCCTCCAGTGCAGCTGGATATGTCACAACTCTGTTTAGCATTCTTCCCATATACACTCATTTTCAGTTTTGCTGATCCAATGATATGACATTCAGCCCACTCAGGTCTTACTGAGAGAACTAACAAATCCTTTTGATCACTGCTTTCACAGAGTAGAATATCTACTATCTTCATTTTGGGGATCTTGAAGAGACAACAGATTCACTCGTTAGTTTCTTCCTTGTCTTATTATCTCACTTCATGATTTAGTTGCCATGTCTTACTCCCCCTGTGATATAGAGTGAGCTCCTGTCCAAAATACCAAATGATCTGGCACACTTATTGGCAGCCTTTCTCCCCCACTGGATGCTGAAATTATGAAACAAGTTATAACACCTTTAATTACATACCCAGACTCCAGTAGAGACCTGTTTTCATAAAACTGGAGTATGGGTTTCTTGGCCTCTGTCAAATCCTATCCAAAGAGCTGTAATTATTGAAGTACCAGAAGGACCTTATTTCTAGGCTTCATCTGGAACACTGTCCCAAGGCCTCTATCCTGTAGAGGAAAGTAGAGGCAGTTACATCCCAATTTCACATTCACTTGCTATGAATTTTCTTTTTTTTTTTCCCTAAAGATTTTATTTATTTATTTGGCAGAGAGAGAGACAGGGAGAGAGGGAACACAAGCAGGGGGAGTGGGAGAGGGAAAGCAGACTCCCTGCTGAGCAGGGAGTCCGATGCTGGGCTGGATCCCAGGACCCTGGAATCATGACCTGAGCCGAAGGCAGACACTTAACGACTGAGCCACCCAGGTGCCCCTGCTATGAATTTCCTATTAATGGACGTGGCTCCCACCTTCAGTCTCAGCCCCGAGTTTACTCATTTGAAGTGTTGGCACTAGACAACAGGCAGTTGAGGGTTGCCCTAGTACTTTTGCTCAATGCAGGAAAGATGTAGTGTGACCTGCCCCAGATAACTGGGCAAGCTTGATTCCTGGAATTCCATTCTATGCATGTCCTCCGGGGCTGTAGGGGGTATGTAAAGCCACCCTGTGCATCTGCAGTAGGAACTCTCAGAGGATACTGACTGTTTGCGTTTTAGAGTTTTCCTATACCATCCCTCAAGCCAAGAGGACGGGGCCATTACACCTGTACTACTCACCATACAACTACCAGGAGGTTCTTTATTTTCTGGGTGCTTAGGGAAACCACATTTATTTTTCTCCGGTAGATACATATACATATACAGATGAATATACATGAATCCAGGGAAGACTGCTAATATAAAGATGTGAACATAGTATTTTTTTAAGAATGTGCACTGATTTCTTTTATTTTTGGTAGGAAAAATAATAGATTATACAAAAGTCCCTTGAACCCATGAAAGTCAAATGATTGATTTCTTCCCATGACAAGGTGGGGGTGGTATTTATAGTCGCGCAGGCAGCAGAATGGAGATACTCTAAGTTCTTTTGGCTTTTCTACTGAAAGCTCCACTTCCAATAGATAGGAAATCCCTTGCATGAATTCTAAAACTGATTGGGAAATTTACTGACTATCTTTTCCGGACTAGGAGGTGAGGGATGTGGAAGTGGCTTGAAATGTAAACTGCAAAGGTTAAAGCCATTTTGTAAATCCAGCAGTTAAAGATTGTTTTAAGAACTCTGCTTAAATGTTTGAAAAGATGTTCAAGGTGAGGCTGTTGTTTGTTTTTACCTTTTGTGAGTGCATTTCATTATTTAAAATATGTTGTCTTTTAGATGTTGCTGGTATGTCACTATTGGGAAAACTGGAAACATTTGTTTTACAGAGTGGGCAGAATAGCATTTATCCTAAGCCTCCAAATTGAGCTAAAGACGGATAGCTTAAAAGGGCAGTTGTTGAAATTTCTTTCTCCTATCAGGGGCAGCTACTCAGAATGGAAATGCAATGGTAATTGGAGGGGTATTCATCAGATTCAATTTCACTAGAAATTTCCTTTTATCAGAATCATCTTGGATAACATAGGGCATACAGCAAAATGTACTAAATCATTGTTTTCTTTGAAAAGGGCATTTGAATCTGAAACGGAAAGTGGTTATACCAGTGTGGTTTTAACCAATTAACCACAGAGGCGTTTAAATGCAACCCAGTTTTTACCATTTTCAATGGACTTTTTGTTCCCTGTTTGCATAATTCCGTTCCAGTTCATCTGAATTATATTGTAGTCACTTCCTGTTCTGAGGTTTTTCTGCTTCAGAAAACATTAGAAATCAAGGTGTTAGAGTTTCTTTGTGAAGGTTTCTTTATGATTAGTTTCTTTCCTTGCAAACTCCTGAATGCATTTTCCCTACCATCAAATAGTGGACATTTCATATATTAGGATTTTATTTGAGTGACAGTATATAATTTTATATGTTTCCAAGATATATAGACTAATCAACTTGACTCCATTGTAAACATTTTTCTGTAGTGAAAGATAGAAAATTCAGTCTGATCGTTCTATTTTTTCAAAGTTTTGAGTACTTCACATTCAATTGATGGCAAAAATTTACTGTGTTTTCAACATACCCAAACTAAAATAGATTTCTGATGTACTGATTAATTTGGCCAGCAGAGAATTATTATTATAATTTTTTTTACCCTCTGGTATGTATGAATAAAGAGGTGTGTAAGTTTAGTGATCAGGTTTTATAAATGAGCTTTTTTGCCTCCTCTCTTTCATATTCACAGGGGAACCAGGTATCTAAGATTGAACTTTGAATTGTTTGTTGATTTTTGCAAACAGGTGTCTTATTAAGGATTTTGAAAAGCGGCCTTCTGTCACACATCTCCTCGACCACCCATTTATTAAAGAAGCCCACGGGAAGGTTTTATTTCTGCAAAAACAGCTGGCCAAGGTCCTCCAAGACCAGAAGCATCTAAACCCTGTTGTTAAAACCAGGTACGGTACGCAGTGTCTTCCTACTTCCTCTCTCTGGTTATTAATAAAAATGGCATGTCATGTGTTTTGATTTGCCCAGCTTTAGTACTGGTAATTATCACATCCCTGCATTTTTGAGAGTTTCATTTACATGACATTAAGTACTCCATACTCAGTGGATGAGATCAGGAAAGCTTTAGAAACAAGCTGTCCGTTTGTGTTCTTATGGCTAATATCTCTCAGCTATGGGTGAAATCCCACTCTGCCCTCATGTTCTAGTTAAAAACCAATGCACATATATATATATATATATATATATATATATATATATATATATATTTATTTATTTATTTATATATTTATATTTATATTTATATTTAATGTAAATATGGATTTTTTTAAACCAATAAAAGTTTAAAAGGTAAGTGTATGAAAACAGCCACAGCTGAGATCGTGTGAGAAATCTTTACTTGGGTGCTGATTAGAAAGCAGAAATGTAAGCTGTAAGTGATTTTGGAAAGATTACAAGGTAAACACTGGAGGATTTTTCTCTAATGTGCTCTGAGACCCTATTCTTTGGTTAAAAATTCCTTAGAGGGAATTTAGTGTTTTTAAATGATTTTTCCCCCCACAGGTGATGTCTATGCTATCCAAAACATCTGTGATTCTCCCTCCCTGCCTCATTTTTAAACGTTTATTTTCAGGGGCAGTTGCTTAAAATGGTATTCCATGGTGGTCTCTAAGAAATAGATCTTTGGGTTTCTGTCCAGAGGGTGGCAGAATTTCTCTTTAAAAAAAATTTTTTTTAGTGCAAATAAACCTGCTTCCCAGCTCAGCAATTATTTGGTTTTATAAAACTGGCCAGGATGCAGATAAGCTCTAATCCATTATTATTAAAGGAACATTCGAAGGACTGGAGGTGAAGAAAATAAAATATCACTAGTCACAAGTTCTGGAAATATTCATGTATTCTGCAGAACACTGTTTACAAATCAAAAAATCATGGGAACTCTTGGAGCTGGAGGCATAGTTTTCAAGGTGACTCTGTCTTGCTGATTTTCCCTACCACCACCAAGTTCCCTCTTGGATAGCTCAAGACAAATTATTTCCTACTCTTTCCCCCTTTCCACTGTCATTTGTGTTTCTGTGGCTTGCCCATAGGGTAGAGAAATTCTTGTGACTTGGTACCTTTTTGAAGCAGTAGGAACTTGTGTTTAAGCCCCAGGGAACTAAAATCCCTTTTCTTCCCATTTTTGTTCCTGTACACCAGCCACTGCCCCAGAACCACTCACCCCCCCCCACCCCAGCACATATAGCACTAAGCACCAGAAATGAAGATGAAATCAAATAAAATCAAACAGACCAAGCAAAAAACAAACCTAGTATTTAAATGCTCTAAGTTGAATCAGGCCTCTCCTCCTTTTATCTCTGTTCTGAAATCTGCTGCAGAAAAATTTCTAAGACTTAGGTTGCAAAGTTATTCAGCTTTTCACATTTGCCTGACTTTACCTGTCCAGACATATAGTCTCTTTTTAAAGACATTCCTTCTTTTAGCTTAAAAAATTGGACTCCAGTCTCTCTCACCCACTTTCTCTCATTTCTTTTTATCTTTTTAACTTCTTTGCTATCAAATGCCTTATATGATGGCAAAGGCGTGTTACAGGATCTTTGTAATGTTCAGTTTCACTCAGGAGTTGTGTTTCTTTGAAAGTCATTAAACACATACACACAACCAGTGGTGTCTGGCTGGCTCGGTAAGTAGAGCACGTGACTCTTGATCTCGGGTTCATGAGTTCGAGACTACTTTGGGTGTAGAGATTACTTTATAAATAAATAAATAAACTTAAAAAGAACCCTGCAACCTCACAAATAAGAATCAAAACTTTAAACAGCCCTCTCCTTAAGAGGTAGGAAAATTAATTCTAAAGGAAACACAGCACCTGTAGTTGACACTTAACCTGCCACCTGTCCCACATTGTTACTTCCTTGTAGCAGCTGGCAAGCGGTTGGCTACATACATGTTTTTTAAGCCCACCCAGAAAAACTCTCAAATATCATTTGATGCTTGTGACTCAGTATATATCTAAAGTTGTGAGTTTACAAGATAAAGTGGGGAAAAGAAAGAAGATTTGAGGCAAGTGCATAGATGAGTGAGGCAGATGCCCCACCTACCACTTTTTGTACAATTAGGGTCACCCAGCAGGCAGCGCAGTGTGGTGGTTGAAGCCACTGGCCCTGCCAGGGTTAAATCCCAGCTCAGCTGCTCAGGGACAGGTTGTTACATTAGTCTGTTCAGAGGTTTCTCCATTTATAACATGGGGCTTCTTTTGAGGGTCAAGTGAGTCCATACATAAAAAATAAGTAGAATAGCTCTTGATACAGAGTTAACCCTCACAGTGTTAGCCATGGTAGAAGTAGTATATGGAGATCTTATTTAATTCAGAATCCTCCACTTCTGTTTAATACTATCTACCTCTTGGCCTTAATTTGTATAAATTCATCTCTATCATATAACATCATGAAAATAAATAGTACTGAGCTACTGAATGTTAAAAATATCAATTTCTATCATTTAAAATATAATTTATTCATTTATTCGTTCAAGAGACATTTATATGTGTGCATGTGTCAGGCCCTCTGCTGAACAGAGGGACTACAAAGGCAAATCAGATACAGTTCCTGATAAAGAGCTAATAGTCCAATGTGTGAAACAGACAGGAATCAGATGAGAACAGTTCAACATGAAAAGTGCCTGGATAAAGGGATGCTTGCATACCTCCTGGGACACCTGGGAAGAAAAGACCCCTGGAACTGGTGGGAAGATGATCCTTGAAGCATCCTGAAGAACAAATAGAAGAGTTGAGGAAGGAGATTTTTCTAGGTAGAGGAGAATAATGAGCAATGAGCGAAGAGCAAAGGCACAGAAGCTAGAGAGAATTAAGGAATTTGGTGAACACTTAGTTGGCGTTGCTGGAGCTTGGCATGGAACAGGGGAAGGGAGAAACAAGGAAGGCAGGCAGGGGCCAGGTCATGATGGGCTAAGGAGCTTGGATTTGTTTCTTAGGCACTCAGAAGCCACTGAAAGTTTTTAAGCAGGCGTTTGCTCCAGGAAGGTCATTCTGATTGCAGTGTAGAGAATGTATTGACGCTGGGCAAGGCAGGAGCCAGAGAGACAAGTGAGCAGATATTGCAATTGCAAATAACAGAAGATATTGAGGACTTAGTGGTAGATTGGATGAGAGAGATCAGGGAGAGAGAGAGAGAGAGAAGTGTTACCCCAATTGGGCTCCCTCTCTGCCATGGTTAAGACTGCAATCAAACAAATTGTAAGACACTAAGAGACAGAGATCAGTAAAGATATTTTGCTTCCTCTTCCTAACCTACCAAATGCAATGCAATACTTCCAGATATTACACAAAATTTCTAGCTTTCTGTAAGGGTTCTGCCGTGTTTCAAGTGGCCCTGGGTCTCCCAGCTGGAGAGACTTGTTTAGTTTTGAGAACTGAATACAGAGAAATGAGACCTACAGACTGCAGGGAAAACTGTCTTACTGTTCCTGCAAAGGCAGGGAGTGTTCTGTCAACTTCAGTATTTTCTCCATGGGAGAGAGAAGTTAATGGTTCGAGGGACAGAAGACAGGTTCTTAAAGGAAGGGGCATTCTTGGACAGGTGAATGGGGAGGATCTTATATAGAGGAAGCAAGAGGAAGTGGGAACAAGGGCCTAAGAGGAGGGTTGACCTTAGGAAAAACTTCTAGGTTGGGGAAGAAACAGAAAGGTTAGATGAAGATATCCAGAAAATTTGAGGGGTGAGGGGGGCGGTCCTTTGAGGCAACTTACAGTGAATGGCCTTTATCTTTCAAAAAAAATTAAGCAAGGTGGTTTCAAAGTTGGGAGTGGGCTGTGGACACCAGGGAAATGTTAACTCTTTGAAATAGCCACTAGGAGGGATATTATAAAGGGTCCACTAAAGATGGACATGATGATGGCTCGATAGCACAGAAAACCCAAGAGGAACTTAACTGAATAGCATTCCATTAGTAGTGAAGTTAATCACTGTTTAAGATAACGCATATAGAGCATTCAGGAGAGCATTCAGCACCAGAACCTCTCAACAAATGTGCCATCACATGGGGCAGTGGTCTACTTCAGTTCTGTTGAGATAAGTAAGTGTTCAAGAGCAAGGCTAGGAATCATTGGAGCTTGTTCACTATGGAGCAGGAGCTGCAGTGTGCATGAAGAAGGGCTTGAAGAAGGATCTAGTTGTTTGGAAAGTGAGGCCATGATCCATCTCACTTTCACATTATGTATGTGAGGCAACTGGAGAAGCACCATTGTGTTGAAATTTGATACCCATTTCCTAATGCTGATTACAGTGTGTGAGTGTGACTGTTGGAATTTAAGTTTTTCCAGTAATTTATAATTTTGCCATAGCATTTGATTCAGGTATGGTAGAGCAGTTATGAAACCAAGGCTTACTCTCTCAAAGGAGGTTAAAAAGACTAAAATCCTGTGAACAATAGTTGGAGGCTATATTTTTTTACTTAATTGTGAGGGATGCTTTTAAACAATTTGGCCATTTCCTTTGCATCAGCTCCCATTTCCTTGACCTTCAACAGGACTTTTCCCCCAAACCAGTTTTATAAATTCCTGAATTCATCAATATCATCTAGTATCTTGTGTCATCATTAAAGTTCAGAGAAGTAGACATGAAAACATGTGTTTTGTTTTGTTTTAATTGCTTGGCAAGAATTAGTGGTTTAAGAACAAAACCACTGTCTGGAACATGAGTGGAGGTAGGGAAGGTGCTGGGTTGGTTGTGCTGTGATTCCCTCCTGCCTTCCAACCTCCCATCATGGGCTCAACGGCAATCCTCAGTAAAATTACAAGATCCAGCATGTCTTTCCCCTGCGGGTGGCTTGGGACTGACTGAAACCACAAATGTTAAACCCTCAGATGCCAGGGGTCGAAGTATTATTTGGTAGAAGAATTAAGATGGATGGTTGTTTTCTGTTCTGTTTAGTGGGTTTTTATTCTATTCTTGAAATTTGCCTGAGGCTGATTAAAACAATGACCTCAGCTTTTCTGATTTTCTTTTCAACCTGCAGCAGTGACCTTTATTTATTTATTTATTTTTAAAGATTTTATTTTTATTTATTCGACAGAGATAGAGACAGCCAGCGAGAGAGGAAACACAAGCAGGGGGAGTGGGAGAGGAAGAAGCAGGCTCATAGCGGAGGAGCCTGACGTGGGGCTCGATCCCATAACGCCGGGATCACGCCCGGAGCCGAAGGCAGACGCTTAACCGCTGTGCCACCCAGGCACCCCTGTAGTGACCTTTAAAAACAGATTTCTCACTGCTTAACTAGCCTTCCCCCAGTAAGCCTTGATCATTCACTTCCTCTTTTACCTGCAAACATGCACACACATCCACATCCACCATATTACATGCACTCATGAGTTCCTGGACTCCTGTGTAAATGAATGACTTCTGAATGATTACTTTTATCAAGTGCTGAAGATGCTTGACACATAGGTTAAAGATCTTCCTGTCCTCCTAACAGACACAAAATAAATCCACACTGATATAATTAGTATCTGCTGTCTATCTATATGTCTGTAAACTGAATAAATAATATTTAATTTTTTTATGTTTTCACTGATTCTTGCTGCCTAGAGAAGGTGAGTGTATCAAATTCCGTTTAATATGATTGATGATAAGATGCTGATTGATTGGAATTCTGGCCCAAACCATGCTTTGATGAAAAAACAGGGAGATACTATAGTGATTTCTACCCAAACAATTCTGTTTTTTAGTCTATGTATTGTAGTGTTTGTTGGATAGATACAGACTTAAGTTTTAGGTCAAGATAGAGCTCATGTAGTAGTTAAAGTTGTCTAGGTGGTATCTCTATCCATATTTGACTCTCAGTAAAATGGTATCACACCTGGATGGTCTGCCATTGTTTTTCTCATTCTAGGTCCATGATTATATAGTTAGAGTCAATTAAAAGTTTCTCTTTCATCAACTCTGTTATTGAAGGGTTTATTGAAATGTAAAAGTGATTTGGAAGAAATATAGTAGTACTCTTTCTCCAGTTTTGAGTAATACTTTCCTCACTATATAGCTAGAATCCCCTGAATGTGGTAATAAGGGAGTTCCTCTGATCTTTCAGGTTCTTCTGATCTGTCCAACTTGTCAGTTTGTCCCTGAGCTCTGTCCATGGCCACAGAAGCCTTTGTCTTAGAGTCTGGAGGACCACCACCACCTTTGAGCCTAGACCTTTTTTTTTTTTAACTCCTTCCCTTTCTCTCCCTTTTTTCTCCACCTTCTATAGATTTTACCTCCTTTTGTATCTGGAATCTGGTGGGAGAGTTAGTCATTCTCCACTCCTCTCAGTTCCATTCTTAGATGGAGGGGAAGATTCTGAGCCTGAATGTGGAGGAGCTAAGGTGGAGGTAGCCTTCACAATGGTCCGGTCACAGCATGACTGTCCCCAAAATACCATCAGGTACTTCTCAGTGCAGCATTTAATTTCTCTCACTAGCATATTTCCTGTAATTATTAGGCTAAAACATATTTATTCCCTTCCTATCCTGAGTTATGATTTTAGAGGGCCTCCTTTTGCTTTGTTCTTCATCATAGCTGGGGGTAAAGGGAAGAATGCGTCGTGCCACACCTCTGTGAAGCCCTGTTTTGACCTACCTACATGGAAGTCACTGCTTCCACAGGTATAGTTGACAGACAGGAAGAGGCTAAGGGATTAAGGAATTACTTTCAGACAAAATATATAATATTTGCCAAAATCTTTCATAGGGCCAGCAGCTTGAACAAAGAAGTCTATAGCCCACTGAGGAGATATTAAAGAGCACGCATACACAAATGATTTTAACCATAATGCAGGCATAGAGATGAAACTATAGTGAAGGCAGCAGTACTTCAGGAATTTATTCCAAGAGAACAATCCCCCCAGTGTCTGAACCAGTTTGGTACCCTCTACAGCTTGTTTCTCATTCATGGGCTGGGCCTAAGAAATTCCAAAGTATCTTCCATCTTCTGCCTTATCTGTGCCTACTCTTGTCTTATGGAACTCAGCCTCTGCCTGTCTCACCCACTCTTCAGATCTAGTTCTTACTCTCCACCCATTCCCTTGGACTTGGTGTTTCAGGCTTGCCCTTGTTCCCACCTTACCTGAGCCAGGAATTCTGACACCAGTTTCCCCTTCTTCTGATCCCTGAAACCTAAGGTCAATCCTACTCACTATCCACTGCCCCCCACCAACCCCAAACTCGAGGAACCAGCCCAAGCCAGAGCTTTGAGTTTCTTCCTTTCTAAGCTTTAACCCCACAAACTCCATTTGTCTAGGAAGCCAGGCTTGGCAGCCATCATACTTAGAGCCTCAAAAAAAAGGTAAGAATCTAGCAAAAAGCATTATGGACTTCGCTGGGATTCGAAAATGTGTTTTGAGTCATTAAAACTTATCCTCTTGATTTAATAGAATCCATCCATTTATCTATCTATTTATTCCTCTGAGCTTTGAAACATTCAATCCAAGAACCTTGTAGTTGGAAATTTGTAATTTTCACATTAAGGAATTCTTCCCCCCAAATTGATAATAGATGCTATTCTCAAGTAAGGCACTAGATGGAGCATGTGAATTTAAAGGAAATTTAAGCTAGTAATTGCCAGTGACAACAAATCATTTAATGAAAGAAAACAAAAAAATTTAAACCAAATTATATTTTATTAATTTCAACTAAAAATAGACAAATATAAGACAACATAATACTTTTTATGAGTATGCGTAAAGTCTAGAATAATTTTTTAATAACAGGTAAGAGCTGGGATAAGTATTTTTTGTCTTCAGTAGACTCTCCAAATCCCATAGCCAAAGGAAAATAAAGCAGATGGCAGTTTCAGAACGCTAGTTGGGGAAGGCAGATATATATATATATATATTTTTTTTAATTTTTATTTATTTTTTGCTGGTTGAGAAAACGAAGTGGTCTTGATAGAGTGGAGATACCTTGCATCAACATCAGCTTCTAGATTGCCAGCTTCAAATTTTGTAAGCAAATAAGTCTAAGGAATTTGGTTGCCAACAAGCATGGGGAGAGGTGATACATGACTAATCACAGCAGGTAAAATCTTTTCAAAGTTGTTTATAATATATTATAAGGGAAAGATTTTTATGAGAATCAAGCTCAGATTTGCAGACAGCATCTACATGATTCCTGGAGGTTAAATCTGTATTGGCATATAGATAGTCTGCTGCAGCGTTCAAAAATTGACAGTTTTGATCCTGGTGGTTTTGCATTGTACATGTCACCTTGAAAGTCTCAGCTTTCTCTAGAGTTTATTTATTTGTGATATCACAAGTGAGGTTTTGTCAGTATTTCCATTTTTGGTTGGCTGTAAAAATGTCATACAGCATGAAGCCTGACGTCCCTTTTTGCAGGTCAAGCTGTCTTTCAGTTCAGGTCAGCAGTTACTGGAGGCAAAAAAATAATCCATGGGAAACTTGCCATTGATTCAGTGGTATTTCAAATTCTGATTTCTCTAGTCTTCCTGTTATGTTTACTTCTTGAAATCCCATGCATTCTATCTAGGGTATTTAGTTGCATTCAGTAGGGAGGCAGAGTAGAGAGTGCTTACTCGATCTTGACTGGAACCAGGTCTGTGGATGATTTTTTAATTCCTCATTTTCTTTGTTGAAGATGTATAGAATAAACTCTAACATAGCCTATATCATACAATTGCAAGGTAGGGATTTAGGAAGGGGATAAATTAGCTATTTATTTAATTTAATATGATTTAATATGATGAGAATTTAATTATTTTCTAAAAAATGTATTGTGATATTTCATTTCATAATGAGCTTCAAGGGAAAGAATGCTTAGGTTTTACATGAAGAAGATTTGGCCAGAAATACACACCCTCCTGCTATTCTATTTAGCAAAGTGGCTAGCTAGAAACAGGCAGCAGCTCTGAGTTTTGGTAAAAATTTGTATTTCGATTCAATCTGATTTCTCTTTGACATCACTAATATGTTCGGACACAGATGAATAAACCCTTCTGTTTAATAATTTTTAAAATGCTTAGGTTATAAATTTGATTTTATTAAGTAAAATTAAACTTCTCTATGTTGGATCTCTGTATGAATTAGCAGCAAAACTGGATCTAGTGCTGGAAATGACTAATACCACACTTCAGATACCCGTTCTTCAAATCTGTCAATGATGGGAATTGGGAAGTAAAATTTAATAGGCAGGAAAAGAAAAAAAGTCATTGTTTTCTTTGCCCATTTCCATCATATTATAAAGTCAAGATTCAATATGTAGAGCTGTTGAATTTGCTTTTTCCCTTTTTCCCTACTTCTGTGAAATGCATGTAGCAGGGGGCAGAGTGTGCAACAGGATGACGCCTACCTGGTATGTACAGCAAAATGTTCAGTAAAGCTGGCTTCTGGGACCTGGCAAAATAAAACGGTATCCTGTGGAGCTATGATGATGGTGAGCATAACAGGTGACAGTGAAGGACCATGCAGTGGTGCTTCTGAACTGACAGTACCTGGAAGGGATCTGACATGTGATTTTGTTTAGTTATTGGTATTCTAAGTAATATGTAGAGTTGCGCAAATTGTTGATTCCAAATTTCGACAATACTTGGTAAATTTTTTCAACTCTTGCATTTTTATATCCATGACTATATTGCTTTCACAGCCCCCTGTGAGATAGATAGTCATGAGAGATTCTGTTTATAGATGAAGAAAACTGATGCAGGCTGTTAAGGGAATTGCTCAGTGGCCCACAACACATTCCTCAGAACCCTGAAATGAGGACCCAGAGCTTTTAACTTCTAAGCTGCTGCTTTCCCCCTATACCACATTGAATACCTTTATGAAGGAATTACGGAAGGCCTACTTTGACTTGAACTAATTTTACACCTTAAAGAACTATATTTTGGTATGCCAAAGGGGATTGGTATCGTTTGCCAACCAAGTTTTTGTTTTTGTCATCTTTGCCAACCAAGTTTTTGAAATGCCTGTAGAATAACGCCCCCTAAGAGAAATATCTCACATATTTAGGCAAGTGGATACATATAAAGATACTTGATGCTGCCTTTGTTTCTAATAGCAAAAATTGGAATCCATCTAAGTGTTGATGATCATAGGACTGAGTAAATAAATTGGTATATATTCATATGATATAATATTATCCAGCGATTAAAGTGATCAAAATATGTATAGGTATGTGTATGTACATGATTTAAAAAATCATAATGTTGAGTGGAAAAAAATTTTGCAGAATGAAACAGTATATCATTTTTATAATTAACATATAGAATATGTATATTGCTCACATGTGTGACCATATTTAAAATAGACTGGAAGGATACCCACCAAATAGTAGTCATTCAGGAAAGGGGAGTGGGATGAAACATGGGTAACAAAGGGATTTCAAATAAATCAGGTAAAATATAAACATTTTTGATTCATTGATATTTGCTCAATTATTCTTTCAGTTTTAAATGTTTTTCGAAAATTTGAGGTTGATGCTGTTGGATAGCACGAAGGGATCTCAAGGGCAGTACCTGGGTGAGAAGTATATACCTGACAATGAGCAGAAAGAAAATGAGATATTTATTTCTGAAAAAGCTGTGGTTGGCATTTAAGAAGAGCAAACATAAGTATTAGATGGGCCCATTTGGCAATATTCCTCACTGTGGTAGAAGGGAGGCTTGAGGTCTGGAGCTCACCTTACCCCGGATAGCTCTACAGCAACAGGGAGAGGGCCCTATGGCTTGGGGACCTGGACTGCACTTGCTCTTCCTGTCCCCATCTCTGAAGTCTCTGAACATATCATGGGGGAAGATTGTGAATGAAACATTCTCATTGTCTGCGTTCTTTTTTTTTTTTTTAAGATTTTATTTATTTATTCGACAGAGAGAGAGACAGCCAGCGAGAGAGGGAACACAAGCAGGGGGAGTGGGAGAGGAAGAAGCAGGATCATAGAGGAAGAGCCTGACGTGGGGCTCGATCCCAGAACTCCGGGATCACGCCCTGAGCCGAAGGCAGACGCTTAACCGCTGTGCCACCCAGGCGCCTCTCTCGTTGTCTGCGTTCTGCTACACTTTTTACTGCATTAACGCTGATGTTTTCTGGATAAATTTCTAGGCATGAAAGAATGCATACCAGAAGACCCTATCATGTGGAAGATGCTGAAAAATACTGCCTTGAGGATGATTTGGTCAATTTAGAGGTTCTGGATGAGGTACTAAATATTTAGCAGGCAATTCTCACCGATGACATTTGTTTCATGTGAATGGTCTGACCTTTTTCTTGTAGACCATGTTCTCCTAAGGTCACTTGAAAATTTAATTGTTTGTATAGCCTTGGGGTGAAGCTCAGGGAGCATTTGGTTGCTGTGACTACGATCCCGTGTTGCGTTCATTTAAAATCCCCCAAATGTCCTAAATGATGAAGATGAAAAGATTTGGATTTTTTCCAATAAAACCCTTTCTATTGTAAGCCTAAGTGATTTATTACATCACCAGAAATTATTTTCTGTTTTGGAGAAAGTGCAGTTTAACTCTTAAGATAGTTATTTGTTCTTCATAAAGAGTAGTTTTATTTAGGGAAATGGTGAAGGATAATAAAATTTGGTTCTAAATTTAAAAACTGTGGTAATCCCCATTTAAAGTATGCATGTTTAATAGAGCTGTTAATTGCACTGGAACTGCTTTTGCTGATTCTAACTCTAGAGACCTTTAACTACAATGCATGAGTCACTAAAGTGTAAATAGAAGTGTTCAATTCCATATTCCCACCACATAAATTTTAAGTGCAACGCTTTGAGAAATGAAGTTACTGTTTTTTCTATACTTCATCAATAGGAACAGCCTATTAAATCAAATTCTAAGTAGAGCGTTTTGATTGGATAAGACAAGTTTTTCATAATATCAGATAAAACCTTTGTTGGTTATCGCAGTGTCCTTTAGCAAGTCCTAAGTGGGCCTTATTCTTTCAGCATATTCCTTTTTTTTTTTTTCTTCTTCCAAGGCAAATATCTGCATTGAGGACCCTTAGCATCACTGTATGATTTAAATCGACTACTTTCTTCTTTTAGAACAAAAACATTCTTGTGAGACTAAATTTGTTGTTATTTTTAGAGTTTTTTCTTGGTTGGAAATAATGTTCACTCTCAGTACTATGTATCCTCTTCTTAGGATACAATTATCCGTCAGTTGCAAAAGCGTTATGTGGACTTGCTGATTTACACATATGTTGGAGACATCTTAATTGCCTTAAACCCCTTCCAGAATCTAAGCATATACTCTCCACAGGTAAGGGTTGCTGTAAGAGCATGTTGCTCCTTAATAGGAAATTAAAAACCACAAGGGAAAATGAAAAGAAGGGAAAAGTGAGAATAAACTTCTGCTGCTTTAACAGTGTATACCCCGACCTCCAGATAATAATACAACACAGATGGAATTCTTCTACTTCGGGGGTAACTTTTTAGAGCAAGATATAACAGTAATAACTAACATTCATTTAGTGCTTGCTATATGCCGGGCACTGGCTTATCTCACTCCTCGTAATCTTGTGAAGCAGGCACGATTATTAAAGCTGTTTGGCAGATGAGGAGACTTAGCATGAAGAAGTTAACTCCCTTGCAAAAGCTCATGAAACTAGTAAAGTGAAGAACTGGGATTTGAACCTAGGCCTGCAGACTCCAGAGTCTGTGGCTCTATAGCTTTCCTGATACTACAATTCTCCTAACAAGTGACAAAGCCTTGGTTTCATGGGCAGGAGGTACCGGAGCATTAGAAGTTTTCTTTAAATTAATTATTTTTTTCTTCAGTTTTCCAGACTTTATCATGGGGTAAAACGTGCCTCAAATCCCCCCCACATATTTGCATCAGCAGATGCTGCTTACCAATGTATGGTTACTTTCAGCAAAGACCAGGTAAGACCTCTCCTTCCTTCCCTGCCAAGTCACACAGTAGGATGTGTACTGTCTTCCTCTGCAGCTCATATGTCTTCCTGAACACTCCATTCTGGTTGCTGGTACTGATTCAAGGAAATAGAAAGTGAAATAGTAGCTCAGTGAAACAGGAACAGTGATCAAGTTAGAGCAGCCAGAGAACATGAACATTCTTTTGGGTAACGTAAAACATTCACATCAAGAGCACTCATTTTCCCTGATAAAATGTAATAAGAGTGTCTCTATTATGAATATGAGAACATAGAGCCAACACAAACCTGATTACATGACAACAACTGTAATAAAAACAATGTAGAATGACGTAAATGAAATTCCTTCCTATTAAGGTCTCAGAATTTTCATGGTTCGGTCCTTCTTGTGTGAAATACTGCACACAGGTTGACAGTGATCAAGCCCCACACCATTTAGCTGCTGATAAATTGTGGTGGATTTGGTAAAGACTGAACAGATTTTAAACTCAATGGTAGTTAAACACAAAGCTCACCCAGACAGCTTCCTTTCTGGACCTTCAACTCCAGGTGATGACATATCCAACCTTGACCCTTCCTTTACTTTCAATCTGTGTATTTTCTTTTGTGTCTTTAGTCTGTTTGAAATATAAGTAATAAAATTGGTAAGACAATTTTATGAGAGAGTTACTGTGTGTAAATTTCCTGAGACCTGTGAAGTCCCAGCTTTGGGTTTGTTAAGGAATAGATGAAACTATAATAGTGCAAGTTACAAAATAAAGTACATGGATTCACTATAGGTTAGAAACTTGGCTTCTTTAAATTCTTATCTTTCCCAGAGACTCGTGAAATGTCCATAGATTATTCATAGAGAGGAAGTCAGTGGAGAGGGATACATATATTTCTCAAGTTGAGAAGTTGCCCCACTGTGTTTTTTCTGACACTGAAGATTGTGTCTTTTCCAACACCAACCAATTCTTCAATTCTCCAACAGCAATTGGATGTCCAGTGGTTGAGTTCCATTCATGCAGGTTCTGACACTCACTTCCCAGAGTTAGTACAGACCCTGCATGGTCAGGGCTCAGCCCCAGAGACTGCCCCCATCTCAGATGCCAGCCACAGCAGGGGTTCCCAGGCTACCCACACTTATGACCAACCTACAAATTCAGGGGTTTCCACAATCACCCTCAAGTCTGACAGATCACTAGAACAACGCACAGAACTCAGGGAAACACTTAAATTTATTGACTTAGTATAAAGGATACAACTCAGGAACAGCCAAACAGATTACCCAGGGCAAGATATAGGGGATAGGGGTGGTGCAAAGCTTCCATGCCTTCTTTGGGCATGTGCCCTCCCAGCATCTCAAAGTGTTCATACCAGAAGCTCTCTGAATCTTTTGTTTAAGAGTTTTTATGACTCAGTCAATCTCTGGTCCCTCTCTCCTCCCTAGAAGTTGGGATGATGGGGCTGAAAATTTCCACGCTCTCATCATGTATTTGGTCTTTCTGCTGACCAGCGCCCATTGGGAAGCTATTTTGGGCCCTATTTTGAGCCACCTGGTTACCAGTTAGGTTTGGTTGAAAGGGACTTTTTTGTGAATAACAAAAGATGGTCGTATCGCCCCTATTCAGGGAGGTCCAAGGATCTAAGGAGGTCTGTGCCAGGACCCAGAGACAAAAACCAAATACATGTTTTTTATTGTACCACATCCACTAATCTTCTTGATACATGAAGAGCTTCTAGGAATGAATGATAATAAGACCAGTATTACAAAAAAAACAAAAACAAAACACAAAACCCACAACCCCCCCCCCAAAAACAGGCAAAGGATATGGGCTGGTCACAAAAAAGAAAATATGAATAATTTTAAACATATGAAAAGATCTCAACCTCACTCATAATAAAAGAAATGCAAATTAAAACTATACTGGGAGACCATTCTCTTACATTTCCAATTGGCAAGAATCCAACATACCCTATTAGTGAGGCTGTAGGAGAACAGGCACTTTCATGAATTGGTCCAGTCCTTAGGAAAACAATTTGGTACTGTCTATCCAATTTACAAATGTATTTATTTTTAGTTCAACAACCCATTTCTAGGAATTTATTCTATAGAAGAACCTGCATGAAATATAATGCCCTACATATAGTGTTGTTCCCTGCAGTATACTCCTTCTGTATGCATCAATACGAGGCTGGTTAAATCAACTATGGTACATCTGTACAGTGGACCAAGCAGCAGTGGAAAGGTTGAAGAAGCTCTCAGTGTACAGAAATGGAAAGATTCCCAAGATAAATTATTCAGTGAAAAAATGAAGGTGTACAGGGGTGGATATTATATGGAAACCATCCCTGAACATACAAATTGTTTACTGTGCTATGAGTTCTTCACTCTCACTCCATTTTCTGTGTCAGTGCATTGTCATCAGTGGAGAAAGTGGCTCTGGGAAGACGGAAAGTGCCCACCTGATTGTTCAGCATTTGACTTTCTTGGGAAAGGTATTGACCACCTGTTTTATGTGTTGTAACTAAAATCCTTGCCAGTGTAACTGCATATCTTATAAAAGATGGAAATACTGGTTTTTATTAGTAGTTACATAAAAACGTTTCATCTTTGTTATGTTTACTTCCTGATGGCGAGACCACTTAAGATGTCAGCATGCTATCCCTCTTTCACGTAGTGAGGAAAATAATGCCAGCACGAATTTACTAGATTATCAGCAATTAATTTTTTATGTTTTCATTGTAATAGAAACATTTAGCCATTAAGTAGTAAAAGTGGTTAAACACTAGGAACAGGATCAGGAAGAGCCACTAAGGCGATTAAAGGATTGGAAAATAGAAATCTTTTAGCAAAAGTTGAAGGAAATGGAAATTTTTAGTTTAGTGAAATGGACGTTGAAGGAATGACTTAAAAAATGGTCTCGCAGTTACTTAGACTCAGGATTAGATTATTATGAGACTAAGATAGAATTTAAGGAGTATTTTCTATAGATGAGGTTTATTGAATATTATAATGGATGACTGAGAAAAGTTATGGGATCTCTCTATTTAAAACTCTTTTTAAACTGTTTAGGCATTTTGTCTGTCAAGGATTTTAAGTGAAGTGTGGCTGGATGTAAAAATTGATAACCTAATCTAGCCTCATCTGACGCCTGTGCACCTGGGGAGTTGCTTGTCTGAGAAAACAGTGCTGGTGGTTGATGCTAATTTCCCCAAGCGAAATTCTTCCCAAAAGGATAATGTGAAATTTGGGGAGGTAGGGAGGGGTGCCTGGAAATTTTGCTAAGATAATATTTCTAGAAGCTCCTCTTGACTGTTGTCTATTTGGCACAGGCCAATAATCAGACCTTGAGAGAGAAAATTCTGCAAGTCAACTCCCTGGTGGAAGCCTTTGGAAATGCATGCACTGCCATCAATGACAATTCCAGCCGTTTTGGAAAATATCTGGAAATGATGTTTACACCAACTGGAGCTGTGATGGGGGCAAGAATCTCTGAATATCTCCTTGAAAAATCCAGAGTTATAAAACAGGCAGTGTAGGTGCATTATTTTATCACTCTGTTTTTGCTCTGCAAGATAGACCAGGAGGCTTTGGTAATCTTAGTGGCTCCATTTCACCCTTCCTCTTAGCATACATGCCCCCCACCCCCACCCCCAGACTGCCCAAGAATAAGGAATTATTTAAGCAAAGGAGAAGTGGTAATTTTTAACCTAAAAGATGTTTTCAGGCCAAGTACAAAGGGTTGGGGTGGGAGTACTTTGGGATTAGCATGCCCATTTCTTTTGAGTTGGTTATACCAGCTAAAATTTAACAACATTGTGAACATTTAAATCATTAGGTACTGGGGCACCTGGGTGGCGTAGTTGGTTGAGTGTCTAGCTCAGGTCATGATCTCAGGGTCGTGAGATTGAGCCCCACTTGGGCTCCACACTTGGCATGGAGTCTGCTTGAGATTCTCTCTCTCTCTCTCTCTCTCTCTCTCCCTCTGCCCCTCCCCTACTCTCTCTTTCAAATAAATAAATAAATCTTTTAAGAAAATCATTAGATACCGTTAAATTGAATTTATCACTGATAATATTCCACATACTAATTTTTTCCCTAGATTGAGAAAGGAAAAAAATGATTTTGTTTTAAGAAGAGCAGTCCAGCAATAGTGATCAATGATATGGAATTCTCTGGATTCAAATGCTGGCTCTGACATTTACTGTCCTTGGTTATGTCACTTAACCTCTTTGTGCCTTATCTGTGAAATGGGGATGCCCATAGTGCCTACCTCATGGGTTTGCTGTGAAGATTAATGAGTTCATTTATATAAAAGTACTTTAAAAAGTGCCTTGTGTGGTACATGTTATTAGAGGGCTAACCATGCTTTTTATTATTATTGTGGGACACCAGACTTCCTCAGGATCATGGTCCATTCATGTATTTTCAGTAATTATCTACTGAATGCTTGTTGTATGCTACTGTTGTGCTCCCTGCTAGAGTTGTAAGAGTAAGCAAAATAGACAAGGTTGCAGTATTCATGGTGCTCAGAGTGGATGGGGGATGGGGGGAGAGGGAGGATCACAGGCATTAAACAAATAAATAAACTTAAAGGTAGGATAAGTCCCAGGAAACAATATAAGGTGCTATGAAGGTAAAAGAGGAGAAGGGCACACAACCTAGTCCAAGAAGAGAGGGGCTCCCTGTGTATGAGACAGTTAATCTGAGACCTGAGGATCACTAAGAGTTGGCCAGCAAGGTGGTGCTTCTCCCAGTGAGGGAGATAGGCCAAGATAAGCCTGAGACCAGATCATGCAGGGCTTTGGAACCAGGCTGGGGATTTTTGAACCTTATTCTAAAGGCAGTAGGGGGGTGCATGGGTGGCTCAGTCGGTTAAGCATCTGCCTTCAGCTCCTATCATGATCCCAGGATCCTGGGATTGAGCCCTGCATTGGGCTCCCTGCTCAGCGGGGAACCTGCTTCTCCCCTTCCCTCTGCTGCTCCCCCTGCTCATGTTCTCTGTCAAATAAATAAAATATTAAAAACAAACAAACAAACAAACAAACCCAAACAGACAAAGGCAGTAGGAAGCCATTTAGTGTTTTCAAGCAGAGGAGTCACAAAACCCAAGTTGCATTTCAAATGATTGCTCTGGCTTCAGTGGGGAAAATGGATTGGAGGAGATGCAGTAGGGATCGTGTTGAGACCGTTAGGAGGCTTTCTGTTGGTAGATCCCTGTGAGACAGGATGTTGGCCTGGGCTAAGCCAGTAGCAGTGGAGAGAAGTCAGTGAACCTGAGAGCTGTGCAAGGAGATTCCAGAGCACTTGTTTCGGGATCAGAACTCAAGCGTCCTCCTCTGTCATATGTTTGCAGTTTCCTCACAAAATAGGGGCTAGCATGCAAATTAAACAAATGAACAAAAAGACAGAATGAGAGCTATTTTAGCTTCCCTGTGGCTTCTTGATTAATTTTTATGAAGTCTCTTGCTTCTTTCTCCCCAAATTAGGGTGGTTTTAAAGTTTATGGAGCTACCTCTGACAGAATGGAAAATACAGTTTTCTGTGTATTTGTATGTATGTATGTATTTGTACGAAAAGTGGTCTTTTACAAATATAATATGAAGAGGTTTCCAATCACAGCTGTGTCACTTATCATATATGCCACTTAATATAATACCCTCATACCTTATTTTCTTTATATGCAAAAAGGGCACAATAAAGTCACCCATTCAGGACTGTTATGAGAATCAAATGAGATATGTGATTTATACCAAACATAGAATCTGAAACATAATGGGTATCTAATATACCATAACATTATGATTATTAAATTTATTCAATATGATAGTAGTGATGAGGTAAAATAGACTGAAGATATTGGATAAGGGGAGAAAATGAGGCTTGTGCAGGTCCTGTTCACCTAACCTTTCTCATCTGCTCCTTTCTGGGCACATGTATCCTGGGGTTGGTTGTGGTCATATGACCAGTTCTGGCAAATGAGCATTTAATGGCAAGACCCTCTGGCAAAGTGCAAGATGGTGGCTACTGCATCAGCCTGGGCCCATGAGTGACTATGATGAGCACACCCCCCCCTTCCCTTTGCTAGCCTACAGTAGACATGTACTCCGAGCAAGAAGTAACCTTTTGTTGAGTTAGGCCACTAAGATCTTTGGGATGTTTATTATTGCAACAAAACCTAACCAAGCCTGATAGATACAGGGGCGAAAATTAAATTGAATTTATGCTAGGGGTGGATATTGGTCGGCAATGTTCAGAAGAATTGAGAACTAGAAATATCTGCAAAAAAACTGTAAGACAACAAGACCAAGATGGGTCAGCTGAAGCCTGCACATTTATCAGAGTTAAAAAAATAAGTGATATTTGTACCAGGCATACTGATTGATAAAGCCCTAAAAAGGCTTTACCATCTCTGTGACTAGTGTCATCATCCCTTAGATGCCCAAGTTAGGTACCGAGGCAGACTCCAGATCGCTTTCCCTCACCACCTTCATTCATTCTCTCAGGATGTTCTTTTAGTTTTTCCTCCAAATAGATCTTTAAGCTTACCCTTGTTCTCCAACATCACTATCATCGCCACCTATCCAAGTCACTTGCTTTCTCACCTGGACTTCCTAGTTGGTCTCTCTGTATCCATCTTGGCTTCTTACAGTCTCGTCTTCAACCTGCAGCTAGAATGTACTTTTTTCAATATGTATCTACTGATGTCATACACTTACAGTCTATGTTGGCTCCAGTTTAAAACACTTCAAAGAATTCTAATTGCCTAATCAACAAAGTCCTCATTATGGCCTAATGGCTTGGTGTGGGTTGGCCCTGCCTACCTGCCCATCCCCTTCTCACTAGCATTTTTCTTTGGGGGAGGGTTGTATGTGGTATCATGCTCAGAGCCCTTGTGTATATGTTGCTCCCTGTCTTTGGAATGCTCTTTCCCTTTCTTTCTGTAGCTCCTTCCAGTCCCTTCTCATATTTCAGTGTTTGGCTTAAGTGTTATTTCTGTAGCTCCTTCCAGTCCCTTCTCATATTTCAGTATTTGGCTATAATATTTCTTATTATAACTTCCAAGGACTCTTACTTCTCCTGACTTGACACAAGTAGCCCTCATCCCCCAACATTATTCATCATCTCAGCCTTTTGTTTGTTTCAAAGCCCTCATCACAAGTTTCCTTGTTTCCTCTAACTCCGTCACTAGAAGGAAATCTCCAGAAGGCATGAAATCTCTTAGTCCTGTATCCCTGGCACCTGGTGCAGTGCCCACCATGACTGGCACTTGGTAAACTTATTAGTTGAGGGAACAAATGAGTGAGAAATGGCAGGCAGAGGCATCTAGAAAACAGAGCAGGAATAAGAATACACCAGAAAACCTATACGGATAAATGACCAAAGAAAGACCAGGATACCCAGGAGAAACCAAAAAAAAGAATGGGGCCCATGTCACAGAAGGGAACAAGAAGTAGAAAGAAGATTTCCAAAGAGCTAAGTTGGCCAAGATGAGAATTGGCCAAATCCTAGGTGTATCAACAGAAGAGACTGTCCTCCAGAGGAAGGAAAGGGATCCAGTGCAGGGCTTTTCAAACTGTCTATGCTGAAGGACCAGTTTAAAAAATTCTCAATCCATTGTGAACTAATACCTTGTAAAACATCATGAAAATGAATTATCCAAAAAATTATTATATCCTTGGATGTCATGGCAATGTCACGTGCTATAAAATGTCTAGACATGTACACTGACAGCAGTCCATAGACCACACTTAGAGTAGCACATATCTGAAAGGACCTTGGCCACGATGGCCTAAAAGAGGGTGGACAGCGGGAGACCAGGGGACTGGTGCATGCCGATTTGAAAGAATGCAGGTTTGAAAGAGTGGAGACCTCAGTTCTGGGACCAGTTCTGCTTCCTAACTTGCCATAGAACTGGAGAACCACTTCCTATCTGGGGCTCCAGTAAAATAGGGAGATTGGCTGATATCTCTCTAAGCTGGATATCACTGTCTCTTAAGCAACAAGGACTACAAACAGCAAGTGGCACAGCTGCATAGTCATTTGGGCTGTACTAGAAAGATCTCTAAACATGTGTAACCTGACCTGTTACATATGAATGTTCCATTCTCCAAAACTTCCTTCTGCCTAAAGATAAGTGTGTTTAATAATGTGACACTGTGACAATTACTATACTGATCCTATCACTATTCCTATTCTATAATTGGGATGTGACCTATTTAATTTGCATATTTGAAAATGCAGATTTTCTACAGGATAATATTTTTCACAGAACGGAAATGGTGTAAATTACTTGAAGTGGGGAAGCAAAATATGTTATTAATAATATCCCCCCCCCTTTTTTCAGGGGAGAGAAAAATTTTCACATATTTTACTACATCTATGCTGGTCTTTATCACCAAAAGAAACTTTCTGAGTTCAGACTTCCTGAGGAAAAGCCTCCTAGGTAAGTATCAGGGGTTTTAGTTGTTGATTTTTAATGAATGTGTAACTAGCAATTGAGAAAACTTAGAAATAAATGGAACTGTTTTTCCTAACTGGACACTGATAGTCTCTTAAGTTGAAATACCCGGGATGAGATGGCAGGAACTGCATCTCACCATTTTCATTTTCGAGAAAGTTCAGAAACTTAACTGCATCCATTTTACTCAGCCATGCACTCCATTATTCCACTTCACTATTAGACTGAAAGGGAAATGCCCTGGCGAAGAAGGAGCCCAGTGATGCCAGGGTATTCAGGGTGCTATTTGCCAAGTCAGTGCTCATTGTATTTGGTCATACTCCATTTAGGTATATAGCTGATGAAACTGGAAGGGTGATACACGACATAACTTCCAAGGACTCTTACAGAAGACAATTTGAAGCAATTCAGCATTGCTTCAGGATTATAGGGTTCACTGACAAGGTAAGTGATTGTCAAGAGAAAAACTCAAGTGTTCATATTCTTGGATCAATGTGAGTGAAGATGTGAATGTTCTAACTTGGAGGAGGATACTTTCTTTTCACCTGTCATCTGATCATGTATAAGTTCTTGCTCCTCAAAGTATGATCGGAAGACCAGAGATATTGTCATCTCCTCGGAGCTTGTTAGAAATGCAGACTCTGTAGGGCACCTGGGTGGCTCAGTTGGTTAAGTGTCCAACTTTTGATTTCGACTCTGGTCATGATCTTAGGGTCATGAAATCAAGCCCCAAGTTGGGCTGCACACTCAGCAGGGAGTTTGCTTGAGATTCTCTCTCTCCCTCTGGCCGTCCCTGTCCTGCATGCACTCTCTCTCTCAAACAAATAAATAAATCTTAAAACGAAACAAAACAAAACTAAAACCGCAGACTCAAAAAAAAAAAAAAAAAGGGAGGGGGCAGCACCTGGGTGGCTCAGTCAGTTAAATGTCTGACTCTTGATTTTGGCTCAGGTCGTGATCTCAGGGTTGTGGGATCGAGTCCCACACTGGGCTCCACGCTCAGCTTAAGATTTTCTCTCCTGCCCTCTCTCTCTAAAAAAAAAAAAAAAAAAAAGAAAGAAATACAGACTTGTAGACTCTCAGGTCCATCTAAGAATGGCTGAACCCGGGGGCGCCTGGGTGGCGCAGTTGTTAAGCATCTGCCTTCGGCTCAGGGCGTGATCCCAGCATTCTGGGATTGAGCCCCACATCAGGCTCCTCCACTGGGAGCCTGCTTCTTCCTCTCCCACTCCCCCTGCTTGTGTTCCCTCTCTCGCTGGCTGTCTCTCTCTGTCAAATAAATAAATAAAATGTTAAAAAAAAAAAAAAAAAAAGAATGGCTGAACCCGAATCTGATTTTTAACAAGCTGCACAGGTGAATATTAAATTAGAAGTACTGTTGTACGTGCTTCATGCCTGCAAATTGTTACCATTGTCATCAGTTCACTACAGCTATGATAACAAACATCAAAACAATACTGCCCTTTTCTGAGTTGGGATTGTTCCAGCCATTAAAGTGAATTGTGTCATAGAAGTACAGGGCTATGTAGGTTACACCCAGCCACAGAAATATATTTATGCAAGTAACTCCTAGTGCACCAAAACAAATTACTTTAAACCTTTTCAGCTTTCTTGCAGTCACTTCCTTCTCCGTGGTACACAGATGCACATTATTACCTCCAGCTCTAAGTACTATACTACTCTTATCTTACCAGATACAGGCTGTCTCTATTAAATATATGCCAGGGGTGACAGAAGATATTTATAACCCTAGGTTCAAATATTATTCTGTGATACATTTATGTCATAGTTTCTGGGCTTCATGCCATCAATTTGGCAAAATACACAGATTCTTTTGCTTTTCCAACAAAGGTGGTGAATGATTAGAAGGTAGGTGAGAGTGTTAAATCTTAAGGGATTAGATTACAAGACACTGCAGTTACCCTGGGACAGCCACTCTGGGTAAAGGATTGCTTCTGTAATCTAATGAGTTTGGCCAGCCCTTCCCTCCCCAGCATGGCTGATTTTAGTCATAATAATACCTTCCTTTTTTCTAACCAGCTGTTAATTTTCTCTTTTGGCCTCCCACTGACTTTAGACTGACAGACAGTGGAAAATCCCAAAGGTCAGATAAAAACAGAACTATATTTCCCTTGGCTCCTTAGAGGAGAGCAATTAAACAGGTTCCAGCCTTATTAAAGGACCATAAGTTATTAATTTATGGAGCTGGTTATTATCAAGATGCATCACCAGAAGAGTCCAAGCGTGGTGGAGATAGCAGTAGAGCGATTTAAAGTCACCTGGGTCATGCCAAAGTGCTCAGGGGCATGCTACCTTAAAAGGGTACAGGAACAGATAGAGCAGTTAGCCATAAGGTTAATAATATTTTGCTTTCTGGGTGCCTGGGTGGCTCAGTCGGTTAAGTGTCTGACTCTTTGTTTGGCTCAGGTCATGATCTCAGGGTCATGAGATCCAGCCCCATGCCAGGCTCCCTGCTCAGAGTGGAGTCTGCTTGAGATTCTCTCCCTCCCCTTCTCCCCTCATCCTGCCTGTGCACGTGCACATTCTCTTTCTCTAAAATAAATAAAATCTTTACAAAAAATATTTTGCCTTGATGAGTGTAAAGATAGTTATAGAATACTGTGAAGAGATTGGTCCTATCTCTAAAAGAAGGTATATAGTGGCTCTGTTCTAATAGTAGAAATGTATTGCAAATAATAATCAAACAGATGCTGTTTTAAGATAACAAAATTAAAAACAAAACAAATTAAATATGCTAAGTATATGTCCTTGAAGTAAGCCATCTGTAACCCTTGTGGAAAAAAAGTAGAAATGAAGAAATATGAAAAGAAAGAAATGCAAAAAGTGGTAAACATACTTAATTTCTGCCTGCCTGTAAAATGGATAACCAGAATGTAAGTATATGTATATGCATTTATGTTCACCATGTTCCATATTAATTCATATTGGAAATAAACCAGCTTATGTCAGCAACCTTGGAAATGGAAGGAAAAGGCTGGCTCGTATCTCTCTGACCCTAAATTTTTTGGTTATATCTTTGTGTCTCTATAGACAACCTGTTTTTGCTGAATTCACTCAATTCACTTGATAAACTCAAAGTAGTTTGACTAAATTCAGAAAGATTCAGTTGAATGTAGTCAGGGAGCAGATGCCAAACAGCTGATGTATCAGAACTTTTTCTTAAGTTTATCTGAGTGACATTTCTAGACAGAGCTTTAATGAACTGGTCAGTTTAATCAAAATTATGGTCACCCTTCTTTCTTATAATGTCATTAGTTCCCTGCAGAAATCTTCATAGTATTCTTCAGATTCTCCCAAACTTCTATCACAAAATTTATGAGCAGCAAATCTTAGTGTGGACTAAGGAGCATGAATTTTAATTCTGGGATGCCAGCCAAAAGTATCTGAAAGAACACTTGACCCTGACTTTATTGTAAAGAAACCTCCCTGGTAGAAAGAGACTTCCCCTAGCAATGATGGTTCCTTGCAGGGGATTAGGCAGGGGTGGGGCGTGAGTGGGATATACCTAAAACCCTATTATGAAGATCCAGGCTTTTGGAGTCCTATTTTTTGAGTCAAACCATATTATTTTTGTTTAATATTATGCTTGTCTTACTGGTATATGAATTATCATAACATATTTATATTTAATACTACATGAAAACATTTTTGGCAGATTATCTGCATTATGGTCAACATTGGATATTTACTGCAGATCCCTTGATAAAGAGGTTAGGAAGAAGGCTATGAGATTAGGGCAAAATTTTTTCCCTTTCTTCAAGATAGATTATGAATTATTGGAGAGTATTGCTGAAGAGAGACTGAAGGATTATATGTTAAAATGTAAATTGGGGATTTCCAATGTCTTAATGACAGACAATAGCACTTACCATTGACTTTTTTTTATACTACTTTATTAATGTATGATTGATATACCCCCCAAATATTTTTAAACCAATCATTGGATTTCAAGATACAAATATTGTGAGCCTCTGAAAAGGGAACTGAAGAAAGGTGTTGGGATAGAGCCCATAAGGCAGAAGATCCTTTAATTGGGGGGCGCCTGGGTGGCACAGCGGTTAAGCATCTGCCTTCGGCTCAGGGCGTGATCCCGGCGTTATGGGATCGAGCCCCACATCAGGCTCTTCTGCTATGAGCCTGCTTCTTCCTCTCCCACTCCCCCTGCTTGTGTTCCCTCTCTCGCTGGCTGTCTCTATCTCTGTCGAATAAATAAATAAAATCTTAAAAAAAAAAAAAGATCCTTTAATTGGGTCTAACGTGGTGCTTAGGGCAGAACTGGTAAAAATTAGAGTCTTAGGAAAAGGAAACAAGGTAAAGAGATACTGAGAGGGCAAGTCAATTCCTAGGAAGGTACCAGGGAAACAGCTACCATAAGATGCCTGTGAACTAAGCTAGGAGCAACTTCCTTAATCAGCTGCAAGCCAACAGAGAACCAAGGTCCTTTTCAATTTTCTGCTTAGCCTCAACTTTATTGAGAGAATACCTACATCATTGAAAGGGGTGTCTTCTGAGAAAAAGAAAGAAGCAAAGACCATTCATCCCGCTTGGGATGTTGATGGAGAAAGGCTCTTTCTTCCCCACAATGCTGATAGGTGGTGAAAACGAATTCATACTCATCAACAATGAATTGGGAAACCAGCTGGAGGAGTCGTTAATCTTCTTGATAATATTTCCTGTCCTGAATGAGGTTATTTTGTTTTATCACATAGGAAGTTGGAAACATAAGAAATAAAAAGATAGAGCATCATAGCAAGATTTGGTAGCAAAGGCAGGGATACCAGGAAAGGCTTCATAAGATCAGGCAAGAGGAAATGAGCAAAGTGAGGAAGGTGAAAATCCTCTGGCTAGCTGTAGGGAGAAAAGAAGAGACTTGCTCTAGAAGTTCGGGGTCGGGGGCGGAGAGGTGTAATCCCACAGATGAACATGCTACTGTTTGTCTTCTACCATGACTGTATATGGGTGATGTTTTGACTTGGACGTAAGGGTGGATGTCAGTTCCTAGGCCAGAAAGGAAAGAGCTAATTAATAATGCAAGGGTAGGACTAAAGGAGTCAAGTGGAATAGCCTAGAAATATAGCATAAAAATCACTCTAAATCTGATCCCTCCATAATGAGGTCAGTATTGGATACCCTTCTCAAGTTCCCCTTTCTAGCCCAAGGAAGGAGACCCAGCCTACCATTAGCTTCAGTCATTCACAGTGTTTGAACCCCAAGGTTTTCACTGAAGGTCATGGGTAATTTCCTTTTTTAAAAGAGGAAATGTCTGAGCATTATTGCCAGAGAAACAACCAGAGGAGAATTGCCATTTCCTTTGCGGATGATCCCCCTAGTGGTGAAATGCCTGGAAGCCCTATTTTGGGAGGTTTCGTGGCTTGTACTGTCACATAGGCGCGCGCGTGTGTGTTAATTAGAGGAAATACATTTTTTTTTCCTAAGCGTATTGTGAGTTTCGGTAACTTTTTGAAATAACTGGACATAGAAATAACAGATCTAGAACTCACTGCTGTAGAGTCTCTGTTTACCCTCTGGGAAGTTGCTTGCTTGTTGCATTTCCAAGCCTCACATTGTATTGATCAAGGTAATGAGGTCTGTCATGTTAAATCCAGACTAGTCCCAGAAAACCCATTTGGTAGATGTTCTTCTTAGCCAGTCTTAAGTTGTGTGATTAAAACAGTGATTTTTGACATCAAAAACATGACATCTAGCCTTTGATTTAGAAGTTTGAAGAACAGTATTTATCTATAGTAGAAGCCTGATTTAAAATCCTCATTTGTCTTTGTAGCATTATCAGGTGTCCAGCAGATGTCACTATTACAGTCTGTGTTCAGTTGTTGGCCTTACTGAATAATGTTCAGAGGAAGGCTCACTTTGGGAACAATACTTTATCAATGGTCTAATGACAGTTCCTATTAGTTTGCTGCTATGTATAGTACTAAATCAAGTTTCTCACCTGAGTATATTTTGTGGAAGTACCTTTCTCTATCTATAAGCATAAAATGCAGAAATTTCCTGGGGGTATGTTTGTCTCCCCTACAGGAAATGCATATGTTTAAATAAATAAATACACTTTATTTTTTTTACCGTTAATGCTACTTATGTATTTAACTTTCAGTATAAAAACAGGACTTAGATAATCTGTATTTATTCACAATACTTCTGACATCAAATGCATGGAGTTTTTTTCCCCTCACACCAACCAGTTTTCCTACAATTCGGTTTACTTCTAATACTGTCTACCTGGAGTTAACATCAGATCACACAAGTTAGGGGCTCAGTTCCACAAGATTGCCCCACTTCAGACACTAATTGCAAGTCCTAGGGTTCACCTACTGACCAAGTGGCTATAAAATGGGAGGTTTAGGGTCCCAGGACTCCAAACTTGAGTTTAATAATTGGATAGAAGGACTCAAAACACTTGAGAAAACAGTTTACTTAGCAATACCGGTTCATCATAAAGGATACAACTCAGGAACAGCCAAATGGAAGAGATGCATAGGGCAAGGTAATGGGAAAGGGGGTACCACCTCCTCTCACCACTTCTCACAGCCTGAAAGTGTTCTGAACCTCATCAATTAGAGATTTTAATGGAGGCTCCATTACATAGGCATAAATGATTAAATTATTGTTAGTTGGTGATTAACTCGATCTCTAGCCCTTCTCCCCTCCCTGGAAGTCGAGGGTTCAGCTAAAAGTTCCAACCCTTTAATCACATGTGTGGTCTTTGTAGCAACCGGCCCCATTACCCATGAGTTACCTCATTGGCATAAACTCAGTTATGGTTGCAGGGCTTATTATGAATAACAGAGGATACTCCTTTAACACCTGTTACTCATAATTCCATGGGTTGTTTAGCCCTTGTGCCAGAAATTGTTATGAAGACCAAGTACATGTTTTTATTATGTCACAATATCACAGATAATTTCTAGTGAGGCAGAATATTTCCTAACCTCATTCATAATTATATACTCCATTATTTAACTTCAAAATATTCAGTGAACCATCAGTGAATGCCCTATAACTATTTCATAAAAGCTATATTCAAAAATGGTTAAGGATACATTGCTCTTATTTTGAAGAAAGAACATACCTGAATTTGGGACCTGGTATTAGGATAAATGGCTAAAAGTGGCTTAAAGAACAAAGAAGATCAGTTCTCTCTTATGGAAGCATTTCAAAGGAAGAGGTTCATGTTGCAGAACAACTTTGTTCCATGCAGTCATTGGTCTCAGGAATCCTAGTCAACTGTATAGTTAACGCTGGATTGTTGGGAGGTCCAGCCAGCAATAATGGGAAAGAAAGCATGGAGCAGGCATGCTTGCTTCTGTAGGGCTGGGCTCCGAAGTCGTGCACATCATTCTACTTGCTCCTTTGTTGAGAACTGAGTTCCACTGCTTAACTGCAAGGGAGGTTTGGAAATTTATTCTTGTGCCCAGGAAAGGGGGGATATTGGACTTTGGTGGACAGCTAGCAGTGCTAGTGGTTTGTTGGTTTGATTGACATGACCAAACATGGTTCTTGCTGTCCTTTTCAGGAGGTGCACTCAGTGTACAGAATTTTGGCTGGGATTTTGAATATTGGAAACATTGAATTTGCAGCTATTTCCTCTCAACATCAAACTGATAAAAGTGAGGTGCCCAATGCTGATGCTTTGGAAAATGGTAATTGTTTAATGTCTGTGCACTGTGTGGCCAAAATGCATGTTTCTTTCACTTTGATAGTTTCTCGAGATGCTGTAAAATATAGTGTGGCTTTTACTGGTCCCTGTTCTGGCTCTGGGTGTTTTCGCTAACTAGGATTTCCCAAAGGATGTCTTCTAGAGAATATCTGTATTCTTTTCGTAAGCTGCAAATAAGTGCTGTGCAGAAAAGAATTCCATAGCAGGTAACTTTTGGCAGTGGTGTCAACACTGGCTGCTTTTGAAATCATCTACAGTTTTTTGAAAAAAATACAAGAGGTAGATCCCTGTCTGAATCCACTGAATCAGCATCTTCATTTATTTATTTTTAAAGTTCTGTAGGTAATAATGGTGACCCAAGGAATGAGAATCTGGAGTTAGAAAAAAAAGTGATTTAGATAAACACCCTTTGTGTTAAACTACAGCATCTTTTACTGCCTTTAATAAACTAATGTGCTTCATGACTCTTGAATGTAGTTGCCAGCTATTTGACCAAAGACCATCTCCTCCACTTTTTCTCATCAAACACCTGTGAAGAGCTTTCAGAACCGCTTGGGAGATACTGTGTCTGTCTGGATACTTCTTGGGGTTAGGAACCTGGCTTATTTACTTTTGCATCTGAAGTGCCTAGGCAGAGCCTGGCACATTGTAGTTGTTGAGTCAATGCTGGCTGGCTGGCTGGCTGGCTGGCTGGCTGGCTGGCTGGCTGGACGGATGGACGGACAGACGGAGAGATGTCTACCTTCTCTGGTGTCATCCTTACCCTTTATTGCAGCTGCCTCCGTTCTCTGCATCAGCCCCGAAGAACTCCAAGAGGCCCTTATCTCACGCTGTGTGGTCACCCGTGGTGAGACCATCGTCCGAGCCAATACCGTCGACAGGGCTGCGGATGTCCGAGATGCCATGTCCAAAGCCCTGTATGGGAGGCTCTTCAGTTGGATTGTCAATCGCATCAATACACTCCTGCAGCCAGACAAAAACATATGGCAAGTTCCCTCGGGAAGCAGAGGCCTTGGGAGAGCTGTGAGCGGCCCTGTAGTCTCTCAGAATTTGCAAGAGGAAGTGTTCGGTCCTCTCCTGAGTTTTCTTTAGTGAAGCTCTCAGGTCTTTTCCTTTAAAAGGAGAATGGGATCCAGGAGAATGGAAGAGGCACATGACTGACAGAGCTATTATAGTGTAGTGTTTAAGAGAACAGGCTTGTCTGGGAGCTGGGCACAGTTTGCATTTCAGCTCTACGGCTTGATCAGCCCCCATAGTCTTAAGTCACAGTTTTCTCCTCTGTAAAATGAGGGTAATAATATCTTCCTCATAGGGTTGTTTTTAGAATGAGACATTTCATGAAAAGTTTTAAAACTCCGTATCTTACAATATTAGTGCTGCTGCTACTACTAGCTTTTCTTTCCTAAGCATTAGTGGTTTCTATATTGTGGAAGAATTGACAGCATCAAATTCTAAAGAGTATTCTTCCAATTAAGCCTAATGGTTGGGAAGGTGGAAGAATGAATGGGCAGCAGTTCTAGCCTCTTCTAAACAAAGTGGTTCCTCTCTAATCTCTCTTTATATGGAGATTCTGAGTGAGAATTTAAAGGATTCTACTGCTTAAAAAAGAAAAGAAGTTGGAAATACTGATGAAAGACTGAAGGAATGAATGGGTTAAGACACAAACTGTTTCTTCCCTTAGAGGCAGCTGAAGGCCGCTTTCGGTAATGGGTGCATATGTTGGTAAACACGTGGGCACATATATTTTCATCATCTTGAGATGAATATTTCCTCCCCTAAAAGGCTTTTTTCTTCTCTCTCATGCAGTAGTGCAGATGATGGTATGAACGTGGGCATCTTGGATATTTTTGGATTTGAGAACTTTCGAAGAAATTCTTTTGAACAGCTCTGCATAAACATTGCCAATGAGCAAATCCAGTACTATTTCAACCAGCACGTTTTCGCTCTTGAGCAGGTAATAGTGAACTCTGAAGTAATTAAACGTGATGGGGAAGGTGTCTCCAAGCTGCCCACAATTCGAAGCAGAAACCCTGTTAGGCTAACAGGTAAAAGATTCTAAGGAAAAACCAGTGGTGAGACAATCCTGTCAAAAAGCCTAAATTTAGCTGGAGAAAAAGTCTTGATTTCTGTGGAAAGTTACATTTCCTTTCTTGAGTGGAGCTGGTGACAGGCCAGTTATTTAAATGTTGCTTCCAAACTATTTCATGCACACTGTCCCAAACACTATGTTCTCGTCTACTTTATTTGACTAAAAGCATCTATGATTGTATCCAAAATGACACAGGGTGATCTTGAATTCAGGGCACAGGTTCTTGTTCTTAACTCCCAAACAGGCCATGCCCACCCCTGCCCCCTGCACACCAGATCCCACAGTAACTTGGGAGGGGGGATATCTCCAGGGAGGAGTAGGCGATGTTCTTGGTTTTCTCCAAATGGAAGTCTTTCCCTTATGATTTTTATGGTAAATAAAACGGAGTGTGAGCTCATTGCCCAAAGGCTAGGAGACCTTCCCCTCCACCCCAATTCTTTCCGCAGCCCCAAGACTCTATCCTATATGAAGTAGTGCAACAATGAAACATTCTGACTGAGCCCTTTGTTTTAGAAGGGAAGACACACACACTGTACAGTGATTACATAAACACAGACATGGAGTAAAAATATCAGTGTTGGTTTTATCAGTAGCACTGGATAAATCTATATTGCCCTCCTCTCCCCTCCTACCCTGCACAAAACTCAACCTCCTTTCACTCAAGGGTCCTTGCATTTATTTCCCTGGGAAATCTGGAGTTTTCTAGTTTTACAGTTTGAGATGATTCCCTTTGCAGAATCCTTTGTAGAAGATAGAAGGCTGCTTGCTTCCTGGCTTAAGCTGTATTTATCACCAAAATAATTTTTTTCAGCTTCCCTTCAATTCCATGCCGGTTTCTAAATTATGACTTACTGAGTTGGTGTTTGGGAGACAGCACTGTCCCTTCTTTTGCTGCTTCAGCTGTCTGCCACAGGCTGCCTGTAGGTCAGACTTACACCCAAAGCTTCAACAGTGGGATATGCAGAAATGTTTTTTTTTTTAAGATTTTATTTATTTATTTGACAGAGACAGCGAGAGAGGGAACACAGGCAAGGGGAGCGTGAGAGGGAGAAGCAGGCTTCCCACCGAGCAGAGAGCCTGATGCGGGGCTCGATCCCAGGACCCTGGGATTATGACCCGAGCCGAAGGCAGACGCTTAATGACTGAGCCACCCAGGCACCCCTGCAGAAGAGTTTTTTACTACACATATCAAACTACCTGTTTTCCTCATACCGTCAGTGTTGCCAGACACAGAAAGTGCATGCCGAAGCAGCCTGCTGCTACCTAGGCCAGTTTCAGGCTGGGGAGACTCACAATCTGTTTCCCTCCAGATGGAATATCAGAATGAAGGCATTGATGCTACACCCGTGGTATATGAGGACAATCGCCCACTCCTGGACATGTTCCTCCAGAAACCCCTGGGACTGCTTGCGCTCTTGGATGAGGAAAGTCGATTTCCCCAAGCAACTGATCAGACCCTGGTTGGTAAGTGTCTCTTGGAAAAGGCATAATACACTCAGGAGAGAACTTAGTTCATTGGTATTTATTTTTACTTGCTATTCTGCCCTCCTAGTAGGTTATGCAAGTACAGACCCTGTTTTTAGTGAGTTGAAATCTTTACCAAATGCCCTGATAGATTTGTGTCTTAAAGCAAACCCATCACCAAGCCCTCCTCACTTTCCTGTTGCTGCCAGTATCATTTTTATACATTCATCTCCATTATTTCCTATAACCAGTACTTGCTTCCCCTCCTTTTCATACCCTTCTCTCATATCTTTACTTGGACCCCATCCATGTCTAGTCCAGTTTTGTATAGAAGACCCTTCTGGTCTTCTGGATTCTAGGTTCATACTTATCCCCTCTACCCTAAACATCCTAGCTAATTTAGTCTTTCTAAAGCCAACTTTTCATTTGGTTACTGTTGTCTATAGGATGCCAATAAGACATTAAAGGCCCTCTACACTCTATTCCTGTTCCTCTTGACATTCTTCTCTAATCGTTGGTGTTGCACATGATCTCATCCCTCACTTAGATTGTGAGATATTTAGGGCAACAAAGCCCCAGTCTTTGCATCCCTTTAGTACTAGCACAGTCCCTCACACAGAGTAGGCCATCAGTTACAATAGAAAAAATTGTTTATTGAGGGAAGAACAGAAAGTTTCAAGCCTTTTCCCCAGATAGGAAACTGATTGGTAGGAGAGATTCCCTTCTAGGAGTTGAAATTGTCACCCTTAGTGGTTTCCTTTTACCTATAAAGTTATCAGAAGTTGCCACAATAAGTTTATACCAGGGTTGTTTGCCTTCCATGGGATATCTTCGTGGTTCTAAAGCTAATTGGCCGGAGTTTTGGTGTTATCAGTGTCTATGCTAGGAGTTCTTAGAACAAGAGATCTTAGGGCATAGCCTGACACTAAAGACAACATGAAACAACTAAATAAAGACTTGATTATAAGCCCATGTCAACAGGGCATTTTTCTCCACTGTTGTACATACAATGATAATATCAGGCTGCCCTGAATATCTCTTATTCTGGGTCACTCCTGGCTCAAGGAGCACCTGGCTAATGGAGCCAACAGTTCTCATTGTAACTTTTAAACATGACAATCCACACAGATAAATTTGAAGATAATCTACGAAGCAAGTACTTCTGGAGGCCTAAAGGAGTGGAGCTGTGCTTCGGCATTCTGCACTATGCTGGGAAGGTAAGGCAAGTGTATGTCAGGAAACCTGAATTTGACGAGGGGTAAGTGTCCATATTACCCTGTCTGTGCTGCTCACAAGCTTGATTGCAGATTTCCTTCTCCTTTTAATTCTTTGTGAACACCTAATCATAATTCCCAAACTTTCTCAGTGGTGCCGCTCAGAGAAAAGTCGCCCCTAGCAAAAAAGCCATTTCTTGCTGGGGTGGCTGTGGCGCTGCCATCTGCTTCTCACCTGAGCTTTGGCCTAGAAGTGACAGCTTTCCAGAGGGAAGACGTAGGATAGCATTCACACTGTTTAGCCGTGAATGTGCACATTCTGAAGTCATTTGGAAATGTGTAGATAACAGAGGAGGGTTAATATCACAGTGGGGCTCGGTTTTTAGCACTTTAACTATATGTGTCTGCAGGGCACCAAAAATGTCTAGATAAAAAGGGAAAAAATTCACGTCATCATCCAGATGTTAAGCTTTTATAACACTAACTGAAATTTCCACCTTTCGTAACTTATGCCTCATTTCAAGCTCCTGAAGCAGAGTAGTGACTAATTTAGGAAATTCTCTGGTTCTGCAGCCAACAACTAATGGCTCAGGTTACTCTCAAAGAAGTCATTGGAATTGTGGTTAATTGGTTCTGGTGGGGTCTGCTGAGGACCTGGGTCCAAAAAGGGGTAGGAGTTCAACAAAAGGCATTTTGGATTCTTTTGTTGATTTAAGATTTATTGAAATTATTTTTTATATTCATATCATGGTATTGAAATTAATTTTATCTGACTGGAGATTGGTTGAAAGGCAATTCTAATATAAGTAAAGAGGATTGTTTTTCTCTCTGCATAGTGTATAGTATCTATTTTGGATCTTTGTTAGAAATTGCAACCCAATTTTTACCCTTAAATACTTCATTCACCTTAGCACTAATATCTGACCATATATTAATGTCCTTCACGTCTGGGATACCCGCATCTACCCTGAGCCCCGCCCCCCCATTCCTGTCCTCCTGTCCTTGCACCTCCCTTTCTGTCTCTCTGTCCTTTTACACCGATTTCCTATTCACCCATCTTCCCTTTCTCTCTCTTCTCCTTTCTTGATTTTAAAGGGGGGGGGGGGAGGATTGTTTTCTTTCTGGGCTCACTGTCCTTTCCTGAATTCATTATTTCTCTGGAGTGTTCCTTAAAAATTTTCTGACCTGGATCCCTTCTGTTGTGAGAACTAAAAATGGCTCTGCATTCCTGAGTGCTGTGAGTACCTTGGGGAGCAACGACAGTATGGTGGTTATGAGTAGGGAGCCCAAACTGCCTGGGTTTGGAAGGCCTGCCTGCCAATTGTGAGATGTGTGACCATAAGCATATCATTCAGCTTCTCACCAAGTCTCTGTTTGCCCACCAGTAAAATGGAGATAGTAATAACATTTACCTTATAGGACAGGTACTTTACACATAGTGGCCAATATATACTGCCCAATCTATTTTCATTGTTATCTTCACATGATATATCTTTGATGTGCCTCTTCTCTTTAAAGAGCACCTGAACAAGAAGTTAAGATAAATTGGCGTGTCAGAAATTACAGTTTTTTCCTCCTTATCTCATGGTCTGGATTTAGAAGCATGGCTATGTCAAAATGAATTCTCTACACTGGTCGATGAATGACTGACCTCAGACAGCTTGCCAGTGTTGCCAGCAATGGATGATATTGGCTAGTTTGCTATTTGCTGTTCATGTTGCAGGTATTATATGATGCTTCTGGGGTTCTTGAGAAAAACAGAGACACTCTTCCTGCTGATGTGGTTGTGGTCCTGAGAATGTCAGAAAACAAGCTTCTGCAGCAACTCTTCTCCATTCCTTTGACCAAAACAGGTATGTGGAGCCCCCTGACCTCCTGGGGCCTGACGCTTCCACAGCACTGCTGGAGTTTCCTTGTTAGTGTCTGAATACCGCCAGGGCTACACTACTGCTATTTGGAATTTTAAGCAGGGGTAAATGTCTATCCAACTAACTTCAAGAAAAGGAAAGGGATTGTTTCTTTTGCAATTTAATTGCACAGCATTAGTGTATATGTATTGTGTACACACACAGACACATACACACACACACTTTTTATAACATTCACTCTTAGACTTCTCATTTTCTCTGCTTGCCCCTTTCCATTCTTCCATTTACAAAACCATATGTTATCATTCATTCATGCTAAGCACTCTAGGGTGGTCTCAGTTTACCCAGATTTTTGGGGAAGATTATTTCTGTTTACATATGATTCTAAGTGAAGGGAATGTGGGGAATCCAGAGGTCATCCAGTCATGGGGTCCTCAGAGGTCACCTAGTCCAACTCACTACCCAGTCAGTGACCTCCCCACCCTCCTAACCAACTTAGAATAGATCCATCACTGGCCTGTGTGCCCGGCCTTTGCCCTTTCACAGCCACATTCTGCTCAATGGCTTCTGTTTAGCTGCTCAGTCAGTTCTTATGATAGGAAGCAAGAAACTAGGGCCAAAGAACAGAACTTCCCTGTCTTCGCTGTTTTGCCAAATCGATTCCCATTCAGTCTAGTTCCTTTGGGATCTGCTGCCATAGGCTGGGCAGCCCACTAGGTCTTCTCACAGCTTTCCTCTAGAGGGTGTTATTGGCTGAGGGTCTGTCTGGAAATAGCTGCGGGTATTATTTTATGAAAGCGAGAGGAGAAGCCTCTTTATCATTGTTCATGATTTCCTTTTCTTTCTTCCCATGTCCCTCTTGAAATCATTGGCACCCATGTCTAGTTTGGGGCCTTTGTATGCTAAAAGGGAGTGGCTGCCAGGTCTGATTTTTAGCAACATGCAGAGGAATGAAAAGTTTGGCTAAGAAAAAAGCCACAGTCTTCAACCTTTGCTTCATCTTAACTTGGAAAGAAAGTTGAAACCAGTTCTTAATTTTCTTCAAACTTGCTTCTTTAAAGAAAAATAGTAGGGTGCCCATGAGAAAGCTGCCTCCACCTTTCTTTCCAGCCCTCCCTTGGGCACAGCCATGATTTGATTCATTATCTCCTTGTGAAGATATTTACCCTCAAGCCTTGGTTCTAAAGAGCTTGTGGATCCTACGTTGAAGGTCAAAATATTAATCAAGCTTCTAAATTTTGAAACATCTATTTTTGGTTTTAATGTATTACAGCCTTTGAAGGTGGGAGAATTTTATTAGACAGAAATAATTTGTTTTGTTTTTGCGGAAATTATAAATGCTTGTTTCAGAGTGGCCAGATGTGAGCAGGGCTTCCTCACCAGACACTTAGGTCTTATCAGGAAACTTATGTGCAGGGGCAAAGACACAGCCATTATTAATACCCTTAATACGTACCCTTTGAAGTGAAATCTATCCAAATGACTTGTCAGTTGTCATTTATACTCTCTCATAAATATGAGTAACGATTTGTCAAATCTTTTTTTTTTAGAAAAATTTGAAAATTTTATTTTATTTTTTTTAATAGTAATATTTTTTTATTATATTATGTTAGTCACCATACAGTACATCCCTGGTTTTTGATGTAAAGTTCCATGATTCATTAGTTGCGTATAACACCCAGTGCACCATGAAATACGTGCCCTCCTTACTACCCATCACCAGCCTATCCCATTCCCCTGATTTGTCAAATCTGTTCACAATTTTGGAATTTCCAATTTTTCGGCTGTTGGCAAAATAAAAACAATTTCGCAGCCTGGGCCACTAGGTGGCGCGATGCAAGAATTCAGGCTCTGCAGCAAGCCTTGTGTTTGCCCTTGATCGCCTAACGGGGAGAAATAGGAACAAAGACATAGCCTCTGCTTTCTTTTTTCTCTTTCTTTCTTTCTTTCTTTCTTTCTTTCTTTCTTTCTTTCTTTCTTTCTTTCTTTCTTTCTTTCTTTCTTTCTTTCTTCCTTCCTTCCTTCCTTCCTTCCTTCCTTCCTTCCTTTTCTTTCTTTTCTTTCTTTTCTTTCTTTTTGCTCTTTGCTTTCCCCTGAAAGAGCTTTCCTCCTGTCTTGTAACTCTTTGTGAATCTTCCTTCAAACTGCATTCCATACCTCCTGGAGGAAACAAAAGTGAAAAAGAAGACTGGAAACAAACATGTTTTCCTAACAAGCTTCCTTGTATTCCTGAGTTGTATATTGTGTATAAGAATTTCTTTTGAAATCCTAAGCTTTATTTTCTCCACATTTTGAGTATAATTTAGAAGCCACGAAACACATCAAAACTAATAAGCATGATTCTGTATTCTTTTTCTGAAATTATTCATATAAAAATGGCTTCAATCAACATTTATAGAACAGCTTCTAATAATAAGACACCGTTTAGGCAGCAAGGAGGAGATAAAGATAAAATGGCTTTACCCTAAAGCAACTGAAACTTTCCTTTACCTTCACTTTCTGTCTAGAATTTATGTCCTTATGATGATATTTGCCCTCAGATATCAGTTCTAAAGAGATTGTGCACCCAATATTGAAGGTCAGAATCTTAATTAAGATTCTAAGTTTTAAAACATCCATATTCTATATTTTTTGGTTTTAGTATATTACAGCCTTTGAAGCTGGGAAAACCTTACTGGACAGCAATAGTTTGTGCTGTTTTTACTGAAATTGCAAATACTTGTTTCAGCACGTGTCTCTTATGAGAGCAGATGTGGTTGTACATCTTGGCATTCTCACTGGAAGCCAAGTCCCTCACATCCTGGCATTTTGAAAAAGAATATGCTGATATTTTCAGTGCATGAGAAATCATTTTCTTGGTTGTTTCTATTTTTTACAGTTTCAAACCCTTAAAAACTTGTTTTATTAAAATTAAATGGGTCACTAGTTCAATGCGCATAGATACGGGTAGTTACTTTACAAACCTCTTGAGGAGATGAACTGCAGAGAGGAAGGGAAAAAATCAAAGTTGGGAAGCTTAGGAGGCTGTTAGCCCCAGACTTTGAAAAGAGGTCCATTGTGGGACTCCTCCATTTCGAGAGAAAAGAACTCCATGGGATGTTGGCAGTGCTCTGGCTTGTGGTCCTCGTGGTGGTTACGTGCACGTTTGCCTTATAATATCTGTTATGCTATACATTTGTTTTGCACATTCTTCTGTACATGCATTCTACTTCACAATAGCACTTTTATTTTCCAAAAGATAGAGAGGAGATCTTAAAATGCAAAGAGAAACTTTCTTTATCTAAGATTTCCTGTTCTGTTAAATTCAGGTTTCCTGGTAGCTAGACTGTTGCAGCCCTTGGCTTTCAAAGGCAGGTATCAGAGAGCTCCTGGCTGACATTCCTGTCTGTTTAAGTCAGCCTCCTCTGTGGGCTGCTGGGCAGGTAACAATCCCTTCATTAGTGTTTGTAAAACAGAAGTATTGGTTCTTGGTCTAATCTCTTAGGGAGACTGGGAGGATTAACCTTTGTGTGTCTTTGTGTGAAACCGTAATATAAAATCAGGAGAGTAATCCAGTTGACATTTTCCTGTTTCCTGTACCCACCTTCCTGTTCATGTTGTACATCTCCTAAATACCGAAAAGGTTAAAAAACGTGGGGTGTGAAGTCAGGAGGTGAAGGGCTCCTCCCCAATTTCTGTAGCCCCCTTAGCAGCAGCCCGTTCATCTGGCACGCAGCTGCGTGTGGTAAGAGATGTGTGCGCCGAAAGGACACACTCCCATCCCAGGGTACTCACTGGCCATCAGGTGCGCGGAGGCAGCTACAGACAGTATGGATTCTCAGACTTACGGGACACTCTGCTCTCTTGCCTCTAGATGGGCCACTTCAGATGTGGTGAAATGTCTTTGTAATCCTTCCTATTGATAGGAAGTTCTCTGAAGATTTCATGTGTGAAAATTTGATGTGGCAGCAACATTGCTTTCTAACCCTTCAGCTTTTCAAACTGCGTGTGATCCAGGTAGAAAACCATTAAAAGGAAAGATGTTACAACAAGGTTTCATCACCTATTCTCTTGTTTGGGGGACATTCCACTTACTACTAATAAACCAGAGAAAAGGGGCGCCTGGGTGGCACAGCGGTTAAAGCGTCTGCCTTCGGCTCAGGGCGTGATCCCGGCGTTACGGGATCGAGCCCCACATCAGGCTCCTCCGCTATGAGCCTGTTTCTTCCTCTCCCACTCCCCTGCTGTGTTCCCTCTCTCGCTGGCTGTCTCTATCTCTGTCAAATAAATAAATAAAATCTTAAAAAAAAAAATAAATAAATAAACCAGAGAAAAGTTCAAAGGGCTCAAGGAAAGAGAGAAGAGGAGGTTTCAAAAGGAACTTGAAAAATCCATTTCTGTCTTTGAATTGTGAATTCTGACTTCCAAGTAGGGGCTTGGGGTTTTAAAGGTGTTCGGAACTTGGGAGAAACTAGAAAAAACAAGAGCAATGCCAGAGGGAGTATTCTCTGAGCCTCCAAGCCCAGTTTTGCTTCAGAATCTAGAACTGAGTTTGGCTCTATTTTCTCCTATCCAGGCTCTCCCAGGTAGTTCCCTTGGAATTTGATTTGAAATGAAAATCAACAGTAAATTCTCTTTATCTTGACTTCCATTGGTTCCTCTTTTTATTTGGATGGGGGAGCAAGATGAGCCCCCACATTATATCTGTAAAGGACTAATACCATCACTGCTGAAATACTTGATGTTGCTTGCTCCCGATTCTCTAACTCCCCAAATACAGCATCCAGCTTTTAAGGAGATGCCTTTTGGTAACTGTCTCTGAGAGTTTTCATTTTCCACTTATGGCTTCTCCTCCCTGCTGGCAGTACAGAAAATGGGTCCAGCAGGATGAGCTGACTCTAAATGACAAGGTTTCAGGGTCACAGATATGGACAGTGCTTGCCTCGTCCTGAAACAGCAGCTCTAATGAGCCAATCCTGTCAGGAAGCCCTGAGGGGCGAGTTCCTCCTCATGCAGAGGCCTGCTTCTTTCTATTTAATTTGAGAGTGTATTTCAGTCAGTAGATAATTATATATTTAGGGTCTATCTAGATATGGTGGTGTGCATAGGTGCTTTCTAAAGGAATAAAAGAAAATCCCAACCTGAATAGTCAGGGACAGATAGTGCGCATTCTAAAATGTATAAAGTATGCACAAAATAATATAAATTCTGAATAGGCATGTAAATCAATAAATGGGGGCAATATAAGCATTGTTGTCTATATAAGTAAAAATCGAAGGAAAAGTCATGGAAATATGTGTCAGTATGGGATAAAACTTCTTTTAATTATAAAGACTTCCTGGAAGAGTTTAATTTTTAAAAAAGATTTTATTGATTTGAGAGCGAGAGAGAGGGAGAGTGCGAGCAGGGGGGAGGGGCAGAAGGAGAGGGAGAGGGAGAAGGAGGCTCCCAGTTGAGCAGGGAGCCCCACGTGGGGCTCAATCCCAGTACCCTGGGATCGTGACCTGAGCCAAAGGCAGAGGCTTAACCAACTGAGCCCCCCAGGCTTCCGGGAAGTTGTTTTTTTTTTTTGTTTTTTGTTTTTTGTTTGTTTGTTTTAATGGAGAATAGAGAAAATTGAGCAGCCTGGGAGTGATGAGGCATTCTAAGCCAAGGTCTACAGCACTGGAAAGGAGAGGTAAGCAGTGAGATAATTAAGTGAATAGGACGTGAGGAAAGGACTGAGGGTTGAGGGACGGAAGCAAGATGGATAAATGATGGCAGTCTACTGAGCCAAGGGTGGGCTTCTGATGCCAATCTGAAACACTGTGGGTGGTCAGGACAGGCTCCTGAAGAGAACAGTTTCAGGGTGAGAAAGGAAAACTTGTGCAGGGGTGTTAAAGACAACTAGGGAGAACCAAGGTGCACCCCACCTGTCTGTGTGGAGCCATGTATGAGTAGATGCTCAATAAATACTTCTACATTCTACTTTTCAATCTAGCATCCATTTTGAGTTAATTTTTGATGAGGTATGAGGTTGAGGTTCATTTTTTTTCCCATTAGTATGCCCAGTTACTCTAAAACTATTGAAATGACTATTTTTTCTTCATTGAATTGCTTTAGCATTTGTCAAAAATCAGTGGTTATATTTGTGTGGATCTGTTTCATTGATCTGTGTATTTAATTCTTCACCAATACCACACTGTCTTTACTATTGTAGCTTTATAGTAAGTCTTAAAACAGGCAGTGCGATCCCTCCAACTTTAGTCTTCTCTTCCAAATGATTTTGTCTATTTCAGTTCCTTTGCCTTTCCATATAAATTTTAAAAGTAGTTCATCTATATCTGTACAAAATCCTGCTGTGATTTTGATTAGAATTGCATGAAATCTATAGACCAATCTGGGAAGAATTGACATTTTTATTATGTTGAGTCTTTCAATCCACAAACACAGTATGTCTACTTGTTTGGATCTTATTTGATTTCTTTAATCAGTACAGTTGGCCCTTGAACAACATAGGTTGGAACTGCCTGGGTCCATTTATATGCAGATTTTTTGGATAAATATAGTACAGTACTGTAAATGTATTTTCCTTGTGATTTTCTTGGTAACATTTTCTTTTTTCTAGCTTACTTGATTGTTAAGAATATAGTATATAATATATATAACATACAAAATATGTGTTAATCAACTGTTTATTCAGAAAGGCTTCCAGTCAACAGTAGCCTATTAGTAGGTAAGTTTTAGGGGAGTCAAAAGTTATTTGTGGATATTTGATCATGTAGGGGTTTGGTGCTCCAACCCATGTTGTTCAAGAGTCATCTGTATTTTGTTTCGCGTACAGATCCTGTACGTGTTTTGTTAGATTTATACCTAAGTATTTCAACTTTTGGAGCCAGTATACGTTTTTTGCTTGTTTGTTTTCAGTTGCCCAGCTAATGTACAGAAATACCATTGATTTTTGTGGATTGACCTTACCTCCCACAACCTTGCCAAACCCAGGAGGAGTTTTGTTTTTGCTTTGTTAGATTCCCGGGGGTTTTCTACATAGATAGTCATGTTGTCTATAAATAAGAACATTTATTTTTCTTTCCATTCTTATGCTTTTTATTTCTTTTTCTTGCCTTATTTCACTGCCTAGGACTTCCAGTATAATCTTGAATAGAAGTGGTAAGAGGGAAGACATCCTTGCTTTATTCCTGGTCTTGGAGGGGAAGCACCGAGTCTTTCACTGTTAAGTATGATGTTAGTTGTAGGTTTCATGTAGGTATCCTTGTACTTGCTCTTCCCTCTGTCTGGCATATTTATCCCCAAGACATACCCATAGCTAGCTTCTTCATTTTCTTTAGGTCTTTTATCAAAATCTGCTTTTCCTGTTAAAATTGTAACCTACTCAATATTTTATATTCCCATTTCCTGTTATTTTTCTCCTTAGCACTTATCACTACCTTATAAACCATATACACTTATTTGTCTTATTTATTGTCTGCCTTCCTCCACCATAATGCAAGTTCCAAGATAGCAGGGATTTGTGTCTGGTTTGTCCATTACTGTATGCTACCTGGCATATAACAGCCATTCAGTTTATGTTTACTGAATAAATGACAGATGAACCAGATCTACCCAACCACCTGCATCTGTTCCCATTTCTGTCTTCTTTCTAATCTAAATGACTGAACTATGCCTGCTCTTATTACAGGCCAGCTCTCCACTTGTCCTCTCGATTCCTTCCCCTTTCACGTTCACAAGGACTTTGATCATGAAGTTATTTCTCTTCTGCATCATCTCTTTATCCCTTTTAATGTGATCATTCTCATCAAGAAAGTGTCTTCCATCTTTTTGACTCCTTGTTATATGTTAAATTGTGTTCCCCCTGATCACCAGAAAGATAGGTTGGAGTCCTAAGCCCCAATACTTCCAGAATGTGACTTTATTTAGGAAGAAGGTCTTTACAGAGGTAATCAAGGTGAAATGAAGTCATCAAGGTGGGCCCTAATCTTTTATAGAAAAGAAAAATTTGGACATAGAGACACACACAGGGAGAGTGCCATGTGAAGATGAAAGCAGAGAGCTGGGTGATGCCTCTACAGCTTCTCTCACCTGCACCTCTGAACTAAATTCTATTTCTACTCTTGCCTTTTACAGCCTAACAGCTAAACTATAGTTTTTTCAAAAATGTAACTCTGATCATTTCACTCCCCTGCTTAAAGCCTCCAGTGGCCCCTCATCACACCTAGAATAAAATCCAAAACTCCTGGGGTGCCTGGGTGGCTCAGTCAGTTAAGTGTCCAACTCTTGGTTTCAGCTCAGGTTGTGATCTCAGGGTCCTGAGATTGAGCCCTGTGTGGGGCTCCCCACTCAGCGGAGAGTTTGCTTCCCCTCTCTCTCTCTCTTTCGCTCTGCCCCTCCCCCTGCTCATGCTCTCTCTCTCTCTAAAATAAATAAATATGTCTTTAAAAAAAAATCCAAACTCCTTCCTTTTCTACAAACTCTTACATGATTGGTCCCTGCCCTTCTGTCTGTCCCCATCTCTTGAACTTTACCCTTCACTTTGTGTCGTCTTTCTGTTCCTCAGATATTCCAAGCCTTTTCCTGACTCTGCAACCAACTGCTCAGTCTGCCTGGAACATTGTTTCTCCAGATCTTTACAGGTCTATTTCCATCTTGTGATCCAGGATCGTGCTCAGATATCACCTCCAAAGAGAGGCCTTCTCTGTCCACCCAATAGAGAGTGGCCCCACACTTCCACACTCAGTCTGTTACATTACCCTGTTTAACTATCTCCATTGGGATCTAACATTATCCTCTCTGTATATCACCTCCTTCTCCCATCCCCAATACTAGACTGTAAGCTCCTTGAGAGCAGAGACCTTTGCAGTCTTTTTTTTTTTTTTTGAAGATTTTATTTATTTATTTGACAGAGACAGCCAGTGAGAGAAGGAACACAAGCAGGGGGAGTGGGAGAGGAAGAAGCAGACTCCTAGCAGAGGAGCCTGATGTGGGGCTCGATCCCAGAACGCTGGGATCATGCCCTGAGCCAAAGGCAGATGCTTAACGACTGCGCCACCCAGGCGCCCCCTTCCCCCCCCCTTTTTTTTTTTACCACAGTATACCCAGGAACTAGAGCAATGGCCACTACACATAAGTCCTCAGTAAATGTTTGTTAAATAACTTGGTAACTCCTGCAAAGTAGAGACTAAAGCTAAACTCCAAAGCTTGACTCCCAGTTTAAGGCTCTGTATTAATTTACAAGGGCTGTCATAACAAGGTACCACAAATAAAAAGTGGCTTAAACAAGAGAAATTTGTTGTCTCACAGTTCTAGAGTCTAGAAGTCCAAGATTAAAGTGTTGGCAGGTTTGATTTCTTCTGATGCCTCTCTCCTTGGCTTGCAGATGGCTGCCTTTTCAGTATCCTCACATGGTCACCCCTTGGTCTGTGTGTATATTGTGTGTCCCAGTCTACTCTTCTTATGAGGACTCCAGTCATACTGGATTAGGGCTCACCCATTTGACCTTAATCACCTTTTAGAGGTCCTATCTCCAAATTCAGTTGCATTCCAAGGTACTGAGGGTTAGGATTTGAACATATGAATTTGGGTGGGGAGATACGATGTAACCCATAAGAGATCACTAAGAGCTGAGGGAGCTGTTCGATATGAGCCCCTTACCTGTGGGACATGTGGGGGCCACCACCTTTTCCCCAAAACCCCAAGGACAGCTGTGACCTGCCAGAGAGAGTTTGCAGCCTCACCCAGTCAGGGAAGGAGAGCTCTGTTCTCTCCCTTTTCCTTTCTCCCTTCTGCTGACCAGAGGAACTAGCCTGGAGAAGAGAGAAGACTTACCCCAAGGCATGGAAGCCATCAGTCCAGCCTGGAGGGAGAGGGAGAGTGGGAAAAAGAGCTTTGAATTGATATGATATCAGAAGTTAAAAACAAATAAGAATGAATCTTTAAAACCAAAAGTAATCTTTAATAACAGAAAATATCTGAAAATCTATGAACTGGTGTAGAAATATGGTTAAGGGAACTGCCATCCCCAAAGAAAGGTGGGTCAGCATGGGTGAGGGAGATGACAGGAAAAGGCAGATATGTTTCTTGTTTATCCCCAGTGAACTGAGATGAGTCAGTGTGCTGATTTCATGCTCCAGGCACAGCAGAGAACTACAAAGCTTTCTGCACATGTGACTCTGAGAGGCTGGCAGTTTACATCACAAACTGGGGACTCCTCCCAGCACCAGCCTGGAGTGGATGAGAGTCAGAATTTTTGTCTCAGGAACAGGGAAATGACACTGAATAGGGCAAGTCACTCATGAATAAAAGGAACACCGAGTGTTAATTACGTGGGCTCTTCATCTCCAACAATCTGTCACCAGAATTGCAGGTCAGTTATTGGTCCACCCAGCTATGCAGTTCTGTCCCACGCAACCATCTTGTCTACCTGAGAAGACTGTTAGCCGCATGAGAACAGAGGGCGTGTCTTCTGTTTTATGTATGTAGAGAACATGTAGTTGGGACCGTTCACAGTATTTCACAGCTCCACACCGTTGCCCACATGCGTTCCACTTTCTGGAATTGCATCTGTCCCCCACCCCCATACTCATCATCACACCTTCCATCCTTTCCCCCTCTTGCCTCTGAATCTTTTTTTTTTCCCCGCCTTAAATTCCAGAACTCAGCCCTAGCCTCACTTTCTCCAGGAAGTTTTGCTTTGGGTCCAATTCCCTGTATCACTGGAACGTAAATTCCATGCCAGGATTTTGTCCATTTAGTTAGCTCCTCTTTCCAACTCCTAGAGAAGCCCCTGGCACATAGGAGGTACTCAGTAGAGTCTGTCTGTTCAGGCAAGGAGTGTAATTTATGACCAGAATTTCCTGGTAGTCCTAAGAACACTAGAAGCACATCAGAAATATTGGACCATCCCGTGATTTATGGTGTCGGTTGGAAGCTTACCATCATCGAACATCTATGTTCACAAGTTGTGAAATTCAGAGAACTCCACTTAGAATTCCATAATCTGAATCTAGAACAGGTATGAAGCCCTGTTTGGGCTCAGGTACCAGAGAAGTACAGGTGTAATTGCAATTACATCTGGCATCTGAAATAGATTTCTCGCCCCTTTCCAGCTGGAGTGGGCAGGAGGAGGCTGCCCCAGAAGCAAACGGCACACACAGGATTAAAGTATAGACTGTATCCTGAAGCATGAGATCCTGTACTTGCTCAGAAATGTGGCTGTCCTGGGGGTAATGTGTGGCCATATTCCCTTACCTTACTGCCACCACCTCTGCTGTCTCTGTGAGGTTCCATGAGGGGCAGCATCCTCTTCTGCCTTCTGACAGGCTGGGGAAGGAGGCAGAGTGTCCTGGCAACAGCTGGACAGCCCCAGGAGAAGCTTCACTCCCTCTTACCTCTTCCTTTGTGAATGGTTTTCAGCCAAAAGCCTTGTTGAAGACAAAATGCACGTGTAGTGTGGTGGTGGTGGGCAGAGAGCATCTCTTGTAATTCTAGTTTTTCCCCCCATTCCTGAATGCTTTTAGGTTTTGAGTGTGCATTCTCCAAGTGCTATTTTCTTTGTGTTTCTTTCCTTTTTAAATGTTGGCCCTCAGTTTCTTCTACCGCATCAGCTGTGGTGGAGTGAAGAGCCATGGGCCCTAAGTCGGAGACTTAGATATAGATTGCTACTTTGTATCCCTCAGATTTAATTCTCTCAACCAGCTTCTCATCTGCACACTGAGGGTTTTGCATGAAGAACCTCCCCCGATTAGATGGAACCTTAAGGTCACACAGACAAACCCCTAATAATTTCTAGCCCAAGCCTTCAGTCTAGAGTTTGAAAGCTCTCACTGGGCCCTCTTTTGTGTGTTGGTCTGTAGAACCATGCTGTCCAGTGTAATGTAAAATGTTCTATGACCACATTTTTAAAATGTAAACAGAAACGGTTGTTTTAGTCTGTTCAGGCTGCCATACCAAAATACCATACATTGGGTGGCTCACGAGCAAAAGAAATTTATTTCTCGGGGCGCCTGGGGGGCTCAGCCGTTAAGCATCTGCCTTCGGCTCAGGTCACGATCCCAGGGTCCTGGGATCAAGCCCCGCATCGGGCTCCCTGCTTGGCGGGAAGCCTGCTCCCTCTCCCACTCCCCTTGCTTGTGTTCCCTCTCTCGCAGTCTCTGTCAAATAAATAAATAAAATCTTTAAAAAAAAATGTATTTCTCACAGTTCTGGAGGCTGGAAAATCCAAGCTCAAGGTGCCAGCATATTTAGTGTCTGCTGAGAGCCCATTTCCTGGTTCACAGAGCCTTTCTACTGTGTCCTCATATGATTGAAGGGTCAAGGGAGCTCTCTGGGGCCTCTTTTGTAAGGGCACTGATCCATTCCTGAGGGCTCTGCCTTAATCCATCACCTAATCACCTCTCAAAGGCCCCACCTCCCTGCTCAGAAACACGGTCTCCCTGGGGGCTCTGGGTGCCTGTGTACATCATCACATTGGATGTTAGGATTTAACATATTAATGGGGAGGGACATAAACATTCAGTCTATAGCACAGGTGAAGGTGAAATAATTCTAATAATGTATCTTTACTCAATATATCAAAAATAATATTCAACACATAACCAATATAAATCTTACTAATGTGATATTTTACTTTTTTTGTTGTACTAAGTTCTCAAAATCTGTTATGTATTTTATGCTTATGGCACATCTTAATTTGGACTGGCCACATTCCACGTGCTCTAAAGCTATCATACTGAATAGCTGTCACTCTGAAGAATCGCTGTCCTGGCCACAGATGTGGCTCATTCCTGCTTTCAAAGAGAAGTGCAGAAATGACAAATAACCCTTCTTGCTGGTCCTCCCAAGGAAAATAAAGTCTTGTCTCTTCATAAAACTGTATTTTACTGTGTCCAGATTTGACGTTAGACTATTTTCCTGGGTATGAGAGAAATCGCTCTTCTGGATTTGCCAAGTTCCAGTACAAGCTTTTAAAAATTTCTCTTGACTCTGTTTGCAGAGATAGAAATATGCCCATATTATCAGTTGTAAGAGCAGTGTTTTCCCAAATGTGTTTCGTGAAGCACTGGGTCTGTGGAATGTGAAGAGGTGTGAGGTGAATAAGAGATTTCTGTGGTCAGAAAGTGTGGGGAATACTGATTGTGAAAATCCAATACATCTTTATTGCGGTAATACCAATAGATGCCTCTCTCATGTACAGAGCTTCCAAAACCAAGAAACTGCTTTTTGTGGAAAGCACCTTGAGGGTCAGGAGTCAAACGGGACCCGCTGAGGCAATGCTGATCAGAGAATTTTCTCCCTGACTTCCTTTTCCAGGGCAACCTTGTCATGTGGGTTTTAAACCCATTCCCAAAATTTCCTTGTGCTTTCTTAGCTCTAGGGACCCTGTTGATGCTCTGTTCTTGAGAAGGAAAAACTGAGCTCAATAATGAGTTGCGATAATGGCTCTAATATTGGGAATGTTAGTATCTATTGTGAATCAGATCCACTATCTTTCCTCAACACATTTTAATAGTTCTTTCATAGCTCCTAAATGTGACAGTGAATGTACATTTTATTTTAAAGTGGCAGTTCCATTTAGAGACACTTTATTTTATTTCTTTAATGATCCTGTTAAGTATAGCAAATGTGACAGCTGTCATTTTTTTCAAATGGTCAAAAATGCAAGAAAAGTAAGTTCTGCTTCTCTCAGACAGCATCTTTCTCATTCATAGAAAAGAAATATGTTCCCATTTAAGATGAAAGGTTCTTTGCTTTTATTTCGTAGCTCATATTGGAGAAAAAGTCTCAAGGCCATTTACAGTTTATTAATTTATCCCACTATAAAATCTCTTTATAATGGGGCTTTCAGGTCATTTTAACCCTCCTCCTCCCTTCCCTTACTAAAAGATAACTCCAGGCACTTCAAATCAAATGAATTAGAAACAAAGCCATTTATAATTATAATCTCTCTACTTAGAGATGGATCACAATATAACACCTTTTCCCCAGGAATTTGGGTCATATTAATAGAAACTGTATTTTTGTCTTTAGAATACAACACTAGCTTCCGACAGTCTGGTCCATATGTTAGAAGCATATAAAAGTAAATCATTTTGCTGCGGTGCCAGCTTGTGTGCGAAGAAAAGCTGTAAACCACAGCTGTATGGAGTAACAATTGTGAACTTTACTGGCTTGCACATGTGAGACATCACTAAGCCAAATAAAATGTCGCTGAACTGAACTTGAGAGTTGGAAGTGGGCGAGAGGACTGCTAAGGTTTTATTAAGGTTTGTATTTAGCAAAGTCGTTCCATTCTTTGCATTTCACAAGGGTAGTTCAGGTTACACAAAAACCGAATCAACTGTTTTCCAGATGATTAGGTTTGGCTTAGCCACAACAATGGTGATTGCTTAGTAATCAGTGGGATCACCAGGTGGTTGACCTGGTATGGTGTGTAAATGACAAAAAAATCCAGACATCATCTAAAATCAGTTGGGTTCAATCAGTTTGGCCAGGCAGCAGTCCCATCAATTACTCAGTGGTCTGCCTTGGATATGATCAAAAACCCTGCAACTACTGCAAAATCTTAAATTAGGCCATCCCAGGTGATGGGCTTTCTTAGTGTTGACTGCTCAGTGCTCTGCACTGCTAATAATCCAACTTCAGGCAAGAAACTTGAATACTCTCTGCCTCAGTTTCCTTTCTTTGTGGATTGGGGGCACAGCTCACAGGATTGTCATGTTAGATAATTCACTTCACACATTTAGCACAGTATCTACTACCCTGTAAACATTCAGTGAATGTTGGTGTTTAAGAATTGTTAACTCTTTTCTGATCTGGAGCTAAGTGACAGAAATAGGGCAAGATAAGTGGATTTCTGCATTTATTTCCTTATCTCTGATGCATTTTTAAAAAGACGGATAATATTACATAGTACTGTGGCCTTTCTTTCTTCTTTCTTTCTTTTTTCTTTCTTTCTGTTGAGAGTTTGTGATTTTTGTGTTTTTAAAATAATATCTTAAGAAAATAAACAGAAGAGAATAAAATAAACCCTCAAATCTCAAATCCTCAGTTTTTTTGCTTTCTTTTCTAGTCAACCAGCCCAACATTTAATGAGGCTCTGGGCAGTAGAAAATTGGATATTCTATGAAACTCTGATTAACCAGAATCCCTAATTAATAACATTTTTGTAAATCTTAAAAGGTATGCTGAAGAGATTGTCACTGAGTCAAGTTATTTGGCTTTAACTAAAACTCCTTGGCCAACTAGGACCTCTAGGCGTTCCATGTGGCTCTAATCAAATCCCCTATACCAGCAACATCTGCATCT